>NC_141335.1:13047902-13615402 GCF_037954235.1 Aulostomus chinensis | reverse complement strand
GTTGTTGGCCCCCCCCCCCCCCTCTTTTTTTTGTAAAGTGTCAATGGGCCTCCCCCGCATTAAGAGCAGCAGCAAATTGAGATTAATGGAGCAATTATAGGCCATTCAGAGAGGGGCTCGTGTGTTGGGGGGGGCGCGACTTCTAGCTGGAAGGTGCAGGGGTGAGATAAGTCCATTGCTTGTATTGTTGTCCTGCCACCCAAATGTTGTCCTTTCTTTATGCCCAGTGAATGCGTGTGTTTTGTTTGGCTGTTGACATCATTTATACCTCCGGTACAATAGGAGGGATTGGGAGCACACGCTCAGCGCCTCAGACCTCCATTCACACATGATGATTAATGCCTGCTAGAAGCCAGTCCTAATCGAATCTGATGTTGTCAAACAATCACTAAATAGGGAAATAAACGACTTCATCATAGCTGCCTCTCTCTCGGGCTGCACAACTGTCAGTGGGAAGTCATTAAAATATGATAATGAAAAATTGCTCAATTAAATGTTGTTATAGGCAGTGACCTTCATTCGATTAAGATACCAGTACTTAGCTCTATATATATGTATGTCCTCAGCTGTGTAAAGTTTGGGGGGATAAGTTACACAGGAGCACATTTACACACCTTTAGAGCAAACTGAGCATTTGTGTTTGAAGCTTTTTTAAGATATAAAATGACATGAATGATGAAGCCAAAATACTCTTGAGTAATTTTTAAACTTGTAACAAAAATGTCAAATATATGTGAAGTCTCGGGAAATGAAGCAATTAGTAATATTTAATCTGCGTGTGTGCGTGTGTGTGTGTGTGTGTGTGTGTGTGTGCAGGTCTGGTTTCAGAACCGCAGAGCAAAGTGGAGGAAGACGGAGCGAGGCAGCACTGAGCCTGAAGGAGGCAAAGAGCCGATGAGTGAGGGGTCTCCTCCAGCCCGCAGCCTCAACTCTCAGTCCCCAGTAGACCAGAACAGAAAACAGAAAGAGGCACTGGAGATGCCGCCGAGGTGAGAAAGCTAAATCTGGAAAATTTTGCTATGATAGGGATGATGGAAGTAAATGAGAGGTGATGTCCTCTCATCAGCCATCACTGAACCCCGTTAGCCATCTTGAAAATCTCTGCAGTTTACTACACTTTTTGCACAGTTTAATTCTAAAGCAAACAAAAATGAAATAAAATGTTACAAAAACTATTAGAATTTTACAAATAAGTGTATCGGGTGGGTAATTTGGTTTTTTAACATTGGAAGAGGGTTCAAATGTCTTTGTGTTTGTCAGCATCAACAGGGCTGTGGGTCCAGGCGGTCCCTTCTTCCCTTCCTGTATACCAGGAACTCTGCTCAACTCTGCGACCTACGCCCAGGCCCTCTCCCAGGTCGCCACGCTGAAAGGTAAATGGGACTTTTGTCATGTAAAGGCGGTGATTGCAATAACTCCTGAATTCCTTGTGTGATTCTCACTAAATCCTTGCTTTTTCTCCCAGGTAATGGTTTGTGCTCCTGCTGTGTTTCGGACCCCATGGGCTTGTCCTTCCTGCCACCCTATGGTTGTCAAGGCAACCGCACAGCCAGTGTGGCTGCCCTGCGAATGAAGGCCCGCGAGCATTCTGAGGCCGTGCTGCAGTCTGCCAACCTGCTCGGTGCAGCGACCGGGCCCAGTGCCGGCGTGGGAGTCCTATCTGGGGTGGGTGCACCTGGGATGGTGAGACCCACAGTGGGCCCAGCAGTTGAGGTGCCCAGCACGGTGGGACGAGGGGTTGACAGCTCCAGTCCAAACCCAGCCGCCAAGGTGTCGGTGCTGGGGCGCAGTCCCGATAAACACCCTCACTGCTCCAAGGAGCCACTGGAGAAAAAGTGAGATGCTGGACACTACTGTGGATCCTCCAGATGTGTGTGACGGCGGTGCCAGTGATCACTCCTCACTCGTCTGAGCTATGAAGCACAACTATACTCCAGCCTTGGAGGGACTCTGCTCATATCATTATGTTTGGATGCAAACTATTTATTTGACAGTAAAATATTATTGTTTGTGAGAATATTTGGAGTCTTGTTCTCCCCAGAAAAGCACAAATGTGGTGTTTGAAGTGTCTTCATGCACTCTTGGACTCTCTTTGATGGACAAACATAACCAGAGACTAAACACCTCTTTGATAATGTGAATCTATGTTCTCCTCTTCTCATAAGGAGGCAACATTGTGAATGTTCATGCATGTTACGTGAGGGGCACAGAGGCTTCTGCAGGATTTTGGCAATATAGTGTTTATGCCATGGAGTCTGTGCGTGGCTCCAACAATCATCAGTCTTTGCTTTTATTTTACAGTGAAAGTGCACTTTAATAATCAGCCATTTCCAGTGTAAATGTGTACACTCACAATATGTTGAGGTGTGAACCCCCGCCGGAGCGTCACTCTGTTAGCACATCTGTGGCACCAGCAGACAGGGAACACACCCGTCCTGTTGTGACATGTTCTTTAAAACAATTAAAGATGTAGTCGCTCATGTTCCTCTCCTGTTGCCTCTCGCTCCAGCCATCTGTTCTAATACATTATTTATCAGGCTCCCTTAAAGCCGAGAGAGCAGCGCAATTGTGACTCTTATTATTTATTTACTTTTAGGAACGCTCAATCTCTTCCTCTGTCTGAGCATTTTTAATAAACCCCATTAAACCTGATTTATGCTATTTATTAATGTTTGAATTTACATTTAAAAAATATCATCTCTCATCACCTCAGGGCTCAGCAGCTCATCACAGGCAATATATCTGTTGAGTCATTATTTAGAGAGATCTAATGAATAAAGGATCAGCTGATCAGAGTGAGAATACTTAACCGCAGAGCTAGCGACCAGTCGTTGGGCTGATTCAATTTGCGTCCTTGAGGATTTTCAGGAAATTACTTTTGATAGTCAATAACACAATTAAGTAAACTACACACACATTATCATGAATAATTGATCAGAAATTATGTATTACCATGAAGTACGGATTCAATAATTGATGAGGCGACACCCCGGTGACACAGAAGAGAGAGAGATAATGTCAGAAGTTGTGCCAGATTTCACTCGCATACTATTTTTTTCACTCTATTATGTGTGCATGTTGTAAATACCTTACAAGTGTACCAATAAAGTGAGCGTTCACTGAAAAATGAGTCACTCTCTTGTGACATTTGATTTGTTTTGATTTTATTGCACCCTTTCCTCTTTAAAAAAAACAAATAAACGGAGATTTGGGAGAGAAAAAAAATCAGCGTGTATTCATTTGCCATGATATCAGTGAAACATCTTGTTTGAACTTTTTCCAGTTCAGTGTTTTCATAATATATTGTTTTCAAATTTCCATCACCTGGATAATTGAGAATGAACATACAAAGACTTTTCAGACAATTTTTTTCAAATCAACAATTTTAAAAAAAGTTATGACATTCTGGTTTATTTTCATTTATTTCGTCCTAATAATACGGTAGGGTTTAGCTGTATAGCAGGTATCTATTCATGGCCTAAATAATATTACCAATAAACATCAATTCCTAATATAATGATTATGGTTTAAGTGCATGAGAGCCAAGATGTTAAGTCCCATGACATGGCAGCTAATGATAACACAATATCCTCACACCAATCAAGCTCCCTTACCAGAAATGTACCAATGTGGACAACAGAATCCAGCCAACTCATACAAAAGATGCAGAAAACACATTCAATCTCTCCAAAATTGAATACAGCAGTTGTGGAATTTAATCATCAGCCCAAAACAAAGGATGCTGAAGTTATAATGACTCCGATCATCATTAAGTTCTGCATGGTGCCCATAATTCACTGCTTTAATATTTCATAAACAAGTCAAGTTGGTGTTGACATTCAGCTGTGCATGTGGCATCATTGATAATTTTCTGTCACCTAAAAAAAGTCCTGAGGCGGTTTTGTGGAGCATTGTTATATCAAATTAGCTGGAGAGCGGCCAGAAAAGCAGACAAACATGGTGAATATGGGCGACAGCAGTTGAACTCTGTTCTTACACTGCAGTTAATGGGCTTCTTTTGTTGCAGTAATGAAATATTTTGCAGGGATGTGGGGGAATATGTCCTGGAACTGGATGACGTGCATATGGACCCATCCACCGATACAAACACACATACACACACACACACACACACACACACACACACACACACACACACACACACACAAACACACGCACACACACACAATCAAGCAAATGCACATACTTTAGCTTAAAATTAGGTACAACAACTCAAAAAATTCAGAAAGCATCTTGACTGTCCTCCCAGACTGAAGGCCAGTTCAGCAAGGTGCTGCAACAGCCCACTACATTATCATCTCTGCTTTTAATTCCTGCAGTAGAGCTGATCAATAACCCAATCAATTAGAATCAATTAGGCTCATGTCTGAATGGAGATAATACAAACGAAGCATATCTTAATGCAGCAAATAATGTGCCTGTCGGCTGTCTGCCACATAACCGCAGCTTTGCTCGTCCTTACTCAGCACAGGGAAGAGCGTCTTCAGCGTTTATGATCAATGCTCACACTCCTCTGGAGCTTCAGTTGAGCTGAAGTTGTGCAACTGCACTGCACAAAAACTCTTAGAGAAGCCACAAAGTAGAAATGAGGGTCTTCACTCAGTTTGTCCACTAGAGGGACTCAGTGAGCAAGACTCTAGTCCAGTCTCCACACATAACCATGCTTCATTTCAAACCTCAGTGGGAAAATTGAGCATTCTGGGTTAACGCAGGCTGGGTAATTTTTGCTGAGGGAAGTTTTTGTAAATCAAATTTTATTAATCCAAATCATTTTTAACTAGTGCTGAGTATCAGAGGACCAAAAGTAGAAAGCAAAACAAGATGCTACACTAGAAAAATGTTACTTCAGGCTGTGTCAGATCAGATTATTACCTCATTTACATGGATGACATTTAGAGGAAAATGTCAGTGATTGACAAGTGTGAGGGAAAAAAAGGGAAGATGACCTGTGGGAGGGAGTGAAGAAGTATATAATGGTGGAAAGAGGTCTAAAAAGGGATTACATCAGCCTTTTCCAAAGTTGTATGTAAAACCATCTGTGTGTATGCGTGTGTTTGTGTGGGCATAAGTAGAGGAGTGCGCCTCTGTCACGTCCCATGTGTGTATGTCCATCATCTGGCTGGGCCAGCCGGCCCTGCACCCGCCAAGAATCCAGGAAACTATCTGCCGCAGCCATCTCCTATTATAGCAGCAGGCTACAGGAGGGGAGGAACGAGGGGGTCGAAGGAGGAGGGACGGACCCTCCCCTTCCTCTGTTATATGGCCTTTTCTGCTTGGGGGTGCATAAGGCTGTAGCTGGGGAGATTAGACTCCAGCCAAGCTGAAATGAACTTTACCTGGATGGAAGTAATAAGTAAATGTATAATTATAGTGGAAAGCAGCTTCACTCAAATGTGTGTGGTGAGAGCAGGTGGGTGTAACAAGAGGCCCTTGCTGACACTCCATACACTGCTTGTCACTTCTGTTCATCAAAGCGACACACACTCCAGGGTGAGGCAATGGAGTTATTTATGTCTCTCTGAGGGACCCCAACACCCCCACCCAGCACCTACCAAAATATCACATCTATAGGAAATGTGTTTTGTCACAGACCCGTTCACCAAGTTGTAGCATTTGCTGACAGTTAGCTCGACTGCTACTAGCCAGTGTAGCTGTCCAGATTTATAAATAGTGGAGAAGCTGTTTGTTTCATCTATCTGACACTCAACACCAGACGATTTTGCAGACCCGCTTGCTAGCTCGAGCCTTCTCACTGTCCCCCATGGTAGACACTCTCTCTGGGACAACTCTTCTATTTCGGTGTGGTCAGCGACCCCGTAAACTGGTGCCTTGATGCTCAAAGGCCCCGCAATGGACTACAGAGAGGATTTTGCTTTGGATTGTTGTGAATAGAGAGCCAGGGCAGCCAGAGAGGGGACTGGGCAGGACCAGTTGTTTGAGGGACACAGCCTTCTGGATTAAAGTGAGACCGAAATGATGGATTATAAACCTGGAAGGTAAAGTAAGACTCTAATCTACATTCCTCTTCAAAGAGGGATTATCACAAATAAGAAAAAGCCGCTGAGAATTTATATTTCATTCTTAAGGGTACATTTCCGTGCAGATGGAAAAAGGAACATTTACTTGAATAACAGCGAAAGTTTAGATTTGACTAAATGATATATCAAAAATGAAACATTATATCAAATCTTTATTGATTTTACAAGTAGCAGGTTTGCTATCGGGCAACATTTGGACCCTGTGAAATGAGGCCACTTTGGTGTCAGGTTTTAGGGCTGGAGGCCCGTCACTGGACCAAAATAAACCACATGCAAAAATGAACAGAAATCACCCTGACAGCTTGACAGGAGATTATTGTTACAAGACAGCATGCTGACCATAACTGAGCTTCTTTAATGTTGTTTACGCTGCCTTCTGATGGCTCATTTTCTACAAAGGAGAATGCAAAGTTTGACCCATGCAGTTTAGGAGTGAAAATAATTGAAGACCATATTCTTTTAAATGAACTGTTCAATAATCTAAGAGATGTTTTTGCCTATTTGACAGCTGCTGTTTTTTTCAATTTCATAGGAAATGCATTACAAAGAGTCTTCGATTTCAACAAGATTCTTATCTGAGGCAGGTGTAGCACAGAAGTTTGGTTTAGCTGATCTGCAGATGCGTATGAGATGGATGTCGTCCAGTTCTGACGGTATTAATGAACCATGAGATATTCTGAGATGACCGCTGCCTGGCAGCTCTAGTAAATTTAACCACAATATATCCATGATGTCACAGATTACGTATTCAAAAAAGATGACAAGATTTTATTCTGAAAGCAAACCAACAAAGTTTGGAAGTTCTGCTATAGCTAGACGGTGCAAGAGTATGTTTTGCGTGGTGTGTGTTTCTGCTTTTTGGAACAACAGACATTTTTTTTTTACCGATGATGATGAATGAGAGCAGGAAAGGTTCTTGTGTCAACAGATTTAAAATCACACTCATGTCCATCTCATATTTACAGTTCTGAAACACGGATTATGAATGAAAATCACCACTTAAGGGACGTAACTTTATCACTCTCTATTTCCTAAACTGGTAGTTTTATTCACGTGAAGGAGCTTTTTTTAACAACTTATTTGAGTAGCTTCCTCAAATTTGTTTTCACATTAGAGATGATGAACGTGTACTTACACATATACCGTCTAATTTTACCTCCTAAATCCCAGTTTATCAGCACTTCTATTTCTGGATGATTCATGATGATTCTTTCCATCTGCTCCCTTCATACTATAGTAAGACTATTTATGTAAGATCACTTTCCAGTGTGATGTTAGTTCACTCTAAGAGACTCGGACTATCTTGGAAGACCTTCAAGTCCTCGTCCAGATTGTTTTTTTTGTTCTTGTTCCCATGGCTAAATATTTGAGCTTTGCCGTGTAGAATGATAGACGAGCAGAGTTTGACAGTGGATGGCTGTATCACATTCACTGGTGAAAGAATCAGTCATGCTCAAATCTGACGGTAAAAGGAGGGATTACGAGCAGGATTTGTGACATCACATTTATTTTGGAAGCAGATCCTGCTCCGAAAGTTTAATGTGGAACTTTGAAGCCTCCAGATTACAAATAATGACGATGAACTTTGTAGAGATGCAGGAGACATTTTGTGTGCAGCGGTCAAACGTGAAATGACAAATATTTGTAGCTTCATGTCATCTGGAGGGAGAAGAGTATGGGATGTTTTAAGGATTTTAATGGTACTACTTTTTTTTTCAGAAATACATCATAGAATTTGATACAGTAGGAGTAGTGGAAGTATCTTTGTGTGTGTGTGCGCGTGCGCGCGCGTGTGTGTGCACACACCCTGCTTTCCAAAACTAGCTCACGTGAGGCTGCCTGTAGCGCACCTAGCAACAGTGTAGTTTTATTCACAACATGTCTGTGAAGGTCACACTGATTGAGTGGAAGGATTAACAAGGCTGTTTTCAGAACCGCATACAGTACATTGCCGTCCAATGCAAAGGGGGGAAAAAGCTCCGTGATCAGTGCCAGATAGCACATATTATGTGAAACCACTTATTTAAATTTGAATAGCTGAAATGTGAGAGTGCTTGACGCTGGCTAATTTTACTCTCTTGTGTCCGGTAGGGAAACAAGGAATTCCAGGACTATGTGGGAAAGAGGACAAGTGAAATGCATAATGCCTTAGGAGCTATACAACATCCTGACAGGAACCCTAAACGAAGGGTTCTACAAGCTCCACGAGCAGACACCGTGTAGATTCATTCGTGAGCCTGCACTATGACCTCAGTTGAAAAGCGTCGCTCTGGACGAAAGAGCAGCGGACATAGGAAGCACAGCGATGGAGGCTTCAGTGACACCTCCAGTGGTGGATCCTTTCTGGATGAGACTGACCGTGAAGTCAGCAATCTGACTGATCGAGCGTTTAGGAGTCTCTGTATCGGAGATGAGGCTGTTTATAATGACTCTGACCTCAGTTCATCTTCTCCCTGCATCCAGAGAGACAGACAGCTGGCCTTTTGCCATAGTGGCCCGGATGGAGAAGACAGAGAGAGGGAGGAACTCAAAAGAGCTGCACATGAGAGCTTCAGTGTCAGGGTGCAGCAGTATGGACAGGACTGGATCCATGGAAGAATGTGTGGGGCTGAGATCCTCAGAGATCCACAGTGGGGGGCTTATGGGGAAAGGACACAGGGGAGGGTTTCTGCCACATTCCAGCACTCCTTTATGGAAATGTCGCAGCAAGAGGAGTCTCTTAAGGAGGAACAGCTGAACCTCTTCAGCAATGGAGGCACAGAGTTGAGTTCACAGCAACGGAGGAGCCGCTCCAGGGTTTCTTCTCTGATCCGAGCCTTTAATTCTGAGGGACAGAAGGGTGGAGTGGGGATGGAGGGTAGAGTAAGAGAGTGGAATAATGAGACAAGCTGGGACAGATCCGCTCTAATGAACATGCAGAGGGAACTCTCTGAATTCTCTTCATCATACCAGCAGAATATCAACAGTGGTCATTTCCCCTCTGCTGGCCCTTTTGCACCTCAAGAAGGTCACTTTCACACCTCGGAAGTATCTGCTCACATGAATGCTGACTCCTATTTTATGAGATCTTCCCACAGTAAACACAGCATGTTAACACAAGTCAACTGTAACTCTAACGTCTTTATACACAGTGAGTTTAGTCCCTTTAAAGTGTGGAGGGACCATAACAGGTTCCCTTTCCAAGAAGGACAAGTCTCAGGGTTTATGCACTGTTCAGAGTTCCCCAAATGGTGCCAGACACCAATGTACAAGGAGCTTTCTCTAGAGGCTCCACCGAGGGCTCCCTCCATGTTTGATGAAAGGAATATGAGACACCAAAGGCATACAATGGCACCTGTAGTCTCCCCGAATCCTCAACGATCCATCTCAACCTCCACAATGCTGCAGAAAACTTCTGCCTTAGAGAAACGCTGTGAGTCTGAGTTGGCAGGACATTATCCCCACAGGATGAGGGCACAGAGTGTGGGAACTAACAGGCTCCCATCTAAACGCCCGTCAACTGCATCGCCCACCATCGAGATGTCGCGTCGTGTCCAGGACACCATCAGCTCAGTCAAGGCCCTTCAGCAAAAAATCAAAATGATGACAGAACAAAATATTGAAACAGATTGGACAGCTAATAAGCAAGGAGCACTTTGTAGCAATGAGAACTGGACTCACTCTGGCTACAGTGCACTAACAGCAGCACCAAATGTTGCTAGCAGTAACACCAGCTCAGCTCCCTTCAATATCAGCCAGGTGCCCTCACCTAAAGTCACTTTAAATCCAGAAGCAGAGGCATCATCTGACCTCCAGCACTATGAGGCTGCTTCCCAACCTGTTGAACATGCTCCAGTGCGAGCTGAAAGCAGGGGCGCTACTCCTGATGTGAGGATGTCCGGTTATAAATCCAGAGTCCCAAGCCTCCTCTTCAATCTCAAAGACAACAGAAAGAGAGTGAAAAGCACCTACAGTCCTCCCAAATTCAAAGGTCTGGAGACACAAGAGAAAATCAAACAGGCTTCTATTCATGATCCTAGAGACACTGTAATAGATATCCCTGAGTTTCTAGAACCTGACAGTCAAATTCCCCAGGTGGAGGAAACCAGCTGGGCTGATATGACTTCACATCAATATGCGAAACAGTATCATAGTCCTGTCCTGGCACTTGCAGCAGTACATTCTCAGCCTGCTATAGCACATATGGGCCAACATTCAGCGTACACTTCACGTGAATATCACACATCTCAGGGTGGGATGATTCATCCCACTGGGTTCAAAGGCTTCATACCTGAAGACTACACCAGCAATCAGCTGACTAATGGCCAGCATCTCCATGAAGATTCGTCATCATTTAATCCTTATCAGCAAAGCGTGAATGAGACGATAGGAGGAGACGTATATGGGCAAAGACTGCCTTATAGAGAAACAGAACACAATCAAACCAGAGAATATTCAATAAGCAAGGAGAATATTTTACATGAAGCGGTGGGAAGGGAATCCACAAAGGTGGATAGATATTGGCAACAACAAGAGAACGCAAATGACTACAGTAATGTGTCATCACAGGAAATGTGGAGACAACCAACTTCACAAGATGCAGAGAAGCTTGGAGTGAATGCAGCGATCTCTCCATGGAAACAAGAAATACCTACTTTAATGGAAAAAGGCCAGCATGCGGAGGAGTACCCAAAACTAGTCGTGATGAAGGCGGAACTCACAAGTTCACCAAGAGACAAATATAGAAGAGAAAATCAGCAAAATAAAGAATTCATGAAGATGCCACAGTGTGCCCCACCTTTCATCGATGCTGTACAAGATCCAGCATATTACGGAGAGCCGCAAATAAGAACATTTAGGGGTGAGCACACAAGTCAGCAGCATAATAGACAGAATGAGGACAATGAAATGAAACAGAATCATTTGACACCGAATTATAACAGATATGCGAATCAAGATTACAGACAGTTTACAGAAACTGAAGACAAAATTATTCTTAAACCAGAAACAGGCCAGAGAAAACATCATTTGCCAGTGCTTAAGCAGAATGAAGCACAGAACCTCCAGCTAAAAGAAGGTGAACTACAGTTTGAAGACAATATGCTAAAGAATTCATTATTTGTCCCTGAAAAAACCCTGATCCCCATGACAGCCAATCAGGTGAAAGATAAACAATTTGTAATGTCTGCACAAGACATAATGGAACAGAGAGCACATCATACCCAAGCAGATCAGGACAAAACTCAGCACCGGGCTACAACAGAGCAGCCCAAAGCAGAGTCTCCTCAGTTAATTACAGCAGTGACGATTGGTTCAGAGACGACAAAAGTAGATCTAGTAAAGCAGGGCAGAATAAAAAAGGCAAACGTAGAATTAAAAATGGCTGATCAGGCCAAAACAGACACAAATGAAGCAGAACAGCAAAGAGATGATCAGAAGAGACAGACCCATACAAAACTGCCTGAACAAACCAGAGAGGAACAAACTAAAGCAGACAAAACTAAAGTTCAACATGAAACGGAAGAGCCGAGAAATGTCACAGAGAAAAAGCAAGCCGAGCTAACAATAGACGGCGAGAGCGAGGAACAAGCTGACATTAAGAGGCTAAAAGACAAAAAAGCTAAAACTGAACTGGCAGCAATAGAGCAAGCAGGAACAGAGCAAGTTAAACTGTCCCTAGAAAAAATGGTCAAAACAGAACATGCTGAATCCCAACTGGCAAGAGTCGAACCAGTAGAAAGAGAATTGATTGCAGCAGAGCCAATCAAAACAGAAAATGTTACAGCAGAGCAGATTGAAGCAGAGAAAAGAAAAGCAGAACAAGCTGAACTGAAAGTACAACAGGTTAAAATAGAGCCAGTAGCAACAGAGCAAGTTAAACTGTCCCGAGAAGAAAAGCTCAAAACAGACCAAGCTGATATACCACTGGTAAAAGCTAAACCAGTTGAAAGAGAATTGGGTAAGGCAGAACTGATCAAAACAGAAAGTGATACAACAGAGCAGAGTGAAGTGGAGAGAAGAAAAGTCGAACAAGCTAAACTGAATGGGCAGCAGGTTCAAATGGAAAATGAAAAGTTGGCTGAGCAGAACGTTGAGAATGTTGGTAAGAAGAAAGAAAAGAACTATTCAGTTCAAGCTGGTCAGGTTAATGTAGAGCAAACTAGAACAGAAATAAATCAAACTAAAGAAGTAAAATCCAAAATAACCATAGCTGAACAGATGCTAACTAAAGCACAGCGAGCAAAAGCAGAGAGCAAACTAGAAATATTAGCTAAACCCTCGGTAAAAATGTTACAACAGGTTAAAAGCGAACCAAACAAAGTTGAGCAAGTTAGAACAGAATTAGCTAAAGCTAAAGCAGAATTGGCCAAAATAAAGGAGAAAATGAGAGATGAGCAAAAAGTCAGAAATACTGTCATCACTAAAGAGGATGATGTTCCCAAGAAAAACACTTCTTTAGAGGTAAATAACGAGGAACACAAAGATCAGGCTTGGACAACACAAACACTAAAACATAAGGAAAACACAATTGTTGGCAGCTATAACAGAGACCAAGCTAATCAAGGGGCTGATGATTATGAGAGTCTAAGAGGTAAATATGGTTTCACTAGTCCAATCTCAATGCCCCAAAACAAATTGTCAGCTCTAAATCCTGCTTCAGATAATGTTTGTGTAACATCGGCGTCATCGCCTGATAAAGATGAGAAAACAAATGCTAAGAAATCAAAAGAGGAATACCCAACAATCAAACTTGTGACATCTAAAACAGAAAATGAGGAAGCAGGCAGATTTCAATCTAATGAGGTGGCAGAAAGTCATTATATTTATAGTGAGTCATCCAAAGAATTTAAGTTATCTGGTGCAGGTGAATTTCCTAGCATTCCCCATAAAAGAATCAGTAGTGACACTGTTGCAGATAAAGAGAAGTATGTCTGTGTTGAAAAACCAGAAAACCATCAGAAACATCCTGATGTTTCACAGCAAAAAGATGCTGATTTTGCAAAACCTATGGAAAGAAAATCTAAGTCATCCGAGCAGAGTTTAGTTCCGGGGATTACCCCTCCTAGAGCACTATCCCACAAAGAAAGAGCTCAGACAAAACAGGAGATTCTGACCTCCAAGATAAAAGCTCATGCTGAGAAAGAGATTTCAGCCATTAAAGAAAAGGGTTTTGCTTTACGTGATGGGTTTACGTCTAAAAATTCCATCAAACAACTATCAGGTAGTCAGAATATGAATATAAGGCAGAGGCCATCGTCACTGGAGGTGCCTCGAAGACATGAGAGCGCCGTTCCCAATAATAGTACACCAAAACACCAGATGGAACCTGTCAAGTCAGTTTCCAGCTCTACAGAAACCACCAGCCATACACTAGATAATTTGCAGAAACAAATCCCTGAAGAGCCGAAGCGCGATGACACTCTACCAGAACCTCCCACGGAGGCTAAAGAGACTCGAAGTTATCACTCAACTCCAGATGAAGGCTTGATGAAGAAGAAAGAAGATCAACCTGGAATCAAATCCCAAACTAAAGAGCAGGAACCTAAGATCAGCAAAGGAAAACAGGAAGAATATCATACGGAAAATCCAGAAAAAGTAAATGGGGATGTAATGAACAAAAGCGATACATCACAAGCTGCAAGTGATCATGAAGTAATTCAAGAGGACTCATCACCGTCACTAAAACTGGTCCTTGGTCAGAACAAGACCTCTGTGGTTGATGACAGCTTGCAGATCATGGGAATAATGGTGACTGTTAAAGAAAGAAATGTTGATGATCAGAGGTATCCATGCACCCGAGATGAAACTCATGCAAAAGGCACAGAGCACAGTAATGCTGTGCCAGATAAATATCATTCCAGCTCACTGCTAGAGATAAGCAAAGAAAAAGAATCCTTTACGGTTGTTAGCCCAGGAAAGCTAATGGACAGAGTTGTACAGGAAACTCCTCCTACAGTGGGAAAAGTGCATACTGAAGTTGGTATTAATAATGAAGCTGAGAACGTGAAAGAAACCTCAATCGCAGAGAATAGAAAGAACAAGGTGACTGAGAATGGCAATGAAAAAAGGGCTACTCCCCTGCCGAGGAGTTCTTATATAAATGCCCAAAGGGAAATACAACTCCAAGAAACCCTGTCTGGAAAAGATCTGCCCTCTACAGTCACTGCACCTTCTAAAAATAAAGTGCCAACAGAAACTCAATGCCTTCTCCACAAACAGGACATAATGACAAGGGAAATAAAAGACCACACTAAAATGCCAAGAGAAGATTCAGCAAAGAGTCTTACAAAGGAAGGAATTAATACAGATCGGACAATTCCAAAAATGATGCAAACAGGAAATATCAATGAGGCGTTCACAGACAAAGTAGTGAAAACAGGAATCGGCACCAAGCAGGATTTCAGCGCTGAAACTCATCCATCAGTGAAAGGCGATATGACAAATACCATAAATCCGTCCATGAGAAAGAACATAGATGACAAGGGTGTGCCCCTGCTGGAAGAGAGGAGACGTGGCTCAACACCCCCCGTGGTATTGGACAAAACTAGTCAGTCTTGCCATTTAGTTGAAAACAGACATGCATGTCCAAAACATCGATGTAAAGAGACACATGAGGGAGAAAATAATCAACTGGACAATAATTGTCATATTTCTACTGGTGTTGAATCAGCTGTAACTGAGAAGGACAACCTGCAAATCATAGGAAAAGATCAAATCACTGTCTCTGGTGTAGTTGTTGCTGATGAACAAGTCTCATCGTCTAGTACGGATGAAAAAATGTCTACCTTACACAAAGAGGGACGAGCTAAAACCCCCACCCAGAGAGGCTGTGAGAAACAGATGAGAGAAAATTTGGAAGAAAATCTGGGAGTAGACCATGTGTTATCCAGTGTGAAACAACCAGCTGATTCGTTGAAAATCAGCGATCAAGACCACAGCGCAAACGCAATACGTGTGCAAACTCAAGCTGAAAATGGAAAGTCTGAAGAGGTTCAGAAAGATGAGGCCACATCAAAGATACACCAGATGGAAGAAGACTACTTTCAAGTTCAGGGGGTAACAGAAGTAAACAAGGTGCCAAATAACAATATTACAAATGGGAGAATGTCAGATGAAGTTTCAAAGGGAGGGGAACTTCCAAAGTTACTTCAGACAACGGCTGCAATCAGCAATGATTGCCACAAGGAAGGAAAAGAAGTATTTGTACAGGATCAAATTCAAAGGAAAACAGTGGACAACTGCCCAGTAAGCATTCAAGATGAAAACATGAAAAGGCACACAAGGGCTATAGCTGATCAATCTGCCTTGAAACAGACTGATTATTCCACAGACATACGGAGTGGTAACTCTGAAAAGATGGAGAGCAACCAAGCTGTTCATATTAGAAAACACCACACAGAAAGCCGCTCGGGTTCATCGGCAAGGGAAAGATATGGCTCAAAAAATGTAACAAAGGAAAATGTTACTAAAGAGGAACTTGGATTTAAATCCAAACCAAAAGAGAGAGTGTCTGCGATTCCGGAGATATCAGCGATCGCAGATTATGCCAGATTAAAAGTCATTGTTTCAGAGGACAGGGAAAACCCAGTTCCAGAATTCCCTCCCAATAAAAAGGAAGGATTCTTTCCACTAATACAATCTCGTCACAGCAGACGTCCAGTGTTCACAGCTGACCCCCAAGACCTTTCTATGAAACAGAAAAGTTTGCCAAATAAGACAGAAGTCCCTCCCAAAGTAATCAAAGAGCCCAAACCTGTTGTGTTTCCCATTACAGAGAAAGAACATCAAAGGACGGGGATGTTCAAACTAGGAGAGAAAGAACGACAAGAGAAAATGCTGTTAGATGTGAAAGACAATGAAGGTGTTTTGGAAACTGTGGCCAAACAGGCCCGAGGTCTCACAGAGAGAGAGAAGTCATCACAAGCAAATCTGAAGGACCAGGGAGGAAGAGAAGAAGGGACTGGAGCTGATGTCCAAAGAGTTAGTCAAACAGAACGTGGCATTCATCGACAAAACAATCATCATACACAAGCAACATCATTTACTTCAGTCAACAAGCCAAGAGACACTTTTGTGTCACAACACCAAACACTTCTTGATACCTCAAGTCCAGATGACAAACCCTCAGCTGCTAGAATGTTACATTCAGATAAAGAATCTTGTCCACAACTCATTTTGCAGCCAATGTACAATATGAAGGAAAGTAAAAGGCAAGGTGAATGGACTGAAGACAAGAGCTCAGTAGCAACGATTGAGGACACAAGGTCAGAAAAAAGACAAGAAAGGCTCATAACGCCCCATGAAGAAACTGAAGCACAGAGCGGAGCAAAACATTTACTAAAATCTTCAAGGAAAACAGATGAAAGTATAGCTGAGGACACAAGAATTAAACATGTGATCGAGGAGAGTAGGGCTTTTCGGACTGAAGAGGATAGAAGAGCTGCTCAGAGGGAAGAGGATAGGAGAGTGAGAGAGAGGGAAGCCATCACTGTTGAGATTAGGGAGAGACGGGAAAAACTAAAAGATGCAGAGCGAAGAGCAGAGGAAGAAAGAAAAGCCAAATATATGGAAGACAGGAGGGCTGCTCAGAGAGAGGAGGGCAGCAGAGGTCCAAATCAAAGAGAAGGAGAAAGGAGAATAAAAGAACTTGAGGAGCAGAGAAGAACAAAAATTAGGGAGGAAAGGAGAGAAAAACTGATAGAAGATGAGAAAAGGATTAAAGAGATTGAAGAAAGAAGGAGACTCAAACATATCGACCAGGAGAGAGCGGCTCAAGAGGAACATCAGAGAAGAGCTGCACTACTGGAGGAGCGAAGGCGAGCCAAACGGGTTGAGGAGGAGAAGAAGGTCACCAAACAGACTGAGGAGGAGAAGAAGGTCACCAAACAGGCTGAGGAGGAGAAGAAGCGGGCTAAACAGGCTGAGGACGAGAAGAAGCGGGCTAAACAGGCTGAGGAGGAGAAGAAGGTCACCAAACAGGCTGAGGAGGAGAAGAAGGTCACCAAACAGGCTGAGGAGGAGAAGAAGTGGGCTAAACAGGCTGAGGAGGAGAAGAAGTGGGCTAAACAGGCTGAGGAGGAGAAGAAGCAGGCTAAACAGGCTGAGGAGAAGAGACTTGCCAAACAGGTTGAGGAGGACAAGAGGCTTGTTCAAATTGCAGAAGAGAGAAGGATTAAACAGATTCAAGAGAAGAAGGTTGAAGAGCAGATTGAGGCTCAGCGAAAAGAAAGACAGAAAAAAGAAGGGATGAGAATTCAAAAAGAAGAAAAGGAGAGGATGGAGAAAGAGAAAGCAGTTGCTGAACTGATCACAAAACAGCAAGCAGAAGTGGAGAGGACAAGAATGCTTGAAGAGGCGAGAGTTCAAAAAGAAGAGGAGACCATGGCTAAAAAGAGAGAAGAGGAAAAGGTAGCAGCTCAAAAAGAGGAGATGGGAACTTTTCTGATTGAGGAGCAGAAAAGAGGAGCACATATGATGGATGCTCTCCAGTACTATGCCATCACTTCATCAGAGTCAGGGAGGAAACCTGGAGACAGACAGCTACCTTCTCCTTTACCCTCCCAACAACCAAACCATTCATCTGGGTCGACTGGACTCTCAGACAGAAGACAGCATAGGCCTCCTGCTCCTACATCTCCCGCTCCGTCTCTCCCCCGCTCCAACGCCTCCTCGCCTGCTCCAGGGGCAAAGCCTTCAATGTTCAGGGTGAAGGATAATAGTGTTAGCAGAGGTTCTTTCACCAAATCGGTCAAACCACGCTTCCATAGAAATTTTGGGGAAGATTTCAGGGTGGGTTCACCCATGGAGAGGGGGTCAGGAAAGGTAGAGGAGGAACAGGAGTTAATGAGACAAAATTCAGGAACTCCTGTCCATCCTGACATGGCCACAGGGTCTACCAGACTTTCTGCTATCAACGAATCCTCAATCTTACAACCCTCATCTTGGGGACATGATCATTCAGCTCCTCTCCCACACCACAGGCCCTACTCCAGGAGAAGCTTTGCTCTGGATGAAGACGACTCTCATTCTGTCGTCAGTAACATGTCAGAGGATGTAGACAGTTTTGCCACCAGTGCAGCTGATCTGGCAGATATACGAGGGCTGTATGACTATGAGAGGCCAGACTCAGCCTGTAGTTTCATCAGTGATGCTTCCCGTGTAGGAAAACCTCCAGCTGTTCCCCCAAAGAGTGAGAAAGCATTGCGCAGGGCAAAAAGGCTGAATACACGCAGGATAAGGAAAGAGCTGTCCAAAGCTACAACAGAGAGCCCTGCTGAGAAGTCACCTCAAGGAGTCTCAAGTACTCCTTCTTCCTCCTCTACCGAGGTATGCTCCCCAAACTACCATGCCGTGGCTTCCCCTCATTGTTCCCCTCCTGTCTCCCTCGCCCATGCACCACCGAACGGGTCTTGCTTGGCCTCTTCCCACACAGAGTCCCATCTATCTTGCCGCTCTGCCAATGCTTCTCCTCATGCCCGTGACCCAGTCTCCCATTCTATTGCCTCTCTTCACGCTACTCCTGTTTCCCTCCCAGTTGCCTCCCATCATGCCGCTCCTGTCTCCCTCCCAGTGGCCTCTGGTAATGCAACTGGCCACACCTCGCGCTCTGTTGCCTCTGCCCATGCCACTCCTGACTCTCTCCCAGTTGCCTCCCCTTATGCCAATGGTTATGTCTCCTCTTCTCATGCTATTGGCCATGTCTCCCACTCTATTTCCTCTCCTCTTGCCACTCCTGTCTCCCTCCCAGCAGCCTCTAGTTATGTGACTGGCCATACCTCGCGCTCTGTTGCCTCTGCTCGTAGCACTCCTGTGTCCCTCCCAGTTGCCTCCCCTCATGCCACTGGCTATGTCTCTCGCTCTGTTGTCTCTCCTCATGCAACGGCACCTGTCGTCCTCCCAGTTGCCCCCCATCATTCCACTGGCTTTATTTCCCACTCTGTTGCCTCTCCTCATGCCACACCTGTCTCCCTCCCTGTGTCTCCTCATGCTTCCGGCCCTATTTTCCACCCTGCTACACCTAAAACAGTTCCTCATGTTCCTTCTTCTCCCACTCTCCTTTATGCTAACCACCCAGCTCCAGTGACACAGTACCATGTTGAGGCAAGCTATCCCCAGTCCTACCCACTGACCCAGCGTAAGGTGTTGCAAGACCTTGGTTCTGGCCAGTATTATGTAGTGGATGCACCTGTTCAGGTGAAAATGAAGACATTCTTTGACCCAGAGACTGGGAAATATGTTCAGCTGAATGTGCGTGAGTCTGGCCAGAACATTACCCAACCCCAGTCCCAGCCCCAGCAGATGTATCCCCAGCATCGGCTCCAACCCCATTTGCAGGTTAAGCAGCAGCAGCTCTTCCAATATGCTCCTCCAGCTGGCCAGCCTATTGTGCTTTATCAAGGCTACAATTCTCCACAAGGACACAAATCTGGGGGTGTCTCCGTGCATCACCATAGGTCATCTCCAGCCATACTAGCTCCAGTGAGTCTCTCCCAGGAACAGCAGTCATTCAGAAATAGCCCCATTCACAGTTATCAACCCCCTGAAAATGGACAAAATTCAGAAGCACATTGTTACAGCCCAGAAAAGACTCCTTACATGGATACGGTTAATACTACAGAGAAAACATATAACACAGTTTACAACACACATGGCTCACATGAGTCGTTCCCAGAGTGCGACACAAACAGCCAGCTTGCAGGAAGCACAGCTTACGAAAATGATAACTCAGCCCACTCAAGGTGCCGGCCTCGTGATATTATAACCATGAGTGAACTGGAGGACTTTATGGAGATATCTGACTGGTGAAAAAAAAAAAGCAGTTGGCTTTGTGATTGAGAGGGAAGAAAATGTAAAGAAGACAAAAATCCCAAAGATGGGTTGTGTATGTGACTTTTTAATCTAAAAAAAAAAAAGTCAGAAAGGTTTTGGTTTGTATTTGTAAAAAGTCCCTGTGACATACTGTTAAACCGCTGCTGTCAAATTTGGATTTACATCAAGGCTATTTTTTGTGTTACATAAATTCACCATTCCATTTGACTTTTTGAATGAGCTGAAGGATTTTTCTTGCGTTATCAGTAATCTGTTTTCTCCTAGAATGACATTGTCATGCAGCGGCTGAGATACATGTTGATTTCTGAACGTCTCATGGCTTGCTTAATTTTTCATTCTCTTTTCTTGTCGCTAAATCCTACCTTTGGCATTTTGTGGTGCATGAAATCTTGTTTAACTCCACGTCAATTTGCAAATGGTGTAAATCATATTTTGTGTATTGAAGCACTGTGTCAAATAGACAAAGTGATGTAATGAGAGCTGTTTTTCAGGTTTAAATACATGCAGTAGTCCATATTTATGGTGGAATTTTTTTTTTTTTTGAGTATTTCTATTTCTGTTTTGCTGTGAAACAAAGCAGTGTGACATGGACTTATTCGGGCAACAAAGACACACTTCATTCAACAGAATAAATGCTCATCCAGGTGACTGTCGGAACCACCTGACTCGCTGTTACAGGTTGATTTCATTTTCCTTATTTCATCTGACTCAAATGACTATTTACAAAATAAAATAACATTACTGTCACTGACATCTTGTTTGCCAGGTGTGAATAACTTAAAGTGAGTCTTCTTCCTGAATGCATATTGAAATTACAAAGTGCAAGAGAAAGAGAGAGAATATCATTTTGTAGATTTCATTTCTGTTGGTGTGTGGGGTAGTGAGGGGGGTAAGGTTTCAGCTATCTGACACTATAGAAATCAGTTGCCAAGAAATCAGTTTCTGTATTTTTATGTAAATGTCTCATTGTTCCTACATAAGCACCTGTCAATCAATCTTCAGCTAAGCTAGCAAAAAATATTACATCAGTGTGTCTTTGGCTGAACCTCAAACCCTGTTTTCTTTTTCCAATAAACCAGTGATTACGGACCTGCTGATTTAAATGTATTTATGTTGAGCAAAGTGGGATTGGTGACAACTCCAGTTTATGAGCAAGTCTTTTTTAGAGAGTATTGCTTTCACAACTACATGGAGAGCAAGGCAGACTTCAACTCTCTCTCCCTGACAGACACTGCCACTCGGTCAGTTTTGAGGTCTCATCTAACGTTATGAAATGACACACTTTGGATATGCCCATTTTCCAACGATTAGACCATCATGAAATGCTGTTCAAGATTTTTAACTACTTTTGGAGCCACAAACCAGACCTAACACCGGCTGAGGAGAAAAAGGTCTACTCTCCTTTGGAAAGATGAGGAAATGAGTAAGTACTAGTTAAAACCCCCAAAATGACTTAATAAAAACTGAACATACCTGGTGCTGTGGAATCCAGTGATAAAAAGTCTTTCCATTGACATAACTTGTCTCACAAACTGAGATTAAATGTACGCTCTCCCTTGTTTCTTCGTGACGTCATCTATGTTCCTGTTGATGCCCTGAGAGGCAGTAACCTGCTTTGACCACTGCAGGGCAGAGGAGAGCGGTCCCTCCACTGGAGCAAACAAGTGAAAGAAAACTTGAAGGAAACCCTGAGTAAAACCTGTAGTTAAGAAAACAAAATATTTATCCGCAGTCACCTTCACGGCACTGTGGCAAATTTGTCTCAGTTTCACACAAGTATAAACAGTGGTAATACAGTTAGCCTCAAAACAAAAGACTTTGACAAGGTTAGAAAGGATTAAACCACCAGCCTGAATGTGAAGTGCTCATGGCCTACATATATCCTGAAGAGTTAAACCTGTTGTGTGATTCAGTTTGGCTTTGGCAGGGTTCGAAGCGCCAGGAGAAGCTCTGCCTCAGCAGTTTGGCCTGCCCAATAAAGTAGCAGGCTTCATACCATTGGGACAGTCTGACAACCACAGCCAGAGACAAGCCCATGCCACTCTGTCCAGCAGCCAGACAGGGAGAGGTCCCAGCACGCGCACACACACACCACACACACACACACACACACACACACACACACACACACACACACACACACACACACACACACACACACACACAGTATTACTGCATGAAGAGACAAAAACAGCATATTTTGGAGATGCAAAATGGGCAGAATTGCTTGACTTTCAGAAATCATTGGGAAGATGGAAATGCATGTTCAGCACTTACATTGTATTTGTGTCTCAAGATCACACACATTGTGAAAGACGCATCCACTCACAAACAAGATTTGACCATCGTGTTGGAGTTTTGGGGTTTTAGGCCTTGGTCCAAGACTCCTCATAGCAACACAGGAAATGACATTTCCTACATTTTGCAGGACATAGAGACAGAGAAAGACATGCAGCGAGAGAGTGAGAGAGAGAGAGAGAGAACGAGAAAGAGAGAGAGCACCAGGGGAATGAGTGGGAGTTTCTAAGTGGGAACAGAGCATTTACTGTTTCATATTACACAGAAAAGAGGAGAAGAAGAGAGGAGTTAATGGTGGGTAAGGGCTCTGGTGGGTCTAGCAGTCAGGCTCTGCTTGTGTAAGTGCTGTGCATTTTTCTGGGTTTATGGATTCACTGACCGTGGAAAATGTACTTCTCTTTGGTGGTCCTTGTCCTGACTAAGCTTCTGGTTACAGGTAAGTTTACCTTGTTTAGACACATATTTGAGTGGCAACAGAGCCAGCAATCAAGAAAATGGTTCTAAATGAATAACTTGATCTACCATGTAACACATTGTGAAAGCATAGGATTTTTTAGACAATTAAGAAAACTGCCTCCTCCCAAAGTCTGACGGTGATATTACTTCATCCTGTGAAAAAAGACATTGATATTTTCTGCTTTGTAATCATTTGCTGATGTTAAAGTTTGCATTATGCTAGTTACAGTCTGGTTGTTGCTGTTGTAGTCACAATAAATAGCGGAGGACAGACCCCGAGGGAGATTTCCCCAACCAACACAAACATCAAGCAATGCAACATGAGATCCCAGATGGTCTGCATTATCTTGTCGTCCTTTTGTCTAAGCCTGTTTCGGGGTGTACCATTCTGGCAGAGAATGTTTCCCACCTGTAGATTCTTTGTGCCTGTTTATCACACATATTGTGTCCAGACTTTGTGTCTCAGCAAAGCTGACCTGACCCAGTTGGCAGCGCAATGAAACACCAGTACCTGCAGGGAGGCAAAAGAGCAGCACGCAATGCAGGATTTAGTTGTCTTGTAGTTTCTAGCCCTATGACGGAGTGACATATGATAGGACAAGCTAAAAAGCCATAAATCCCTGCAGCCACTGTGGATGTAAACGTACTTTGTCTATGATTAATTGGCAGGAAATCAAACATCTTGCAGAAATGAACTCAGATGTTTTCCATGTGGGTCACATTATCAGCTCTAGTTCATCACTAATGTAAAAGGCAGGGAGAAGTTGCAGAAACTTCAGGATCGTCTCTGTGTGTTTATACTGTGAAAGAATAATGGCTTCTTTCATAAAACAATATGAGCAAAACATACTGAGTAGCAAAATAAACAATTTACACTATGTCCAAACAAGTGTCAAAAATAAACAAAACAATGTTTTCCTTACTGTAAATGCACTTTTTGTGTCTCCAGAGGTCTGTCATGCCCTGAATGTAACAGTGGTCCCTGGGCCTATTGTGATGGTTTCTGAGAAAGACAACGTGACAATGTCCTGCCTGGTATCTCAGAGAAAGAGGAGCAGCAGTGTCCTCATCCTCCGCTGGTTCTTCTCTCCTCTGACTCCTCCTACACCTCCACCGCCCTGCTCTCCTCAGTCCACCTGTCCTCCTACTCTTGAATCCTCTCAATTCCTCATCGTGAAGATGGGCATTAAGAAAATTAAATTGTATGGGAACTACACTCGCCGTTTCCCCCAGCCAAAGTTTCGTCTCTACGAGAAAAAGGAACAAGAGGTTTATTTGTTGCGGATTTTCAATGTGACGGGGATGGACCAGGGTTTCTACTCCTGTAAAGTACAGGAGATCCGCAAACACAGGAACACATGGAGAGCATCGTCCAATGGTACAAGCACCACACAGCTGATAGGTAACTACACTGTCTTTCCCATTTCATGTGTCTGTGGCTCATGTGTGAGGGCCTAGGGCCACATTTGGTCTGAGTATGGTTGGCAGAGCTTTTCATTGAGTATTCATCAGCAATTGAAGCTGACAAAGTTGTTGGAGTCCTGAAGCATCAGGGCATGATCTCTGCTGGAGGAAAGCTCAAAGGGGACTTGAAAGGGGACATTAAAGTTGTGCGTGTTACTGTGGCAGAATTGCAAGTTTGAATGAAAGCTGTTTTTTTTCCCTCTGGGATCAAATCCATGTTAATTTGCACTTTCTTTCAATAAGCAAGTTAAAGAAATGCACCAACTTTTTGGGAAATACTCCAGTTGACCATCATCCCCAGAACCAAAAGAGAAGCTAGCTAGCCTGAATTCCTTTGTGCTGCATTAGGAAGTAACCCAGAGAAATTACCTGAACAATGCTTAACTTAGCACGATGAATAGCAGTGGGTGGGAAGTATTAGGTCACCTCCATCCATCCATCCATCCATCCATCCACGCTCTTATCCTGTTAAGGGTCGCGGGGGGCTGGAGCCTATCCCAATGGCTTTCAGGCGAGAGGCGGGGTTCACCCTGGACACTCACAGTCACACCTACGGTCAATTTAGAGTATCAGTCAGCCTCGTCCCCAATTGCAAGTCTTTGGACTGTGGGAGGAAGCTGGAGTACCAGAGAGAACCCACACAGGAACAGGGAGAACATGGAGACTCCACACAGAAAGATCTCGTGCCCGAGCTTGAACTCAAACCTGGAACCTCCTTGCTGTGAGGCGACAGTGCTGACCACTGCACCACCGTGCAGCCGTCACCTCCATCAAAAGTCATAAAATACACTTTCTCCAAAACAATCTTTGCCCACTTAATGCAACTAGGGTTGTATATAATGCTACCTATGTAATAGCAGAAATCAGTATTAGAATAACCTTAAAGCTTTGGTCAAAAAGCATTTGTTAATGACAAGAAGAGCAACTGCTTCTACTAATCATGGCCAACTTTGTAAGAGAAGATGACAAGGATTAATTCTAGACAAACAAACATCCTATGGTATGCTAACACTTCCCACCCATTACCATTCATTGTGCTAAGCTAATTACCTTCGCTCGTCTCTAGTTCCTTAGCTGTATGCTCACACCAATAAATTCATGACCACCAAAGCAGCTGGCAGCATTTATTCTCAGTGACACCTGGATCCAGGTGTCTTAGCAGCACTATGTCAGCTCTCTTTAACATTTGTACTTCATATTTATTTGTGCAGTGCTGGCCAAGGACAACAGAGGCTGAAACACAGGAAAAAAGGAGTTTCTGGTGTTCCTGTACTGACATTTTTTCCCCTGGATTATTACCTCCAAATGACTTCCCTCATTGCCACACGCAAACAGCTGAGGTTGTAAACTTGCGATGGAAATAATCAAATCTCGGAAAACAACAGTTATGAGTTAACGAGGCAAATGTGTAACATGTATTCTTCGACTCTTGCTGTAAATTGTGCTTGTGTAAGTTTGAGCGCGACCCAGTCCTCTGGCATTTCCATATAAAAACAATGAGCTCACAGAGCCAAACCACACTCCACAATATCACTCTGTGAATGAGTGTGAGGAGTAAAAGGTAGTGTGTTGCTGAGCCGGCTATAACTCTGAAATACATGACATCAGCATTCTGGGTTTACTTTTATGCAAACCTCAGGAGAAAACGTACTCAAGAATTTTGTTGCTGCGGAGCTTTTTAGCTCATGCCAAGAATCGAGAAAGAAATAATATACAACCTAGTGTTTATTAGTAAGAGTAATACTATTACTTTAAATAAAGGAAAAAGATTCAGAAGTGCAACATGTATGACCTTACAGAGCTGTACGTTGTACCTTTCACTAGCTTGATGCCAGAAGAGTCAGTTGACAGAGCCATCTGACAACGCCCTGCCCTAGATTCAGGGCAATGCCCCGCTAACGAAGCCACTCGACCTCAGGCATCTCCAAAATGCATTGACCACAAAACCAGAAACACGAGAGCTGACATTATAAGAGCAAACAAAGTGAAATCTAAGTTATAACTGTAATCCCGGGAACCCCTCCGTCTGCAGAAATGACTACACCCCACTGAGATCACTGGTCTACTTTTATTCAACAGATTATGCACAGACGGGAGACGGTTCCCACGTCCCTAAACCAGGGCTGCAGTCAGACGTTATAGTCAGGTGCTTTTCTTAATCAATCTACCGAGAAGCCATCTGCAATGTGAGTTTAATTTTATAAGGCACCGCTCTCGGGCAAAGATCTTTGATGTAATGTCTTCTGGCAAAGCAGGTAAAGCAGATGAGCATATGTGCATGATGGTTTTCAGCTTTGCATGAAAACCCGAGCAGTACACGTGGATGTGCGCGCTCAGCTCAGTAAGAGGAGCATTTGTACATCTTTAAATGTTCATGGAACGGACCGGCGAACCTGTTAACCTTCGGCCGCATGACCCCATCAAATGTGTGGTTTTAGTGCAGTTAGAAAAAAAAAAGTATGAAGATCAGATCTGCCGTCTGCTCTCACATGAGCTGTTCAGTTTTCACATCATGAAATGTTAATTGCGGCCCGCCACCCTTTCACGTGAGATGGACTTTATCATTCAACAAAATAAGAGAGAAGAAAACATACCTTTCGGTTATTTTATGGCACTGCAACATTTCGCAACTTCTTTATCCTATTCGGTTCATGAAACGTTTTGGACACGATATTTTTTTGAAAAACCACAAAGTCTTTTCAACTCTAATAAAATGTAAGCTGTGGTTTTAAGCCTTCGGGGGCGCACAGAGAGAGAAAATACATTTTGTGTTTTTGTGGCCACAAGATATTCCTCAAATTGTGGGGGCATTGAATATTATGGCCATGAACTTATCAAATTGTTGGGACGAGTTAAATCTCCTGGAATAAATTAATCAAAGAAGGCACACAACTTATATCACGAGGCCACTTTTTTCACTATTTCTCTATGCGGCTGCTGAGGGCCTTTTGTACAGCAAGATTGATGCATCTGATTCCCTCTGTAGAGTTGTGACCATTGTGGGACGAAGCACAAATTTTGTCTCTGACAATGATTAACATAATATTCATATCAGATTTGTCAAGGCAATTAGAGATAATGTGTTATCTTTTCTTATGCAAATGTTTATGTGTAATATGGATTTAAAGATATTTTAAAACTCATTATGGGAGGCTCAGACTAAGTAATTTATATCTATGGTCTTTGTTCATTCTTGTCAACCTCATCCTAAATAGTCCTACCCACTCCACACTCCATCATTCATTCATGCTGACAGCAACTTACTCAGTCACTCTTTTTCAAACCGAGAAACAAAGAAAACGGCAACATTACGAAAGAGTGACACGACCAACAAAAGGAAGCTTCAGAGCGATGGGGGAACCCCCGATCACTGTCCAGCAAACACAGCAGCACAGCCAGGCCTCTGCGTATGTGCGTGCGTGCGCGTGGACGTGTTTGGCTTGCGCTGCAGCGGCACCCTTTATGACAGTGGTTTTGATATTTCTGGAAACCACTGTGGCGGTGAGCCGGATTGGGTCAGAGCCTTCAGACAACAGCAAATTACAAAGATACTCAGGCACACTTTTCTTTCTTAAGTATACTCTTTTTACTAACTTTGGTAACTATTTTTTCTGCAGTGCACTTTACTCTTGAGGGTGATGGCAGTGAAGGATTATGGCGTTTATTAGCAGGTATGGTTCTTGTCTCTTGCTGTAATACTCTTTTAGTTCAAGAGATGTCTCGCTTCTATAAAATAACTTTTTGTATTTGTGTTTTGCAGACGTCAACATGTGTGCTGTGCTGATCTGCTCACTGGGCTTGCTGTCCATTTTCTTGTTCACCCTGGTTCTCACCTGCCAGTACTTTTACAGGAGGCACAGACTAAAAGGTCAAATCTTTTTTTTTTTCATCCCATCTTTACAGCGAATAGTTACTTTGGTTGCTTATAAATCAATATGTGTCCTTGCTCAACAGCGAGTTACCTCCTCGTCAAGTGTCCAGAAAGCAGGTAGGACATATCTTCATCAATAAGAGTGATTGTACCAATAAGTGTCCGAATGGAGATGTTCTATTAAGTGTCATCCGTGCTCTGCAGCTCAGGAGAGACTGTAACCAGCTCCAGCAGTTCATCTAGTTCATCTCCGAGGTCACAAAGGAAAGATACGAGGCAGAAAAGTGATATAAAAGTAACAGTAAAACCACCGAAATTACCTGAAGAGCCTCCTCCACATATACCAGCGAAAGGTAACGCACAGTATTTAAACTGTTCTGCCACTCAGTTAAACTGTGAATACCTCTTATGCAGGTCGAGGGGCGACACAGCGGCTGTGGTTGGTCCACTTTCCAGTCCTGGTGTGTGAAGTCTTTCCTTCATATTTTCCCAACATATTGGAGACATTAGTGTCACAGGGGGAAGAGAGAGGCTCCGGCCCCCTGTGATGCTGCGAAAAGAAATTAGCGGGTAAAGAAAATAGCAGTAAATGAAGGTATCCAGCCAGGACAAACGCAGAAAATGATAAACCAAGGATAATTCAATTTCCATTGTGAAAACAGCATTACTGGGGAGACACCGGGAAGCAGCTTGAAAATGAAACTCAATACTATATTTGGGTGAAATCCTGCTGAGTGAAATGAGGTAAAATCAACACCGAAGCAGAAAATAACAGTTGCTGTCATAAAATGACATATTGACAAGGTTGAAAGTAAAATGAGCATGAAGGGTACTTTTTGAATTCAACCACACAAGTAGCAACACATACCATCATTGGCAAATTTATTCATCCTGGTTGCTCTGAATGAATAAAAGTCACCTCTGCTTTTTAGTACCTGTTGCTGCAAAGAGACCTCAGAAGCCCAGAAGGACAAAACCAAGGAGGTCTGCCGTTGTAAGTCATCAATTACTCCCACATCTACTGTACTTCCTTCACAGCACAAGCACGTAACATTTGTTTAATCTACTTTAGAAAGGTTTTGATTTTTTTATGCAAGAGGGATTTTGAATGTCTTAAGAATTTTATTGCCATCTCTTCATTCAGTTATGAGCTTGATAATTCTGTTTATCTTTATTACTTCTCAAACACAATTATTTATTTAGAGTGCTTCATTGGTTTTAGTTCTACAATAAAAGTGTCAAGCAAGAAGAAAACTACTCAAACTAAGGATCATGATTATTTCTGCTAAGGCTGCTCTTAAGATTTTAAGATGACACGGTTCTAAGTTAGAAGTATCTGTTTTGTGGGAACGTGGACAGGACTGTGGCCACTCTGAGGATGTAGCATAGAGGTATCCTTTTTAGAAAATGCAACCAAGAGGTTGTACTGCTAAAAACACAGAGGAACTATTTACAATGGACCTTGCGAGAACACCACAGTTCACTGAAAAAAAAGACAAAGACGAACGCCCTCCCAGTTTACATCTCTTTTCTCCTGTGGTGAAAGTCACTGTATATACGTTACAATATGCTTTATCTATGGATTAAATTCTGTCATCGTCGCCCTCTCTTTTTCAGACTCGAGCAGCACAAGAGGATACTCTGACATATGCAGAGCTGGAACTGGTCAGACCGAATCTGGAGCCTCCAGCCTCCTCCAGCCCCGACCCTGCGCCCTCCAGCTCAGACACCGTGTATGCTCAGATCCTCTTCCAGGAGAAGCAGCTGTGATTACAGCAGCTCTGGACAGATGGATGTCATGGTACTGTACCTCCTGGTGAGGGGCAGATTCAGTTCAGTGGATGACATCCGAAAAACTGTATTTATGGACTATCATTATAGCATTTAGCATTTGATTTTTGGCTGTGTGTATGCTACAGCAGTTAATGGGATAAGGGTTTTGTGGTTTTTTTCGACATCGTTCCATTCCAGCGCAGCAGTTTTGGGGTCTTATAATTCTGCCGTTTTGTTTGTTGGAGTTTCTGGCCGCTGAGCCACAAGAACATTCTGTTAACTATTCTGTATAAACTCAGGAGACTTCTTTGTCCAGGTCCTTTTTCTGCCGTGTCATAAGGCACTGTAACACTCTATTTGTAAATACATTTATAAAAACAGTACAAATAAACCAAAGTAATAAAAACATTCAATGGTTCTGACATTAATCCATGCATATTGTAAATATTCTTTATAGATGATCTAATGTGGATTCTGTTAAGTGTTTCTGGAGTCAAAAGCATGGTAAAAGACAAAAAAACCATCACACCATGTCATGCAAAACACATCCTATATAGCTACCAAAATCCCGTCTACAAATGCAAAAAATGATAAACCAAGGATAATTCATTTTCCATTATGAAACCAGCATTACTTCTCCTGTGACATTTAGGAAAATATGCTCATTAGTTCTCTAAGAGTTGGACGAGACAATTAAAACCACTCATAAACTGTATTACTAAGTAGTACTACTACTAAATTCACCAGCTCGTTACAAGTAGCTTGGCATAAAAGCTAGAACAGAGAGCAAACTGCTTGGGTTTTTTTTCTTGCTCAGATTTCTATCCCTCTCATTTTTTCAGTTTTTCAAGACAAAATGATTGGCAAGCTAACTTCAGTAGGGCTCAAATTACACAAATGGGATGCAACTAGCTGGTTAGCAGGTTAACCTCAGTAGAACTCTCAAATGAGACAAATGTGTCGAAGCTAGCTGGTTAGCATGCTAACTTCATGAAATAGCTCAGCAACACAACTCATAAACAATTTGCTTTAACTTAAAAACTTTTTTTTTCTTATTTGGTTGAAAAAACAATTTTTTTTGTTGAAATAGCATACTTGAATTTTGTATTGTGTCTTTAATTTAATCATAGGAAGTGAAGAGACAACATATTTTCGGACTGTTACATAATTATCATTGTCATGCCAAGTTGCTAGGCAGGCAAACACATATTCTCTCGCGTCCATAAAATTTACCATAAACTTGCCATTCTTATACTCAGGAGATACTCATCAGAATTGCTGGTAGGGGGATTTGGTTGTCCTCTCACAGGCTTGTTTGGGGACACCCATTTAAATAAGCTAAGCTAAGCTAAGCAGATGATGGTTGTATTTAATTTACCAAAGAAATGTCAAGGGAAAAAGAAGTGTTTTTTTTTTAAATAAACATGCAGTTTCAAAGTTGAGTCTCTTCCAATTCTGACCCAAAGTAACAAAAAAAGAGGACAGATGTAAAAGGCAAATGAGGAATTCTGGAGGCAGCAGATATTATGCTCAAGTATCCAGGAAAGGTGAAGGGTGTGGGCCATTTTGTGAAGGTCAGTGTGTGAAAAATGGGATAAAGACCGAGGTACAGGGAGAGAGAATGATGCACATCCTCACCCTTCTCTCTGTGTGAGTGGGAGAGATGGAGAGAGAGATCATCAACCCCCACAGTTCAGACTCACTGACTAGGATGAACCCGCTAATGACTACATTTATTCAAATTAGACTAATTGTAATCATGGTTAATAATTAGCTTTACAGTGCATTATAATTGGGTTAGGCTACAAGATGGTTCTGCCTAGGTGCAATAATTTATTTGATTTAATTATTCTGAAGAACCCAACGGTTTGACATTTCATATCATAAAACCAGCGGTGTAGAGAGAATGGAGATAGCTGTTGTCTTTAGAGAAGGTCATTGCTCGCTCTCTGGGAAAATTATGAGGACTATTTTCCACTCTATTAAGCTACTCCACTTAGCACAATTAGCCACACACAAAAGGTTAAAGACAGAGACCTCTTCCTTTATGATAGAGAGGAGAGAAGAAGCCAGACATTCAGGCACAGAAAGACAGCCAGTCTCCACAAGCATGACAATCTATCCTTATTTAATATAATTCTGGATTAATGTGTGGGAAGGGTCCTGTTTCATATTATCTCTTAGACAAGGTAGGTCAGATTCACCAAGAAGTGTGTTACTGAGGACCAGCAGTTATTATTTTGATCGTGTAAGAATTAACTTATCATTAGACTGAAGTCTAGTGTAATAAAAAATGTCTTCATAAACAAGCATGTGCATACAAAAAGCTGTTAGAGGCAGGAAAGCTAAATGATCACAGTTTACATCATTACAACACGATCATAGTAAATGTGGGTGATGATCATACATGAGGATGAAAAAATGTTTCAATATTCAAATGCCACATTACAAAGCCTATTGAATTTGGCGTTTTGAAATTTTTCACAACTAAACATTTTACACTGAACATGCAAGAAACACTCAACCCCTTTTGCTGTAAAACGCTGACGTGTGTGCATGCCAATGTTTGCATTCATGACAAAAGCAGGTGCCCCTGGTCTACGATTTAACTAAAAATCTGTGTTTTCTCTAGACAGCTGCTGACGGAACGCATATGCTCAGTCAAACAATTCCTCTTTTTCATCATGAAGCTCACCCACAGATTTCAGTCAGCTATATAAGCAGCAAGGGTTAATTTTACTGATTGTTTTTAAAGCGCAGTGGTATGTTTTCCATAACGCGCCTTATCCAAATTCCCCAAACCTTTTCAAAATGAAGTCATGTTCAATAAAATTTCTCAGCTGTACAGAAAATCTAATTATGCAGACTCAAGGCACAAGTAGGAAAGCTATCGACAGCCATAAGTGCTTTATTCAAATTTATTGTATTTACACAGAACTAGGTGGCAATGTAAGAAGTATAATATTAACACTTGAATTAGACAAATGAAATTTGTCACAAGAGAAAACTGAAATACATTGATGTTAGATGCCTGTTGTCTCTGAGAGGTTAAAGGTCACGCCCAGAGGCCTGCTCGTCCTGCACCCTCTTACTCACAGGTCCAGGTGAAAACTCGGCCCCAGGCATCACCTGCCAGCAGGGTAGCATGGCTTCTAAAAAGAAGAGAGCACAACGGAAGACAGAAAACACTCAAAGGAAGCAATTTAAATCTGTTATTCCCTAGAAGAGACCCGTTATTTTCCGTACCTTGACACGGCCAGCGCCGTGATCGCCGGATTATTCTTGTTGCGCCTTTGCGGCACCGTCTGATTCCTGTTCAGCTCTTGACACAGAAGCAGATGTCTCTCCCAGCCTTTAGCCTGGCTCAAGCCGCTGGCTGTGAACACGTCAGGAGAATTCTTCAATCTCCATTTGTTACATGTGCATTAAGGTGGTGCTGATCTGTGGTCAGTAGGCCATTAAAGGGAGAAAAGTCCCTTGAATATAAATGCTGATGTGTTACGTAAAGACTTGTCTCAATGTAATTTGCAAAGCATAATACTCCTATGAGGTGACGCGAGGCTGTAACCAACGTATGCCAAATTGGATCTGGGTATTATTGCTTTTTAAATTATACACGCACACACGTCAGCGGAATTACTCATCAGTGTTTACTGCCTCTATGTTTAATAACTTTATAACAGCATAATTTCTGCTAGCCCTAATGCTAGCGAGGGATGGGGTAAGCACGTTGTCTGGCTCAGAGATGAGCACTTAAAAATAATCATCTCACATTTAAGGATTTATCTAATTAGACAGAGCCAGGTTTCTTTTGGAGACACAAATCCTTACAGTTGCACTGTTGTCAGCCACCATCATTTTTGCTCTTATAAACAAAATACATCTATATCCTGTTGCCAGAAGCATTACCATCTTTCTCAGACTGTGCTGCTTGGTCTCGCCCTGGGGACACAGGCTCTTCTGGAGGGCCAGGTAATTGTGTTCTGGTGTACTCTGTCCTCCATATCTGTATGAGAGACACATAACAAGTAGCAAAATCAGACATAATTCAACATAATAACGAACACACACACACACACACGTATGCAGTGGTGTGCACACACACCCCATAACTGAAGGTAATAATAAAGTAATAATACCATTTGTGTGTGCACATGAAGTATGGGCACCCATTCCCAAGTGGATCCCAGTTTTAGAGTTTGCAATTTGATTGCAGAGAGGAAGCATATGCTTGTATTAATCCTACTGCAAACACACCTCACATTCAAACCATATGTTGTTGCTAATACCTTGATGGACATCCAAGCTGCTACTTGTAAGGCCAAAGTCATGGCTGCCGTATTTGAGTACTGCATACTATAGAATAGAACCTCATCCACTGACTTCTTAGTCCTACAGAGAGTTGCTAGAATGTGACGGACTATCATGCTAGGTTTGTTTTACCTCAAAACTCTGAGGTCAAACTGACGTCACGGCAAAGTTGACCACCAAAGCAAGCAGTGGGAAACAATTTGACAAAAAAATACATTGTTGATGTCTCAGCCAGTTGATTAAAAACCCTCATTTGCGCAGACAAAGTAGCAACATGTCTATAGGTGAACAGTATTGTGTGCATGATAGATTTAATGGGACACTAGTAAGACTTAAGTGTCGAAAAATTTATATTATCAAAAGTGTTCATTCTGTTTATGCATGGAGAAATCATTTTAAAGTTCCAGTAGAAATTTCTAACCGGAAACACAAATAAGGCAACTTGGATGCTACATTAACTAGAAAATACCTCAAACGAGGCAAACGCAGCCAAAACAAAAGTTTAAAAAAAGCAATTTTTCACAGTGACAAATGGATCTGCCCCAAATTTGGATGGATTCCTTTTCCACCAAGTTCAGTGACATTCAGCTTTAATAGTGTTTATATATTACTACTGAGAAACAGACAAATGGCACTGAAAACATGACCTCCTTGGCGGAAGTACAAAGCCAGACTCACCCGTATGATGCCATCTGCACAGCCTGTGATGATGACGTTCCTGTCATCCCACTCCTGCCGCTGTGTGAAGCTCACACACAGGATGTCTGCCTGAAGCCCATAGGATGTGTCAGTACAGGCCAACAGCTGACCCTTCATCGTCCACAGGTACAACAGAGGCCCCGCGCATGACGCAATCTCACCCTTGGACAGAGAAGGTTTTGAAATCAATGAATGCACCAAAAAAAAAAGTTGAACACACACACACACAAACACACACACACACACACACACAATGAGGATATTCATGCTGTCAACAGTGAGAATCCTCCCTTCCTCATGCTGAGAGGGGAATGGAGGGGAACATGGCTGCAGCCAGCCAAAGATTACAACCATCAGATGATGGAGGAAAAAAGGGTGACTATTCAAGGGAAGGGGGGACTTACTGTGAGGTCATTTACAGCCAGTGCTGAGATGCTGCTTGTGTGTCCAACCAACTGGGTGATGTAACTTAACTCCTCAAGATCCCAAAGAATACAGGTGAGGTCACGAGAGCCACTCACTATCATGCTGTGGACCTCAGACACCGCCAGGCATGTCACTGCGTCTGTGTGACCGTATAATGGCTACAAAGTAATACAGGGTCAGTATCAGAGATCGAGGCAGCGCAAACATATTGGGCAGCGAGACGTACTTGTCTGAGTGTCATGTGGCTGAGCTTCTCCTTGTTGACAAGTACATCCCACACACACACCACAGAGCTGCTTCCTGCTGTGATGATGGTCGTGACATTGGGACAGGCCGCACACAATGTCTCACCCCAGTCACATAGACTCTCACACACAGCAAAAATCTAGAGATGGACGCACAAACAATCAGTCAATGACACAGCGATTACCTGTGCACAATATTTCATCCCTCTTTCATCAGTAAAAAGAAAGCAGGGTCTTCTAACTCCAGTGCTTGACTTCCTGTCTTTTCCAGGACTGATTTTAAGATTTGATTTCTTGCTTTTAAGGTTTTAAGATAGCTGTCACCCCCTTATTACATCACTGCTGAGGCCGAAATTGCAGCTGCTGCCTCTGAAACAATCTCTGAAACAGTTGACCTTTACATAGAAGAACTGCTCAGATTAGAAATGTCTCTGCTAAAGTCTCACTTCCTCTCTTTTAATTCTATTACACTAGAGCTCAGTACCCTGACTTTAAGTTTGATTTCATTAGGGCCTGAGCCTGAAGGAAATTCAGGGCGAAGACCCTATTTTCACTTGCTTTTGCTGAAATACCTGTTGAGTATGATGCCCAAATGAGGTTGTTTTACATGCGATACACCAATGAACATTGACTTGACAAGAGTGTTTGACATTTTGGCACATCGAAGAGACTGGAGACTGTGACTGACTGTAAAAGTCCCCTGACAGAGTTGATAGTGTGTGTGGCTTCAGAGCTCATATCCAGTGAGATGCTCTATTCAAGTGGGGATATTGAGTGTAAGACAATGAACAGCATGTAATTACAATGGAAAAATAAACCAATTAACAAATTCAGTTCTAATGCTTGAAATTTTGGGCCTGTAATTCATTTGCACTCGTCTTCTCCCTTCATTAATGCAACTACATTGTGTTGGAAGGCTGCACAACAACATAAAGAATTTCACCTTAACTTCCTCTCTATCCCAACATACTATATACCTTCTCTGTGGTACAGTTTCCAAAGGCACAGCTGTTGTCAGGGAAACCCCAGGTGAAGAAACAGTTCAACTGATGTGACAGGGGGAGTCGGTTTCTCTCCAGGACCAACAACTCTTTCTCGAAGCACTGGATTTGACCTACTGGACCTCTCAGCAACTCTGCATTGGGGCACCATGAGCAAGAAGTTAAGAATGATCACATACACCAAAAGCTATGGCGTTTAAAAGAGAAAGACATAACAAAGCATAAAGTGACCTCATTCTGCCTCTAGTGTAGCTGAAAAACTTCGCCTGGCTAACTAAAGGTAACAGCTCTAAAAACATCACTTTAAGAGTTTGGTAGCCCAGTAAACTTGTAGAGGATTTCATTAAATAAACCAGAGAAAACTAGGCAATTAAAACAGTTATTCCCAGGTTACACCCGACTGAGGCTGCGTCCTACAGGGACACCAATGTTCTGGACAACCTAGGTTGTATCTGCATGTGTGTGTATGTGGACAAGGCAGCAGGAGAGAGGCTGTAATTGTTCCTGTAATTGACCTATTCATGCAGGAACAGGCAGAAATCATTATATCCTGTCGCCACCTCTGCTTCGAAAATCCCCAGAAAGAAGTTATGTCTGCATAGACTAAGCATTCCTCCTCCTATTCATCTCTATCTGCTTATTGATCAGATCAGACACTCTAAGATTTAATATGAAATGTAATATGCAGGAATCTCTCCCTGAGCATTTGCAGATTCATCTCCTCTCCCTCAGTGAGCCTGTAGGGATATTCAGATTATTAAGTAGAGCTCAGCGGAAGAGTCATCTCCATATTGTAGCTCTAACAGATAGCTCCTTCCACCCTTCCATTGTGTAAATTAATCTATGGGCATTCTCCTGCTGCTTCAACGATTGCCTCGAGACTTGGCCACATCTTGTATACAATAATTGACATCAAACGGTGTAAAATAAAATAAAGGGGGGAACAATCTTGATTCACTGTTTTTATATTGATCGTAAAACTGTAGCATAACATCTTTAATGATCTTCATTTAAAGCCATAGTTTCATATTTTAGTAGAAGTATACTAAATGTGAGGGTAGAACAGATTAGATTAGGTTTGTATAAACAGTATATAACCATTCTTGTTCTTTCGAAAGTGTGAGAGAAGAGACCACCAATAACTGGAGGGTTGGGATGGAGGGATACCATGTCAGTGTTCCTGAGCAAGATGCTGAGGCAATAAGGTTCATTTGTCACCTCCTCCATCACTGCCTAAGTGTGAATGGGTGAATGAGGCTTCACTGTAAAACCCTTTGAGTGCTGTTTAAGTGGAAAATCGCTATATAAAAGAGTCCATTGAATAAGATTCACTGGCTGAGGCATCAAGTTTAGGCCGATAATACCCCAAAACAACTTTAAAGAGGTTTATGGACGGATGAAATGAGTGAGAGAGTGGTCCAGATGGATGGACCCTAATAATCCCGCTCATCTAGATAGTTACTCAGAAACCACAAAAGTCACTTTGAAGTTTGAGGTGCAGTAACACTTCAGCTGAACTGAAAACTTTGTCGTCATTCCAATGGAATGAATCCGGAGTTATACAATTTTTTTTTTAATAATGGTGCAAGAAGCATCATCTCAGAAATTAATGTTCTTTGGCAGGAGAGCACACGAGCCCGGTGGACATCTTTTACCTCGGAGTGGCTGTGCAGTGGTCTTGAGCTTGTTGAGGTTGTAGAAAAATGGATTCGGATGAAGTGAAGATGAGCTGTCTTTTTTCACACTGTTACGAGGTGGATGGGGCTTGGAGAAGAGCTATGAGGAAGAAACAGAACATTATCAAGTGACAATAGTTTGAATAAAAAGACATGATATGCACATACTCAGACCATTTGTATTTTGTACCTGTTTAGGAATCTGGCCAAAATTACTGACATATCCTAATATTGTGCTTCTAATGAAGGGATCCTTTGCCTCCTGCCGGCCTCTCTGGGCGTAGAAGTAAGGGTGAAAGGTGTTGAGGCTTTCGACAGCTGCAGGGCCTTGCTGACGATACCCAAAAATCAGGTCGATCCACAAGTGGAGGTGGGAACTCACGTAGTCGCTTTCCAGGGCCTGAGATAAACAATGCAGGAGAAGACCAGTAATATTACAGAATTACCATACTGGAACGTAGGTTTGCAGTGCTTGTTGTTATAGCAGAGAGATGGAAACCATCAGTCGAACTGTTATTATGAGAGTTAAGAAACATCTATGAGAAAGCAGTGAATCAAATTACCAAGATACTGTAAGGTTTCTTAAAGTCCATTTAGCGGGGGGATGCTGTACCAAAATGTTATGAGCTCATCTTCATGCTAAACTTAGAGAATGATTTGGGTGGATTTAGCCAGATATTGGTTTGAAGAGTTAATAAGAAAAAAAAGCTGTATGCATGCACCCAGTCTTAATAAACCCATCCTGGAACAACAGATAAAAAATTAAAAAAAAAAAAACCTTAACAAGGATATATTGCTCTGAGTTAATTTGTCTACAGAAGAAAAAAAACAATCTTCTAAAATCACTAATTTTATGAGAACTGCAATATCTGAGCAGTTCAGCTGATTACAAAATGATAACCATCAAGATGCCCCATGAATAAAAAATGGGAGGGTCAAAAACCAAAGGAAAAGGAGCAATGATGATGGAATAACCCACACGGAGAAGAGAACACTGAGTCTACAAACAGCTGGCTAAAATAATGGCATCATGGAAAAAGAAAGTCTTGTGGCTTGGCTGAATGGTGTTAAATAGGCTTGTTGTCCTGCAATGTCTTGTGAAAACTTCACACACATGTTTTTCATTGATTAGCAAAACAAGTGGCCATTATATATGAAAACAGTCAGTACTGAAGAATGCCATGACACTAACACCCTGAGACAAGACAGCCTGTTGGGAATATAAAGACAATAGGCGTTATGGAGACCATCTCTCTCTAGTTGTAGCATGAATAGTCGATAGCTGCTTTAACAGTACATTGTCTGTGTACATCATCCACTGTGTATTGATAAACATTATTAGGTCTAATGGGACTGGTCTTCATGTAAAAAGCCAGACTGTCCAACAGAATCTGTGAGGTGGAGGTCACTGACCTCACGCTGGACTCTAATGAACTCCTGAGGGTCATCCTTCGCCCATGGAGGCAGTTCCACATCTCCCAGAGCCGTGCCGTCGTCCATACAGCCTACAGAGATATACAAACACAGGATATAGAGCATGCTGGGTCATTTCACATCAGCATGTGTCTGCCTGAGGCATCTACAGCAGTTTTTGAAGCTGTAGTAGTGCTTCAGGGTAATCAAACAAAAGAAAGGGCAGAAGAAGACAACTTGTTTACAAAAGGTTTTATGTATTTGAACATCTGCTTTGCAAATGTTGTAAGGAAAAAGGAGCATTTACTGCATTTGTTCACTCTCCAGGATATGCACAATGGGTCTCACGCATGATTTTTTTCTTATTTTCCTCTTACCCCTTTATGCAAATATCAGGGAAAAATAAGAAAATCCTTTGTGGGATTCCTAAAAATGTTAAAACAGCCCAAAAAGTTTAATCTTAGTTTGGACATGTGTGCAAGGCAATTAACAATTACCACAAAGAAAAGCTTCAATATAAGCACAAAAGAGTTATGTGCCATGTGCATACCACAATCCATTTTACAGGGAACACTAAAAGGAGATGAGACAGGAAGAAAAAAGGGAAAAATGCCACCAACAAAACAAGAAAATGCCTCTTCTGCATTCAATTCAATCACAATCATTTGTTTTTAATACTGAACAAGTGCAGACTTGGTTTATCTCATAATGTAACGAAGTTATCTGACACCTAAAAAGACTTCAAAAAGTTGCTTCCAGAATCTGTCTTATTTGTGGCATTGTATACAAGCTTGGTGCGTCTCTTCAACCTTTCAGCATACCGATTGTGTCCTCAGCCATTGTGCGAGTATGCATCAGTCTCTAGCTAAAGGCCACATCTTGCAAGGTCACAGGGTTGGAAGAAGTGCGTAGCCCTGATCATTTAAATTAAAAGTTGGACTTAAACTGAGGCGTAATAACACACAGGTATGGAGGTTTTATCATAACGTAACAATAAGCCATTGATTTCCAGCAGCGCCTTGATCCGATTGCACACCCACCACGCAGCATTAGTCATGCACTCCCACTGCATTCAGGATGTGATTTTCTGCATCATATATTATTTGTATTTTAATTGAATGGAATTGTTTTCTATTGAGGAAGGGGATCTGTTTGTGCACACAATGCTGTCAAATTCAGCAATAGCAGAAAAAAAACCCAGCTGTGTCAGGGTCTGCTGAGCAGCCACCACCTTTACATGCTGTAAACATTCAAAATGTATTTTCCTTATATTATTGAAACATTATTGTTGCATTAAACACAAGTCTGCTTTTGTGTGCATCACTTATGAGCGGTCAAGATCACTCTTACATGGTGATCTAGGTAAATAAACGGAAGATTTCATGAATATTCTTAAATAGTTGAGATCAAATCCGTGCATTTGCTCATTTAATATACAGTATGACGCCTGATTTTTAAAAAAAGGATTTGTTTGGACACTCTGAAGAAGTAGAAATTATTTCTCCTCTTCCATATAGCTGTATTTTAAGTTGATACATTGAGGAATTTAGCAAACACTATTCAGATTATTTACACATCCTGACATCCAGAGGAACATTGTTGTTCCTTTGGGGTTGTGTTTCTATCCATCTGGAGATAGCTAACCAACGTGCTGAAACTCCTGACCAAGCTCAGTAAAGCTGAGGGAAGCCTGGAGAGGATACAGTGTACGTTCACCTCTGTAAAAACCCCTCTGGTATTATGATGTAAAATTTCATGTTGACTGTAGCTGCTATATAAAAAAAAAAGCTCAACATGGCACATTTACAGGCTATCATGCTGGTGGTATTTAAAAAAGGGGCCAAAACTAATTGATCCCAAAAAAAAACCACATACTGCCTTTGAAGAAAAATTCCTCTATTTCTGCAACATGATTAAAAGTGCATACACAGGCCACGTTGTTTGGCTGGATGACATGATTCATCATTACATGAAACCAAGCACTGTAGTTTATCTTGAGTGAAGCCCAGTCTTGCTGCTGTAAAACCGCAGATTAAAATAGTTCCAAACAAATTACCATTTAGTCTTGTTTGAGAATCATTTCATGGAAGCACAAGAGCCTCAGAAACAGAGAAAAATATTGGAAGATGTTGCTCTCAAAGATAACAAAGGTAAAGAATAAATGCTGGTTTTTAAGGTGTTTGCACAAGGTGATCATCCAAAAAGGAAACGCATATAGAGAGCGATTTAGAGGCTGACCCAGCTGCATGTGGTTGGAGTTGAGCAGGAAGTCAGGCAGGTAGAAGAACTCAGGAATCAGCTCCCTGACGTCCCCCATGTTGTCTCTGGAGGCTGATTCCCACTCCTTCCTTACACTGTGAAACATCCGCTCCGGAATGTCAAAACCTCCCTGTGAGAAGATGACAATGTCACAACACTGCTACCAAATTTGGCCTCAGACGTATTGATAAAGTAGTCTGAGAACCAGTATTTTATACAGAGGAAGCATTTCATCTTTCTGCAAAATCCTGTAATCTATGATGGAATCTCATGAGAGAGAATGTAATTTAGAGTAAATCAATTACCTCAATGAATGAAAATAGCCTATATATTGGTAAACCTGGTTAGAGATGTAAATCCGGTTATGGATATTACAACACACCCGTTATGTGCTTCACAAGACAAAAAGTCTCTGTAATTCACCAGACTAACATCTTTATTGCTTTATTCGGACTATCAAATATGTACGCCTTTTCATTATAATCAACTGGATGCTGTATTGTAAATTTATAACATCTGTGGCTATTGGCTTCAGCTTCTTTTAGATGTTTTCTGCAATTATTTGCATATATATTGAAATCTCAGATAATCTGTTTTCAGACCAAAAACAGCAGTGAGACGGAAGCTGGAGAGTTGAAAATAGCAAATATTAGAGTAATATCATTAGCAAGGGAGTAGTCAAAAATCATGACGGTGATGAATGTCAACAGGTATCTGGAGCAGGAGCGTTTGCAGAGGTCAGGTGGGTAAGTGGGCACAAACTGAGAGACGATTCATGTTCAAAACTACATCCAGGATGATGGCATTCTGAGCGGGATCTTCATGTGTAAGGGCAGATTTTGTTTTAAAGTTAAAGTTTAAATCGTGTTTTTCTTGTTCCTTGTGAAATTTCAGCTTAACTGTAAAATAATGGATTTGTAGACTTTGACAGCGGAGGAAGTTTTTCATGTTCTTAAGTATTTGAATGTGTTAATTCTGTTTAAACCAAAAAAAAAAAATGAAATAAAAGAAGCAATGTAAGAAAAGGATATTTTTGATTAACACTTTACTATAGTGAACAATAACAATGGTTTATCAATGCTTAGTTATCAGTGCTGAATGGGCATTACTTAAGCATCTTGAGCTTTTCCATCTACCATTGTTATGACCTCTAGAGTAACCGGCATTTGTGATAGATTACTAGGCATATTAGCTAACTGTTAACTTACGGTTAGCTAAGCATTACTGTAACTAACTATTATTAATGAACCGTAATTGAAAAGTGTCACTTTTTTAAATGCATGCAAGGAGATCTTCAAGTAAAATGAGGTGCTGAAATCTTTTGCAAAGTTATGCCAGCTTGTTCGCACTTAGAAATTATATGTACTTTGAAGTTATCGTCCATCTGTCATCATTCAGTCAATACAACCTAATAATTTCGAATATTTTAATCTTTTATTCGAAGCCTGGTAAGGCTTTTGCTGTGAATTGAATAATTACATTTTGTGTAATGTTACAGCCTAACGGACAACAATGGAGTTTTTTTTCTGTCTGTTTCATAATGTTGTGTGGCAAATCAAATTACTAGTGGATCAAAAACCTCACGGAAAAATCTATATAGTTCTGACTGTAAGAAGCAACAATTTAGGCCCAACTTCTTCTCCAATTCACCCACATACACAGACAAGTATCACCAGCAGCTTATCCACTTTAAGATTATAATACCATTTTCAAACAATGTTTTACAACTTGGAATTCTAATTCTATGTCCTGGTCTTCAAGGGTCTCACCTGCAGTGTCTGGAAAGTGTGTGAAAACGGCTCCATCCTGACAAGGAAGGAGGCGACAATGATAGCAGAGGAGTAGTGGGTGCAGTAGTGGCACTGTGTTGACAAATCTTCTGGATGAGATTAAAGGAGGTTAAACACACACACACACACACACAAACACACACACAACATATCAAACAACAAAAGGGACTGATTTGTCAAGCTGAACAAGTACCTTCACCCTCAATGTTCTCTGCTTCCTCATATCTCTGGATGAACATCTGTTTCCTTTTCTCTGTCTGTGCACCCATCGGCTTGGACAAATCTCGGAAAGTTGCAGGATCTGACAGGTCAAGCGTCTGTCCAGAGATAAACAAGGTAGGGATGACAAGTAAACACACTCGGTGTCTAATATTTTAAAGGTAGTTATATGAGCATGGCTTGGTGTGACGAAACTACCTCTGACTGGTAGTCAGCTAGGACCCAGGGGAAGACTGGGTACTGCATTAGGTCATTGTATGTCCGCCCGGCAAGAGTATTTAGATGCATCAAGTACTCAAAGTTACTAATGTCCCCTTTCTGGAAGACAGAACACAAAACATATGTATGTTTTTATCAAACTGAAACAGAATAACTTTTTGACTATTCGGCATCTTTACTCGCGCCAAAGTGAGAGCACAAACAACTCTGTGGAAACGACATGAATGCATTACCTGCCATTTAAGAAGGGCTGTTTTCTCAACCACAGGGGTCTTCCTGATGCACATGGAAACAAATACCTTGAATTAGCATTAGAGGAAGATCACAGAGCAATGCCTAACAACACAAGTTTGGGGTTGGGGTTTTTTGCTTGTTCCGTTGCTTGGCAACCAGTGTTGAAATGTAACATTGCAGAGTTTGGATCCGGCAGACTTGAAGGTGAGTGAGTGCTTCAGGAAACAGAGATGGTGTGTACACAGCTGTAGGAGCAGTTATACTGTAGGACTGAGGTGAGCTGGAGTGTGTGGCATAAATAGAGAGAGGAGGTATGGAGGAGGAAGCATGTGGTGCCATCTGTAGGTGGAGAGGAATCACACACTTGGTAACCCTCAAGGATCAGTAAATTGTATTTAGAAGAAGGAGGCCTTTCTCTCACATTACTCTACACTGAGGTTTAACTTGCCTTGACAATCAATGTAGATCAATTTCCAGTCACAGAATTCCTCATCCAAAATGAAAAGGCTGCTTCTCTGATAAAAGAGAATTTTCCCGTGTCCTCAGCTGTCCACTGCTGAGCACAAAATTCACAGCTGTGTGGTTCTAATTCATGCGCATGAGCTTACATTTTGCTAGAGGACACTTTTATGCAAAATTAAAATTTTACTGAATATTTCATTACATTTTGTACTCATGGAACACCTATCTAAACTGGTTTAATCTAAATTACAAGAACACTGACTGCTCCTAAAATCTCTTCTCCCTCTGTGGGCCAGTAACATGGAAATAAAGCCCCAGTGCCAAGCACCCCGGTTGCTAAGTAACACTATTAAACAAGACAAACCTTTACTTTCCCAGTTTGAAGTACACACGCTAGGAAATACAAAACATAGCATTCCTTCTTTTTTCTTACTCAGTATCACCTTTTTTTTTTTACAACTTCTACATGCTGGCTAAAGTGGAAATCTTATCTCAAGCATGTTAATGTTTTGTTGCTGTGCTATAACAAAAGGACAACAGTGTTTTTGTTTTTAGGCACAGAGGTGGGAAGTGTGTCTCCATATTCGAAGACTGTTTGTTAACCCAGAAACAACCCAGAAAAACAGATCGAAATATGGTGAGTACACATCTTCATTCATGTCAAAACATGTAAATTAATTTCATAACAAATGCGGTGAATACAGAATGGAAAATAAAATCGGGATGTAGACTATAAATGGATTTAGCTGGGGAGCGAGGAACTATCCATTCTCTAATCCCTCCCCTCGTCCAATAACTCCTGACCAAATTATTTTGTAAAACTACACTAAATCAATCATTGCATTTGGCCCAGTATGTGTTATCTAATTGCAGGCAATAATTTCATGCAATAGTTTTCTATAGGAGGTTATAATGGGAACAAGCACCAGTGGATAACCCCTCTCATCCTGAGGATGATGAATGAGGCGAGAGAGGGCCTTGGGGTGTTACACAGACACAAACAGACACACACACCCACACACACACACACACACACACACCTTGCTCTTTTAGACAGGAGTGGAGAATGGCAAAGCCCTCGTCACACTCCCAAATAACATTTATCAAAGTCCTGATTTGACTCTGTGCACTCGTACTCAAGCGCATGTATATCATGAGGATGAGCACACACACACACACACACACACACACACACACACACACACAAACACACACCCACACACACACACACACACACACACACACACACACACACACACACCCTCCATTCTTGCCTGAACAGAGGGAAACAGCTCCATCAGTAGAACAGTGAGGGAGCATCAACACTCATTTGTTTATGCTGTATTACCGAGTGTCGCCTCCCTCCTATTGTTCCCCAGCATTAGCCTTAATTAGAGAGTCGTGCTCTTAAATACCCCCATGGGCAACACCGGGTGAGCACACACTAGTTCAGATATAACACAGCAACACACGTGCGCACACTCAAAGACACACACACACACACACAGACACACACAGACACACACACACACACACACACACACACACACACACACACCACTCAAGCTCTCATTCCTCTGAGAGCATGCTTTTCCTAACGCCCCAGGCCATACATAAGCCTCTGTATCTGAATAAATCACACCAACACTAGCCCCCCCACACACACACACTCTAAAAAATACACATTTATTTTCTACAGTTATGTGTAGTGTTGCAGATTGGAAAGATTATTGTAATTCAAACTCACAAATGTGAAACTAAACTGAACTTTTAAACTCATGTAGTGATTCTGTGTGTTGCAGCACAATGCCCAAAAGAAAAGCAAGCAAAGGGACTAAGGTTACACTCAAGATTGCCAAAAAAGCAATAAGAATGACACCAGATGGACGATTCAGGCTCACACTCAGTAACATGGGTATCACCACCTTTCCAAAGTGTCTCCTAAAACTGAGTAACGTGGATGAGTTGGACCTGAGCCGCAACATGATACAGAAACTCCCGGATGCTATTGGGAGCTTCCTGTCACTCCGATGGCTGGACTTACACAGCAATAAGCTGGAGTGTGTGCCAGAGTCCATTGGTAACCTTGTGGGACTGACCCACCTCAACCTCTCTAACAACTGCTTGACCTCAGCGGGTTTACCCTCCACACTGGGCTCACTTAAGAGCCTGAGGAGTCTCAATCTAGGGATGAACCAACTGGATGAGCTGCCTCCCACTATGGTAAATCTGGACAATCTCCGAGAGCTTGGTCTGTTCGATAACCTCCTCATCACCTTACCAGACTTTGTGAAAGTCTTATGCAATCTCACTAAGGTGAACATGAAACGGAATCCCTTGTCATACATTCAGTGCGATGCTGAGGGGGCACTGGTGGTAAAGTCAGAGCCGAAGGAAGATGAGGTTCTAGTCTATGAGGGCAGCCTGTGTAGGACATGTCTAAAGAGATGTAAGGAGCAGAGGGGGAGGCTTATAAGAGGAAGGGGGGGAGGAGGTGGAGGAGACATGCTTGAGGAGAAAAGGATAAGGACCTATTCAGGACTGATCACACCAAACTCAGTGGCTGCAGTCAACCAGGATGTGTGGAGAATTAGAAAGGTTTAACGTACATCAAGACGCTGATGTTATTACTCACCTAGTTTTCTTGCATTTCACATTTCAGATAGTATAATTAAAAAAAGTGATTACCTTAACTGTCAGTCAGATAACATTTACCTGGCATTAGCGATAACCTCAGCAACACCTCGGCCTTTTAATGATGACACAACCGTGCACAACCTGCAAGAGGGATGGAAAATTTGATGTCAGGGTCAGAATAATGAAATGAAGCACCATAAAATCCAGTTTATATTGATGTGGTACCTCTTGTAAGCTGAGACATGGTCTTTATTCAGGAATACCAAGAAGGCTGAGTGCCCGTTTTTCATGAAGATCTCAATAGCGTTGTCCTAACAGAGAGAGACGGTGATTTTCAATCACTCAGATGCAGTAGCATTTCTGTCCAGGAGATATTTAGATCTTTGACATTCCCTTCATCACAGTAACAAAAACAAACATTTTACGCTATCCATCTAAATCCAGTATTAAAAAATCTCAAAAAAAGCTTCATGTTTATGTGAAGCATCAGTGGAGGCATGTGGATTTCTGACCTCTAAAAGGAAACGAATAAAGCGTGCCTCCTTGATATCCTCATAGAGCCAGTGTCTGCAGCTGGCAGTGGGCTCTTTACTCAGCATGGTGGAAATGAAAGAATCCCTCACACTGGCAGAGACAGAGAGAATGGAAGGCACACAGGAAAAGACAGATAACTAATTAACACAACTGGGCATGCATGCTGTTGACATGTTTTTATTGTTATAACCGTGCAAGACCACTGGTGTAATCTCTGTGATATGCAGGCCTATGCAGTAAACCCACAATATAAGCTCCAGGATTTCATTAAACCCACTTAAAACTGGAGCAAGGACACAAACCAACAGTGTTTTGTCAAAATTTTCACTTGAGCTACCTGTTAGCAATGTCACTTAATATGTATATATAAATAAAAAATGCTCACAATTTGCCTAGCCCCAACGAGCACGAGTAGCAAGCACCGCTCGCTGTATCTGTGTGATTATGATAATTTGGAATAAAGTAGGAAACTCTACACTAGCAGATGCCAAAGTCAGCTACTTACTTTAAAGGTATAGTTACTGTATGTAGTGTAAATGTGTAATTTAAGTGGCATATTCATTGTTACCCAATATGGGTGGGAAAATGTGCAAAATCCACATTTTGGTTTGTATCAGGTTTTAGCGTCATAGTTTTTTAGTTTGGCCCATTTTTTTAATTTCTTGATCACTCAAGAAAAAGCTTTACATGTAGTACCAGCATCAGATATATAGCCTGATAATGCAACATTTGCTGTCTTTTGAAAATCAGTTTTTCTCATGCACATGTGGGAATGTTTTTTGGTTTTTTTTTGCAAAAACACTCTTAAATACTCACGAAGAACTAGCTTATGAGCCACAAGCACGTGTGCAGCAGATACACACAATCTCATATCAATTTTGTGTCCCTGTGGAGCCAAAAAAATTGTGGTTCAAATGTGTATTGGACCCTGGATTGTATATTGGAACACTTTTGGGTTTTTTTTTTCCAGTTGCACAGTATGTTTGTGTCCCTATGATTTTTTTGTAAATTATTGTTGAGGAACATTCAACTGTCAAGTTTTTGCGATGTGAATATTAGTGATTCTGTGTAAAAAAAGCACCCCCTTGAAATTACAATAAACAAATTTACTTCAGACTGTGTATCTGTGGTTGAAGTAATCAAATTTTGAGTAAAAAGCAGCCTATAATATTGTTGTGGAGTAAAATGAAAGTACTTCTAAATGTGAGAAATGTGAATCAGAAACTACAGTGCAGTTCTTTGGACTGGCTCTATCTGTGTGTAATACGTTGGAGGTTCTGAGGTTTTTAGTAAATAGAGGGAAAGGGTGAATGGGAGCACCATTGTATAGTCACATCTGCAAACTAGACTACAGCTCTGTGCAAGAAGGGTCAAAACAGAACTATACCTGCTGGGGTGGTGCTTCCTACAGCAAACATCTCCAGCAGGACTCAGAGTGAATCCTTCACACAGGAGCAGACTGTTTTTCCCAAACAACAGCACACCCTCCGTCACTCTGAGGCCACTCACCATCACAACACACATCTTTGCTTTAACCTAAAATGAGAGAGAGAGAGAGAGAGAGAGAGAGAGAGAGAGAGAGAGAGAGAGAGAGAGAGAGAGACATTAAGTCCCTTGTGAGAGTCACATCAGCACATTTCTCTCACAGGACATGTCACAGCAGCAGTGCAACCACTCCAGGCTTCTCTTGATTGATCATTTTAATCACATATTTTAATCATTATTAAAAAGACACAGTTGAACACTTCATTATCAGACCTGATTGATGGGGAGGAGAAGGCCAGGCCCCTTTTTTGGCAGACTGACTCTTCTCCACTCAGCACTGGTGTGGACTTACACACTGCTTTCAATGCTGGTTGAAGCTAAAGCTAACTGCGTTGCGATAATGTGTGGCTAATTCTATTGTCTCCCCTCATTTCACAGTGAGTGTGTGCACCTGGCTGTCTCCCTGTGTTGGCCCCTCTGCAGGCCCTCTGGGACATAGCGTCCAAAAACCATATGGGGCCCTAACATACCCGTAGGCCCCCTCACAATTTATACTAATCAAATCAGACTCCCTACCCCCAGACACGGAGTCACACACTGCCTGGCCGTTATTAGGAGAATTAATCACTGCCACACACACAATAGGAAACCTGCTAAGTGATCACAACTTCTTGTCTGATCGCACACAAATGGACATGGCGTGATGGATAATATCAGCTGTCATGTGAAAGCGTATAAGAGTCAAAGTGATTATTGACTCCATGGAAGAGAATTTTTTCACAGAGTTATATCATGATCATATTCAATGCCAGTTTCCACAAGTGAACACAATCCAGTCTACAGACCTGGACAATGACTAGATTTCAGAAAAAAAAACAGTTAAATTTATTGTTATCAAAGATTATATTCATAACAATAAACTTGTTTCCTTATCTCCTTACTGGGCGCAGGACAGATAGGCGTTATCAGTCGGAGGGTGATTTAGCTGATGATGGGAAGAAGTAGAGAAAAGGAGGACTTTATTGACTGAGAGCCTAATGTCAGACCATTGATTTCTCCCCACACACATTACTGTCATAATCACACTATTGGCGCTGGAAAGCTAATTATGCGTGGGTCTCCCTTTGTGTGTTACTGTCTGTGTGTGTTAGCCTGAGCATGTGTGTGTATTTGCATTTTTCAGAGCTAATGACTGTGTTCATTTGACAGGATGCTCAGCAGGACTCTCACACTGAACCAGTGCAAGGCAACAGGACGCAACTGCACACATCACACACTTACTAAGCAGATGTAAGACAGCTTGCATCACCTCCTACTGTTTTTATTAATACTTCTGTCAGAAACATTAAAAGCCGCGGCTGGTTGCCGGAGCGATGAGAGTCCCTGTCAACATGTGCTTGGCTGTCTAACTCACTGGAAGAATGAGAAGAGCTGAGCTGGGCCTCGACATTAAAACGTTACACTAATGAGGAAAGATGAAATCCTGATAGCAGCGCTGGGCTATTGGAATCCCTTAGTCTACATCAGATAATTATGATTGTGAATTTGCCCAGCATACCAGCGCAGCCTCTCATGCTATAGTACCTCCTCTCCAGGAAGCATCTTCTGCAGGATGATGCGTAGATCAGGGCAGTCCTGTGTATGGGAGCAGGGTTCAGGGATAGAGGGGTCTGCCGGACCCTCAGTGACCACAGGAGTATCATTCAAAACAGGAAAGAAGGTCAGATGATCGCAATCCAGTCGCCCCCCCTCATCACCCCCTTTAGCTTCCACTCCAACCTCACACTGAATCTTGGACTCTGTTGAAAACAAAAATAAATTTTCCCATGAAGCTAAGAGCAAAGAAAATGTAGATAAACAAATTCTTCCATGTTCTTTACCTGCATCCACTTCTGCTCTGCTTTTGCTCCCATCGTACATGCCTGTCCTCAAACTCAGAGTCAGAGATCCAAGCACCTGTTGTAAAAACCCAGCAGTGTTAAAGGTAATATTACATATACATGTACACTAAATAGTATCTCGCCCTCAAAGGCTCTACCCGTTTGGATCGCCTAAGGGCCTTTCTGCGGATGCGTAATCTGGTTCTATTTGGCCCTTCAGCAGAATCTTGCACCCAGTCTCGGCACAACAGCACCCCTGGGCATGGCCCGAACACCGCTCTCTCCCTCAGAAGCTCTGCCTCCACATGCAGCCACTCGGAACTGACATGCTCCCACTCGCTGGCTCGTACCTGGGCCACAGCAGCAGGCCAAACATACGATAGGAGTAAGCATTATTACAGGACACATTTAATCCATTGTGAGCTTTCTGAATCAATAGAACATTTTTGGTCAACCTGTAAGTGGTTTATCCTCATATTTTCAAACATGCTGTAGCCTCGCTGTCGATGGGACTCCATGTAGGACAGGAACTCCTACAGAGAGATGAGCATGACCTCAGAGGTGCAAATGAAAACAGCACGCACAGCAATCGCTCTTCCTTACACTCATATTGTACATACACAACACACATCATGTTCACGCAGATTGTATATTCATAATGGTATTGTTGTTTCCTCATGCAATTACAATACATTCATACAATTACATTGCCTCTAAATTGCATTCACTGGGCAAAATAAGCTAGTGGCTACAGTCTTACAATAAGCCTGCCTGGCAATGTAATCATTCGTTGGTGTGATCTAATTAACATAAACATTAATATCACTAAGCCATGCCAGAGTCAAGGGCAAGGTACATGTGTGTGCGTGCTCTTATTGTGCGTGAATAAGTGTGAATGTGCCGATTAAAGAAGAAAAGGAAAAAATAGATGAACCAAAAACAGAGCCGTGTTGACACGGCAGGATGCTGCTGTAGAGCAGTCACACTGGGATCGTATTCTGACTGTTAACTGCTTCATTAAGCCCATCATCACAGCGGAGCTCGCTGAGAGACTAGTGAAACAACATGTGTCCATCCTTGCAGCTGACCCAGGAAGGCTATTTCACTGACTGAATGAACATGCATTAACTCTTTATAGCAAGTCTTATTTACAGATGCTAAGTCTGACTTTTTTGGGTAAAACCCCATGAATGCCATAACTGATTTTAAGAGCAATCAAAAGAAAAATTACTTCTGTTATACAAGAGATGCTAAAACTTGCTGTAATGTTGTAGCTTTCTAGCTCTTAGAAAATACTCATTAAGTGGAAATATAACAAAAACTGCTCTTTACGAGGTGGATGCAGGGGGTGTTGTTCTGGCTTCAGTTTGAGAAAATAAAACATACTTTATATTGAATGGGTACTGTTATAACTAAGTATGGTCACCACATATTGATTTTATTAAAAGAAGTCTCTCTGATACATCAAGCCTGCTTCTACCTAGCTCTTTCGCTACAACCATTTATTACTACACAAACAATTGTTCTTGTTTTTCTTCTTTTATTGTAATATTATGAATATAAATGTGTATGATAATTAAATTATGATTACAATTATGATTATTATTATTATGGCTACATTGTTTAACCATTCTTTACCAGGGTTGTTGAAAACGGGGGAGGTGTTTGGGGACAATTGATAATGTGAGTTTACATATGTTTACATGTTCATATATATATATGAAGTACTCTTAAAATAATTTTCTGATGAAGAAAAACCTGTGTGCTGTCTGAATAAGATGAAGCATAAAAGTTGCCAACAAACTTTGGTAAGTCCTCTGCAGATTGAAAACAGTTTCTCTAAATGACTGACTGCTTTCCCAAATGAGAACTTGTGCAGAGGAAGAAATAAAGGAGTAATGTGTGTGTGTGTATGTGTGTGTGTGTGTGGGGGGGGATTATAGAAATATTACAGACAGAAAAGAGAGTAATAATGAAGTTTGCGAACTAGAGCCGTGTTGTGACAGATAAACAGCAAGTCATCTTCTAATTTCATTCCTTCATTTGGACAAACATAAGTAATATATAGCATTAATTACCCTATTTAGCAGATAGGAACCTCATTGGCTTTTTAAATGCTGCATTAAATACATAACTCATCTCTTCCCGCTGCAATTAACATCAGAACATCACACTCATTTCCATTTTAATGACTTCCCAACAATACGCCACCTTTGATGATAAGGCAACATAATGTCAACTTCATTCTGGGCTGGTAGGGAATGTGTAATGAACTTAACGTGATCATTAGTGCTGTTAATTATCTTTATAATATGAGGACACAGATATGATTATGGAAACTGCATTCGCTGATGAAATAAATCTTTTGAGCTGAAGCTTGACTGAGGACAGAGTCTGCCTATCAGTCTCTATATTCTCATTCATTACCTACAGTGGGCTTTCAAACTTGTTCAATAAAAGTAGATATGTGAAACTATGCTCTCTCTCTCTGTAGAAATATATTATTGTGGATCCAATGACTCTCATAAGCATCTCTCATGACTTGCCAAATAAAGGTCATGAGCTGATGATCCAGAAATTAATTATTGCCTTGCTTATTTCATTGTGAGTGTGAATGGAAACTGACCATTAATGATGATCTGAATGTCATTTTTTTGACTACTCGCTCCACTGCGAGGTGGCTCAACAAATTGCTGGGAAGGAGAAAGCAAAGATCCCTCTCTCTTCTCACTCCCCTCTCAGAAGGGAAAACAATTCATCACTCTCTCTGATAGCCTGTCAGAGACTGATCTGATAAAGAATAACATCAAAAGAATAATGTTTTCATCAGATTGGTACCACTGTAATTGCCAACCCGATTTCTGTGGGCAAGAGACAAACAGGAACACACACTCTTTGTGGGGTTGAGACAGACACAGACGCGGTAATTTCATGCCTGTGTGCCTGAGTAATATGTCCCCACTCCCTGCTCCAGATGGCTCGACGTCTTAAGCGTTGTGGGGGAACTAATGATGTGGGCCACGTGTTTCGGGGGGAAAAACAACAATAAAAGCGTCTTTAACCTTCAGCGGCAAACAGTATGTTGTAGCGAGTGTTCCCATGGATAGGCCGAACAGATATCAATTACTAGGCCCACTCAGGGGCAATCAGCTGTGATAATCCAAATCCATTTAAAGAAATAATCAAACACCCCCACAGGGCTGGATGGCCCACAGCACACAGACAGCAGTGACTTTGGGAGGAAGAACACCAAGGAAAAAGAAACAACCCCACCATCTTCCCCAGGAAGGTGCAACAGTACCTCTACAGTGACCATGTCTTTGCCTTGCTTTCCCAAAGCTGAGCGAACGGCGCTGCTGATCGTATCAAACTTTGTCTGTGAGCTCCTGGCCAGCTTCTTCTTCTGATCCTCTGAAATGTCAACAGAGGGAAGTTGAGTCATTTTCTTCCTCTTGTCCTGCAAAGTTGAAAGTAACACCATAGTAAGGTCAGACCTGTGTGTAGAAGCCAGAATTTCTGGGCCGTCTCCTCCCACAGAGGGCTGATGTCCGTCATGCTGACAGGTCTTTTCTCTGCTGTGTGGTGGGCAGAGATCTCTATCTTATATGTCTCTTCAAGAGTGTGTTGCCTCTCGGTCATGATCTTTAACCAGCAGGTCTTTGCTAGGGAGACTAGCTCTCTGTCATCTGAAACAAATACATATTCATGTGTGAACTCTCAAAATTATCTCATGAAACTAAGGTGATGAATGTGCACAAATGCTAACACGTGCCTGTGTTAGAATTTGTCTCATTGGCGACGCGTGCTGAAGGTCTCCTTTTTGTAGGAAACAGGTGGAATGGAACTTTCCTGTTGTGCATGTGATAAACTGCACATCCAAAACCTTCAGGATAGCTTAAAAAAAATGGAGATAGTGTAAATTTCTAGTGAATCCAGGTTTCAAATTTAGAAATGTGCATGCTTGTGTTTCACTAATACCTGCCAGACCGAATCATTAACAGACAATAAAGAAGACAAGTGATGAAGTTCACATTTGCATTGTAAGTTGCCATAACAACATCCCAGTGCTCCCTGATGCTTTCTAAAGTCTTGAGGACGCTTTCCTTTTCTTCTTGAGAGTGTCGAGGTTGTGACAGGAAGTAAAGCAGGACTTTATTGGTGCAGGAGTAGAGTGCTGTCAGCGTCCTCTCTTTCTGGGGTTGACCTCTCTCCAGGGCCTAAAAGTAAATAGCAGCTTTCATTGATCAGTATTAAATGATATCAAATTGAATAATAATGATCCTTATGATAAACCAGAGCTCCTATGTTTTGAAGCAACGTGTTGGTTGAAGAACTATATAACGGAATCGGGTCGGGATCTAATGATACAACACACATGCAAAGATATCTCTGAGTAGCCTCGAATTATTTCTGTAATTCCTCGGTAAGTCAACGTGCACACAGCATCTGGTCTGTAGATCACTTTTCTTTTTTGTCTTTTTAAGAAAAAAATAATGAGCCAAAAAAAGGGAGGCATTCATTTTATATTTTTTCATTAGTTTCAAAAAGGCATTTTGCAATAATTAGATGAAGTATCATTCTGTTATCCGCCTACGTAGCTGGGGATTTTATTTCATTATAGGGAATCAAACAAAGTAACATCAGAGAGATGACAGTCTCACTGAGCCAGAGAGCAGCTACTCAAGAGACTATGAACACATCCATCCATTTTCTTCCGCTTATCCTATTAAGGGTCACGGGGGGGGGGGGGGGGCTGGAGCCTATCCCAGCAGCTTTTGGGTTCACCCTGGACAGGTCCAGTCTATCACAGGGCCAACACATATAGCCAGATAACCATTTACACTCATAGCTACGCCTGCAGGTAATTTAGAGAATCAATTAGCCTAGACCACATTTGCATGTCTTTGGACTGTGGGAGGAAGCCGTAGTACTCGGAGAGAACCCACGCAGGAACAGGGAGAACATGCAAACTCCACACAGAAAGACCCCGAGCCCAAGGTGGGACTCAAAACCGGAACCGTCTTGCTGTGAGGCGACAGTGGTAACCACTGCACCACCGTGCCGCCTCACCTCTGAACACAAAGATGGTTTTCTGCTTCTAAACATTTATGTTGTGACCTGAATCTAAACTTGTTCAATTAACCATGAAACAAACACTGAATCACTGCTTGAGTCCATTGAAATTTTTGTTCTCAGATTGAAACTATCACGTATGTGTGTGAGGTGCCTGTGCATGTCTCGGTATGTTCATCTCACCATCACAATCTGATCTACGAGGAAGTTGAGCAAACTCTCAGAGTCTCCAACAAAGGTTCCACTGTAAAGTTTCTGCAGCATAACGTTACAGAAGAGCACCACGTTCTCCGTCAATGTGCCTGTCTGGCCTTCCAGTGTCTGAGTCTTAGAGTCTAAAAGATACAGTGTATGTTCTGTTAAAGATCCGTTATTTTGCATTGATACAACAGCAACTCAGCTAAGGTTTGCTGATAACCCTATGTTGTTATTTTACCTTGTGAATACAGGGGCGTATTTTTTTCTGTATCCTGGCTGAGCACAAGTATGATGTCCATGATCAACTCCAGCAGCTCAGTCTGGAAACTCTGCCTCTGCTCCAACGATGCACCTTCTGGACAGAACTGTAACATTTATACAGCCAAATAATTAGGAACAACATGGTTTTGAAAAGAAGATGTATTGAGAAGTGTCTGGTGTTGTCTACATGTAGATGGTCATAGAAAATATGTAAAACTATAAAGGGTTTTTTTTCCCCCTCCCTGTGCAAAGCAACGTGATCAGCAGTTACTTATTTATGCAGTAACTGAGCAAAGAGTGGCACCTTCTGGAGAGAGAGGAGTTTTGCAGTAGAAGAGCCTTTTTTTAAGTACTAATACATTTACAGCATCTATATATGTGTTCATACATAAGTGCATTCACCTCAGCCAAGAACACTTGAGGGTGTGTGTTGCTGTTGGCAGGGACGTTAAGAAGACTGTCCATGAGCAAAATGCGGATGAAGTCACACACTGGCTTCTTGCGTGAATGACTCCTGAATGCATCCTCACTTTCAATTATTCCACAAAGCTCAATGACACCCTGAAAAAGGAATACAACCAGTCAATAAAGACCAGAAAGAGTAGAATTGCTGCAATTTCACAAGTAGAGCAAGTTTATCATCGCATGCACACCTCTGTACCATCCAGGGGGAAGACAGCACCAGCGAGTGAATGGAGGAACTCTGGTGATGTCCACAGTGGGTCTCTGGGACGGAGGTTATGAAGTAGACAGAAAAACTGCATCACACTTGCTGATAGCTGCACCTCCCATGATCCATCAGTAACAGGCTTCTGCTTTGTACCACAAACAGGCTGTTAGCATAATTTTTCAAAACAAAAATACAATCTATGTTTTAAATTAAATGACAAAAATGAGATGTTTTTACCTGAGTGATGACGACTTTGACCAACTCCAGCAGTATTGTTGCAGCCTCTAAACAAAGCTGAGGAGCCGGAGTGTGTGCTTGGCTCTCAATCAGTGACTGGAGGGTGTCATCCAAATTCATCTGTAGATAACCCATAGTAAGACAGTCGTCATGGGAATAGTGACTATGATAATCAACAAGATAAAATAATGAGCCACCTTTTCCTCTGCAGAGTGACTGATCTTCCCCAGCAGCAGAGCAGCCAGGGCTTCATACACATGTGGAAGGTGAGAGTGTCTGACCAGTAGCCCTTGTAGGACCTCGAAGCCAGGAGAGGTGGCACTGGAGCACTCGTATGACCATGAGTGGGCCCGAAGGTTGTCTGGAAGCAAGTGAGAAAATCCTTTTTTGATTTAAGTAACACATTCTTGAATTATATTATAGATGGTCTCTATGGCTGGAATAAGGATTTGTATCTTAAGACATAAATTGAATGAAAAAATTGTGTGAAATGACCAAAATCCCTTTTATCAACTGAATAATTACCAAAAAATACAGATACAGTCGATTTCTAAACAATATGAAATCAGTTTATCAAGTTTAATCAATTTACATTGTGGATCTAATCTTATTATTAATATGATCAGATTATAATATCCATGAAGGAGGTAATGGTCATTTTGAATGACTGGCTTGTTGAACTGTGAGTAATTCATCAACTTTATATACCCATGACAGCAAAGGGCTCCTCCATGCCCTCTATGAGGGTTCCTGGGAGAACTCCCTCTCTGAAGCGAATCTGCTGACTGGGACTAGACAGGAAGTATGTAAGTAGGACAAGTCCCAGTTTCACGGTACAGGGGTGAAGGTGGGGCTTCAGGAAGAACAGGATCCAATCAGTGCCCAAAGCATCCAGTAATGCCTTCTTCTGACTAGAAAATAAGAACATGACATTAAAATATATGAACTATTGGGAAAACATATCCAGCTATGATTTAGATGACACTCACTCTTTAGTTAGAGGGCTGTCTGAGCTGAGGATGTCACAAAGACCAAGTAACAGCTGGTTACGGATCCAGATGAGGCTTGCCGGACCAGAACTCTGAGCTGCAGTACAGAAAAGACATGCCTGGGTTATTAAAAGTAACAAATTGAGTCATTCATCAGGAACCATGGTTTAGATCTTATCAACATATTTTACCTGTTGTTTCCTGGCAGAAATCACTGTCTGGCACATCATGACTTTCAGGCATGTTACTAAGAGGAGGGAGTGTGCGAACCAGAAACAGTCCAAGTCTGACACAATAGAAGGAAACATTTCAAATATCAAGCTATGCCAAGAAAAAGAAAAAAAACCCACACATTTGTATAAACAAGTTGCAAACACAACAGTAAGAGATCATTAGTCCTGAAGTTGCAAACAATCATTTATATTCACAATAAGCAGTTACTGGAGTTGTGCATCAGTCCACTTGGTGATCAATATTCATTTCCACACACAGGTGAATGTTAGTCAGGGAGCAAAGTTGTCAAAAGATGAATTGAAACAAAAAAGTGAATCCAGAGGGAAAGCCAGCTGGTGGTGGTGAGAACGGGAATCTAACCAATGCAACTGAGCTTGCATTGAAAAGCATTCATGTTGTGTGGGACTTATGTAATTCAAACAAGACATTGCAAATCATTATCAAACACATTGCAAGCAGTTCTTTTTTATAAAGGGATGGCGCCACAGGCCAATGCCAAACTTTGTATAATCCCCTTAAAGTGTTATGTGATGAAGCTGTAAAGGCCAAGAAAATGTCAGCAGAAAATCCCCGACTATTGACATTAATGACTAAGAAGCTAAAACAAGAGATTGGAATTTCTTTCCTCGTTCTTGGGTGTTTTTCCTTCTGTGTTATGCCAAGTTATAACTGTGATAAACATTTATATTAAAGCAAAAGAGATAATTGTGATCTCATTTCAAAGCAAAAAAAAGTGATAATTAGAAATAATCACCCCCACTTCAGCAGGGATACTGAAATGAGGTTTTGCCCTATCAATATTTAACTCTCTAGCCCCATATTGCTGATTTGTGTTCAGTGTAAACGGGCTGCAAGGCTTGTCACTGGACCAAACCTATGCTAATATGTGGGGATATTGTAACATGAATGTGAAAACTGTAAAAACTGTGGCACATTTTCAGACATTACCTGCTCATGTCCAAAGGGGTGAAGTGAGCTTTTAGGAGGCATGTGATGACACGAGAAATAATTGTAACCTTTCGAAAAGTCACAGCAGGATCAGAGAGCTCAAACAGCAGTTTTGTAATCAGGTCCAGATTATGAAAGACTGCTGCCATCCTGCTGTCATTCCTGAGAATACAGAGAGAGAGCATGAGTATCAATCAAAATCTGTTCCCACATACACATACTCAATCCATTTCATTCTAAACACAGTCACATTCTCCTCTTCAGCCTCTGTCACTGATTATTGTGACCATTCCATCGACATTTCTGTGAGCATGTCCATGATATTGATGGCATGCTGCTGCAGATGTTGAAAGAAAAGCACATAACATCTAACCTGAACAAAAGCCTCTTTATTTTAGGTCTGACTAACAGACTGTTACATAACATGTGCATAACTATGTGAGTTAATAATAAATTAGATTATCTTATTATGTGTTTTCTGGTTACATGAGGGTTCACTGTGGAAATTACCTTGGAAATTTCAAGGTTTCAGCACAGTACTTAAGGGCTGAGAGGTCCAGATTATCTGATGTGTTCTTCCACACCTGAAACATAGGATTGAAATGAATGGCATGAGAACACATATATTCCTTAGATCAGTAGAATTTTTTGTTTACCTCCAGGTCTGCCAGAAGAGCCTGGACAGCAGCTTTGTTCTGAAGGCTGTCAGAGGCAGAGCTCAGCTCCCCTGAACTGGTGAGATGCAAGATCAGCTGAAAGGTTCTGTGACTGACCATGTTACTCTTCATCTTCAGCAGGAAAGCCAGCAGCTACAAGGAATGCAAATGATGTTTAAGAACAAATAACACACTAGATTTCTGTTTATACAGAAGTTTAAACATGACCCAACAGACTTTGTATCCATTGATGCGACTCATTTCCAGATGCATGGTGGCGTTGGTCTCCAGGACAGAGACGAGCACCTTGACCGCCGCATACAGTGAGCTATCATCCAGTGCCATTGCAACTAGACTCAGAAGAACTGCGGGTCCTCCAACATACAGGAAACCATCAGAAGCACTCCTGGGGTTAAATGTACGCACACCTAGATGAAAGAGGCCATGATGTTAATAAATATACTCGTAGGGTTCACTGAAGTACAACTTGTAAAAAGCATATTCACCAAAATGTCCCAGCAGAGCTGCTCCTATGGTGCGAGCTGTGCCATTCAGGTGCTGGCTGATGTTTCGAGCAAGGAACACTGGGGTGGACTGATCTCGAGACGTTATCCCCATCTGTAATTAGATATAGTGACTGCAAAAGCGTACAAAAATATCAAACACATGTTCAGCACAGTTCTAATGTACCTCTTTAGCGATCAGCCTACAGTCCACTTCATTGTAGTCCTCTCTGATCTGCGCCACAGTTGTTAATGTAGAAATTGCTGGGTTGATTCCAAATGAGATCCTCTCTGCAGGAACCAGCTTGAGAGGGAAGGACTCTGCATGTGAAATGTGCCCTGGACACATCCAGGAGAGTCAACAGATTTTGTGTGAAATGTATTAATTATCAAATACAATTTGGCACTATATAAGTTGTAATAAATATATTAACTCAATGTTAATAATTCAAAATGTATATCTACATTGACATATAAAGGTGAAACTAAATCCGAGCAGGTTATAGAGTAACTAGAAAGACACTGTCACAAACATGTACTGATCAGAACTACAATAATTAAAAACTGCAGAAAAAAATATTATCTTCTTCAAGCTGATATCCAGGAAGTAAACAAAGGACACACTGTCAAGATCATGTAACTTACCTGTGTTGCGCAGAGCTAGAAAGTTGCCCAGGTAGGCAGTGCCTTGAGTGTAAATGATGGCCACAGCCTTGGGGCTTAAAACTTCTTCGAACAAGTAAGAAGGACCAACGCGCCAGGCGAGTGCAGCCTGCTCCTTCCAGAGAGCTGGTGTACCTATCAGTCCACACACATCAATCACAGCTGAGGGGTCCATGGAGACGTACTGACCCGGGAAAGGCTGAATATACCTCATCTGAAGGAGAAGACAGAGCCGGGAGATGCTGCATTGACACTCAAATTGGTGTTATACATACATGTCTTAAACTTTTCTTTTCACACCTTCCCTGTCCCCACAGCTTTGCCGTTTAAGTAGGCCGAGGCCAGACAGCTCTTCTTCACATCTTTGGCCATGACCACAACCAGATGGTGCCACTGACGGGGGACCAACATACTGGAGCAACAAAACCTAAGGGAGGTGGGCGTATTTGTTGGGCTACCCACCTCTGGCTCCATCATATCTGTAAAACAAATACATTTAAACACATTTAATTTATCTATGCATTAAAAACTTTTGACTCAACAGTCACACACTGACAACAATGGCAAGGAATTGCTGGTAAGCTGGAATGACATGCATACACACACACACAATATATATATACACACATACATATGTATACATATATACATACATATATATATATACACATACATATATACACACACATATACACACATACACACACATATATATACATATATACATATATACACTGTATATATACACACACACACACACACACACACACACACACACACACACACACACACACACATATATATATACACATACTGCATATATATAAAACTGGAAAGTTCTATATTCTGTAAGGTACTCAAATGACAAGATCTGGATCTCTCTCACCTAAGAATGTAAATGCTTCCTCCTCTGTGGAGATGACCAGACAGCCATCACAGGCTGAGAAGGAGATAGACAGACAGATATACTGTTGCTCTGTGCGGGACATGTGGCGAACAATTGACAGGAGTCGGACTGGGTGAGAATCACAGGCTGAACTAAACCTGTTGATCTGGAACCAGCAGGAAAATGAGAGACCGGCTGTAGGAGGAAAACCCCGGCAGTCTAACAAATGAGATGGAGATAATCAGACAAATTATATTTGCATTTAGATTGATTAAATATGTCTTACATTTTGCCTAATCTCTCACCTCCTCCTATTCCACCTGTTGAGATAGAATTAGCAGTCACTCCTTTCACTGTAGCCAGAGACGGCAGGAAAAGGCAGCTGCAGATGGCAGAAACCACATGGATTCAATATATCAATATTTCTCTGAAAATTAAAGCTTTCTTATTCCCAAACTTTAGGTAAGATGAGTATGTAAAATTCTGTTTTGTAATACTGATTATATTCAAAATAATTTACTCTGTTACAGCACCAAATCTATTTATTTATTGAAAAGTGTAGAGCCAAAACAACATGATTCTACAGCAGGAAATGTCTTTTATCTGGTGCGGTCTATTCAAATACTGCATGACTACACAGAAAACAATAATGTACCCATATCCACTCTCACTCATGTCAAACTCCACAAAGGCAGGCAAGGAGGAGATCCAGTGAGATCTTAAGGTGCGAGGTGCTGTCATGGACACCAGACTGATGATCTGATGGGCAGGAACTGTTGAACCAGAGGATTCACTAGGACCTGTAGACTGTAACAGGCTGAATGTCCGCTTTAGTCTCTTTGCTGAAGACCCTTGTGTAGTGTCCGTGTTTGTGCTGTGACCTAGTGGAAACAATATGATGTATTACTGACTTCATGTGAAGCAAATTGAATGCCAAGATATTAGAACTAACATCCAAGAGCAGAAATAATAAGAAACAACATATAATATGAGTGTCAAAAAACAAATACCATTTGGGTGTCTTTCTGGTACTGTTTTGGCTACCAAACACATAAGAGGGTCTCCTAAACACAGAAATTTCCTGAAAAAGATGAGAAATAACCACATATAAGATACAACTTCTTGTGTGTAAAAATGCAGAATGAATGTAAAAACATATCTGACCTAAAGTCTGAATGCGTGATGGCCTGAGAAGAGAGCTTCTCCAGGATACGCGTTACAGGTAAATGAAGAGGGTGGTTTGGAGCAAGCAGAATACTTTGACAGTGAGATAGGAGTGTGGAGATCAGTCCCCCCTCGCACATTATCTGGCGGTTTCGCTCAGATTTGACGACAGTCTGAATGTGGTTTGCCAGTGAGAACTGCACTTCCAAAGAGAGCTGAAAACAAGGGAGAAGAACAATGAATTTTAAATGTGTCTTATATTGGCACATCAACTTTAGTGAGGTAATATGACATCAGTCCTGCAACCTGTAAATGTTGCAGATACAAATTTTGAGACCAAAACTACTGGAGCACCTCAGTTTACTTGTACAGGTGCAGCATCTATGACCAGGAGTGTCCAGCTGACTCTTTTGATGTCAAAACACATATCTATTATGTAAAATGCATAGCTTGGCAGGTTTGAAGGTCTCTGTCACTCTACGGGGCGGAGCATTTTACCTGAGGGTCCTCAGGAGTAAACACTGATGGAAGGAGAGCCATGATGACTCGAATTGCTCCTGGGTGAAGAATAACATGATCACAAGTGAATCCACTGGAGGGCAAGCTGTGAGAGAAGACAAAATGTGAGATTACATAAAAGTCCTCCTCATAGACCCACCTCATCACTGCGAGACGACTTTATTGGTAACGCACTGGACAGATACACCCACCTGAACTGAGACATTGTGGATATGCTGAGCACTGCATTTCTAGATCTTTCTTGTGCGTCCTCCAAAGAGTGCTGGCCTGACGCCATGTGGACAGGAGGCGACATTGAATATATCCCTTCATGCGCTGCTGATCCTTTCAGTTTGTCTTTGTCTCTGTCACATCTACTCTCAGGCTGCAACCCAAAGTTAAACTGAGAAGGACAGTAGGTCCCTGTGGCAAACTGGTCAAGAAAGGAAATCAGCCTGAGACATGTCTGAAGAGTGACGGGCAGTGTGACAGAGGGGAGGGAGGTTCCTGCGGGGGCCTCTGCTAACTCAACAAACTGATGAAAGCTCATTCCTTGAGACTGGTTGTTCTCAGTCTTCTTGGGACAGCCTCCAATCTCGTCATCCCACTTCCCTGGGCCTTCAGTGTGGAAGCAGCCTAACTGAAGTAGTGCCTCAGCAAGCTTTTCATAGAAGCCGCCAGTCTGAAAATGGTGAGCATTCACTGTGTGAAGATGCACAGCAGAGGCCAGGATGTGCAGAGTGAGGAGAATGAGGTCCAGAAGTGGTTTATGGCCAAAGGACCTCCACACCTCCCCCTGAGGAGAGTCAGAGAGAGCTCCCTCCATGTCCACCACCAGAGAAAGCAGTCCAGTGAAGCCGCCAGCTCGTCTGAAAGCATCCCAGCTATTGGGGCTCTCCAGCACCTTCAGCACAGACTGACACACAGAAGAGATAAATCCTTTAGAATCATCAAGGCACAGTTCAGTCTACCAATTACACAAATAAAATTTACCTCAAAGAAAATGATTTAAAGACACTTAGCTTGACACAATCTCTGAGCTTTTAAAGGATCTCTCAAGTCAATTAAAACAACGTAATGAAAAATAGATGAAACATATAGATATATCATAAATCATTTCTTGTAAATAGTTTTTGGAGGTCAACAAAATCACATTAGCTTTATTCAATTTAGAGAGCTAATCCATCAGGTAGGTAATGTGTGAGGCAGAACGCAGAGGGAAATGTGATTAAGTGAAACTGGAGTAATCACAATGGCTCTCAACACTTGCCAACCCAGGTCGGACCCAATCTGATTGCCACCTGCTTTAACCATGTTAGCACAAGGAGCACACACACTCAGAGCCAACATGCACAAACAAGCACACACTCACACACCTTGAATACACATAATATCTGCAAGTAAGTGCTCTTCTCGCTGCCATCTATAAAAACGGACACATACAGTAGGTGTGTAACTTAGTTAGGCTTAATCAGATCTCCGTCCCATTCACTGATCCGATAGAGGTGGTAATCTTCAGCACAATGCTGCTGGCCTAATCAAATCGCTGCAGAGTTAACAGCTAAACCTGTTTTAGCAAATCAATCTGCATTTGTCCATAATGTAATCAGGCTCCCGCATGTTAAGAAAATAAATTCACTAGCTTATTATGTTTTAAGTGCATTACAATTTGTTATGATTTGATGTGGAGTTGGGACTACGTTTACACTTCAACTCAGATTACTGCATCTCTTACCATTTCAGGGTGTGTGTGTGTGTGTGTGTGTGTGTGTGTGTGTGTGTCTTGTCTGAGACTGACTGTGTGTTTATAAGGTTACCTGCAAAAGGTCCCGCTTCAAACTGAGTTCCTGTTGTGTGGAGGAGCAGAGGGCTCCTATGGCCGTCCTCATGAACTCTTCTGGGTTAATCTCAGCAAGCTGCTCCAGAATGCTCAGAGTGGGTCCTCGATAATGATCTTCATCCAAGAAGATCTTTATGTAGGGAACCATACCAAGGTCTCGCACCGACACTGGAACACACATACAAATAATTATAAATACAGTTGAAATCCTTGATGTTATCTAGAATCACAGCTTGCACAGAAACAGTTTTTTTGCAAAATATGATGATGTTTTCTCCTTTTGAAAATGAAATCTCATCACTTCATCCTATTAAATATTCATGTGTAATTTTGTCACCGTCATCACATAACCTCTTGAATTGTGGCAAAAAAGAGGATTTCTGACATTACAGGGATTTTTGATCACCCAGAACGAATCAACACAGTCCCGAGTGTAGAGGTTCAGTTTTCCAAATTAGAAAAAAAAAAAATCATTTAAGGTTTTGCTGAGAAATTGCATCCATGAGGTATAATAAAGGACAAATAAATAGTTGCAGATGGTGAGAGGAAGACATATATTTATAAAGTGATAAAGACCTGAGATACATCTTATGACGTGAATGTGTGTACCTGTGTTTTTGATGGAACGCAGAGTGAGGATGGATACAACTTGAAGCATACAGGTAGTGAGCAGTCTCTCACTGTCCACACATGGTGACGGCTGTTGAGGTCCAGAGACAACTCCGGCCTTCCTGAGGATCTTGGCTCTCCTACGAAGTTCCACCAGCAGCAGCTCCAAAAGACCCCAGTCACTCAGCACCTCCGCTAGCATTCCGCTGCGCACTGCCATCCTACATAATAGAGGAGAAACATCTTATGGAGGGAACAAGAGGAATTAAAAGAGTACCGAGGCAAACTCAGCCAAACTCAAAAGATCTGCCCAAACATTGAGTGGATTCTGTATAAACCACATGCATGGATATCTAAACAGTGCCCATGTCCATGTGCTGTGTGTAAATGAAACCATGACTACTTTTTTCAAAATGGCCTACATTCCCTAGAACAATACTTGAGGGTGTACTTGAATTTCAAATCTCAGTTTGCGAATCCATGTGTGTGCATTTGTAAACTGAGAAGATTTGTCTCTTATTTTTCTTACCCAACCGCAGTGGGGCTTCATAAAAACTGCCTACCTGTGAAAACTTGTAAGAGCCACCACTCCAAAGTCTGTCCCTGCCACCCCAACGGCCAGTGTCCCAGACCAGCTCTGCTTCAGCACGCCCAACACTACCCGTAGTGTCTCATGGGGAATGTAGTTTAACTTGAATATCACCTTTAGGGAACCATAGTGTTCAGTGAGACCGGACAGGGAAATCATAAAAACAAAAAACAGGACTTTGTTATCTAGAAGCCATACCATCTCAAGCATTGAAAAGAAGAGTGTTTGGACAGCTGTTGGTTTACGCCACACACAAGCTGCAAGTTGGGCCATCGTCTGAACAGTCCACTCCAAAAGGAAGAAATTAGCTTGGTCTCTCTCCCATATTGACTGCAGGGTTCGAAGGATCTGACAGCACAGCAGAGAATCCTGAGAAGTGAGCAAAGAGGACTGCAGCAGGTGGAAGGCAGCCAGGTTCTTTACCGGCGAACCTGCAGACAAAAATGTTAGAAGGAAATGTGTTTTAATTTGGCAAAGGATTTATCTATCTATGACAGGTTGCACTGTAGTTTGACTAATAGTACTGCAAAGCAAGGTGAGTCCGAGGTCAATTTAGCCGAAACATGTTTTGAATCAAAGTTCAATTTATCAGATTTTGCTCTGGAAAAGTTCGACAGTCAATCTCATAGACAGATGAAAACTACCAAATTACAAAATACCTTTAACATTAAGCTGAATTTTGTAAGTGAACTGAGTTACATGCACATTGATAGATTAAAAACAAACAACACACCATATATGAATGTGAAAGAAATGTAGCATAATCTGCCTTGATGGAGTTTGTTTGCTATGTTGGATGCCAAAACACACATATGTTTGTTGTGAATAAATATACACCTGGTTAGTAATAGGATTCATTTCCACACTTAAACAAAATTGCATCAGAATCAAATAAGATCAGCAGAAAACAGTCCTCTGTTGGGAAGCGATCTACTCCTTGATGTGATAGATGGCTGCAGTGTGTGTGTATGTTCCGATCAGTCGGTGTGTGTTTATCATGGACACTATTTATGAATGTTGGACAGGGGTGTATGTGCATCTATGATAGATGGCTGGTTGCTGTAGGCCAGTGGTGAATGGATGTGGGGCATCCTAACAGAGTTAGAGAGGAAGCCTCCACTTCATCATCCCCGACATAATCGCCTCAGCTTCCCGTTAAGCTGATGGATGTTGCACGCCGCAGTGGGGTACAGGCAGAAGCGGCAGGGAGTCAAGGTGTGCAGTTTGGGTGTGTTATAAGAGGGCAAAAGTGCAAACAGATGAGCTGCGTTGTCATCTGGAGGCTCTATTCCTGCGCTAAGCCAGGACGTGCTTAGCCATGCAAGTGATGGGATTGCGTTTACATTCACAGTCTTTTCTCATGGACCAATCAGCTGCTGGAGACACAATTTAGAAAGTGTGACCAGTGAATAACAATGCAGGACTTACCTTTGCTGAGGGGTGGGTCAAATTTAAAGCCTGGAGGTTGAGGGCTGCTGACACAAAGAGCCACTTTCAGTTCTGTCTTTCCAAGCAGGGTGAATGAGGCAATGAGAGCCAGCAGCTCCTCTACAGGCTGGAACTGATCCACACTCACATTTTCTTCACAGCTATGATGGTATAATGATAAAAGGAAAATAGTTTGAAAAAAGAAGAAATAAAGAACTCTCTAAACTGATACCTCTATGAGTTCTTTCTTGATATTTCTATCCTTTTCTTGGCTTAAAGGAACAGTTCCAAGACAAAAATCAGTAGGCACATGCACGTTGATTCTTCAGGCTCTGAGTTAAAAAAATCCCGTGGAGGTACAGCAAAAAACCTTAAACAATATAGCTCCTAAAAATATCTACACACACGCACACACACACATATATGACATGTTTACATGATGTTTTTTAGCCTGACAGGCTCTTCATCAGGTGCTGTAAGATAAACAACTGATCAACAAGTTGATCTTTTAGCACCTGATGAAGAGCCCTTTAATGTTTTGAAAGAACAGTTAACATCACATCAGAATCAACATTCCCTAAAAACACCTCAGAGTTTTTGGGAAATATTCTTTGTGTCCATCCTCCAAAGAACCAGACATGATGATTGATACCCATCTCTCTTCCGTACTGCATTCGTGAGCTATGAAAAATAATGCCAACGGTTCCCACCCTCTACCATTTATTGCGCTTAGCTAAGTAGTGGTCAGACGGTTTCTGTTCCCACCCACTAGCATTCATTGTGCTAAGCCAAGTAGTGGTCAGATGGTTTCTGTGGGTCGAAGGTCCCTAATGAAGGGGAGAGAAGGGGATCTATCTTCTTAATTGTCTCTGGGTAGGATGGACAGCAAATGTATTTCTAAGAAAGTTAGCATGTTCCTTTGATATGAGCATGATTTCTGACCAAACTACACCTGAACCGTCATGACAAGTAAGACATGATTGAAGATTTAGAGTGAACAGTCCCTTTGAAAAAACAGACAAAGACTGATATGTTACTCCCCTACAATTTTACCATGATTTTGTGATCCCTCTCTTTTAATCTCACCGTTTCAGAATGTTTTCAAGAGCCTTGTATCCGCTGTGAGCGTCAAACTCATTGAAGAGCGCTGGGTTCACAGGATATGTGTCTTTGATGAAGCTAAACACAGCCACAGCCACTTCAGCTAACAGTGGCCCCGAGACTTCATCATGGATGTGCAACAGGTTCTGAATGCAGATGCGAACGCAGTTCTTACCTAAAAAGGGAGATGTTAGTGTGATCAGTGACATCGACAATGCAAGTGACAAATGAAAGGAATCCATAGATAAATGAGAGTAGAAACACAGAACAGAGGGGTCATTGTGGCAAGTACTAAGTGCAAGACGAGCGCAAATCATGTGTGAAACATCATCGTCTCAGCTTTGACAGACTTCATACATAGCTTTTATGTAACATATGACATCTGAAACTTGTTGACAGATGTAGGGAATCATGCAATAATGCTGGAAAATATTTAGATGTCCAACACAAATTAAAAAGAAATGTTTGTGTACTAGAACATTTGAGTGAATTACGTGTGCTGTTTGAGGCGTCATGTGAAACATATTGCAGTCTTTCTCTCCTCTGAGATGTATCTGGTCTTGTGTCTCAGTTCCATCAACTCATTACAGCAGTAAAAATATCTGCCTGCAAAAATACTTACTGGAATGTAATTATCCAATTTATGTCAAGCCTGTTTTCTAGCATGTTAATACTATTCCTTGTGCATTCTCTCTTGGAGTTGATGTAACAGTGTCTATTATAACCTGGAAGAAGAAATGTTACTTATCCCAGTTGTGTCACCTAGCAAGCTTGGAACTGTGTTGCTTGTCGCTACAGCAGAAACTGCCTTGAGGACGCGGGAGGCCTGATGCCTCCATGAGACACTGGTCTGATCCCAAAGTGATGTGAGCCCAATGATCAGGCACTGCAGCTCCCGAGTCTCTATCAGTCTCTCCACATTGACTGGAAGCCGACAGAGCTGGAGGAGGACCTGAAAAACAGGACGAGTCCCAAGTACAATGAGATGTGACAGCAGGGAGTGTGTGCATGATATAAGTCAGTTACTACTGCTTCTATTCACCTGGGTAAGTGGCTCCTGAAAGCTCTCTTCTACAGCCAAGTTCTCTTTCTTGGCTGGAATGCACACTAGTAGGTACAAACATTTCACCAGAGCAGCAGGAAGTCCTGGACTTACACAAGACAGAATATCCTACAAACACAAACAATATTAGTCAATTCAATGGAATAAATATAGCAATTTCATTTTTCATAACACTACTGACTAAAAATTCCAGTGAAGAAAGCAGTGAGCTAGTTCAGGTAACTGCAGCTACACAGCTACGCTTCATTCCCCTCATCATCTATCAATCACCAGCTTTGGATGTTCATTTATGCTTGAGATCATCTCTCCTCTCCTACCAATTACACACCCTCTACCACCCCTGCGCTCATCTGCAGTGCATTCTTGCGATGAGCGGTTGAAATAACATTTGGATGTATGCACATGAAAGGAATGATGAGCTCGATGACAAAATCTTACTGTTTTCAAAGCTGAGTTATCTGACTGGAACATATATAGTATGATTTTGCAGTTCTCGGAGTGTGATGCATTTGTAAGATGTGGGTTAATGTGTCTCATTCAAGAAATGCTTCAAGGCACAGTTTTGTTCCTACACACTGAATGATTTTTTTTTTTAGCCATTAGTTTAGTCAGTCTGTTTGAAACTCCTTGCACCTAACATTCATTCTGAGTCTTTGCCAGTCTCTGTCAGCGATCACTCACTGAGCTGTCAGCTGTCAGCAGGAACAGAGACTTTAAAAGGAGCCATCCTGGACAGTTTACTGCCTCGCACTCTGTTTCCTCCACCTGCCTCTGGAAGAATCGCACAACCTCATTACGAGCGTCCTCTGAAAACACATAAGATTCAACAAGATCATGTGCTGAGTAACATAGCATTTCAGTTTACAAGTTTACATAGAGAAAACAATATGTATGTTTCAAAACAGTTTAGACTAATAAGCTCTCTCATATAGATCTTGAATAGGAGTGTGTACCTCAGAAAACATTCTGAGAAAGGAAAGTGAAACCTACATCGTGCAAGCACTGCATCAAGAGGGAAATGATCAAAAACAGAACATACACAGATCTAAGCATCAAAGCACCTGGTGTTTACACTTTGCTTTCCCCTTTCAAGAACATGAGAAACAATTATGCTTTGTGAAATCTACAGGAAAAGAATCACAGAACATGAAAAGCTGAAGTCACTAGAGTTGGTTGAAACTCCTTTACCTCTGACATAACAGAGCTTGACTGCATGCTCTGAAATGAGGGGTTATCAGTACCTGCAGGCCTTTCTACTAGTCTGTTGTGAATGTTCGAGATGACAGTGTCTGCTGTGAGAGCTGCAAGTCCCTTCACATCCACCACTTCCAGTCTGCCACCTTCCTCACAGACCTGGAGAGAGAGAGAGAGAGTGAGAAAGACTTTTTACATTGGAGACTGAAACACATGAACACATTGAAAGTTATTTAACGAAATGAAGCATCCAATCTGGAAAAGATGTGTGAAAACCTTGAAGAATTTTGATGTTGTTCACTACAACACGTGCCAGTCTGGAGATTCAACCAAAGATTTTCTCATCCGTGTCAGAGTTTTTTGCATAATGTGCAATACCTACCACAGAGGTTGTGTTGAGTACCTGCTTTTCGAGTTTGAGCACCAGGTTTTTATAAAACTGCCCGTCTGTCTGTGAACAGATTTTGCCAGTGCGATATTGTTGCAACTATGCAGGATGGAGTCATAAAATTAAACTGGTGTGTAATACTGTCAGACAAATGAGTACTTAGTACTCCTGTAATGATGTAGTAATGTCAGTTGAGTACCTAATGGTCTGAACTTAAACTTTTTACAATGTCTTGTATCATCTGTCCCAGCCAAATAAACATGAAATGAAAATGAAAAATGCATTCCCAAAGTGTGGTCCATCGAGCCCAAGGGGTCATTTAAGGTCAGAAGTTTTAGGTTTAGGTCTGAGGTTTAAATGAGATAAGTTTAATTCATTTCATTCCATGTTATTGAGTTTAATTTCAATATAAGAAATCTAACAACAATCAGCATCACAGATTAAATGATTAGATTTAATAACTAGAAATATGTTAGAAATAGATTTTGTAGTCTTTTTGAAAGTTTGGGTTTTGTCCTCTCCTACTTTACTTTTAATTTTAAACTTTTTTCAGCTAATTCTTGCAAATTTACCTTTAGCCTCTTTCCAACTTTTGTGACTGAAATCAAGTGAATATGCTGAGAAAAAAAAATTGATGAGCAAATTAGGAAGATAAAATTAAATTACATACCTAGCAAAAAGTAGTCTGAAATATCTTTAAAATAAGCGCAAACAATTATAAAATTATGCTGTTTTTCTTGCTATTTAATATGTCAGGGGGAAATGTGATTGGCATATCAGCAGAAAAATAATACAATCTAAATGAAATGGCCCTAAAAACCCATGTTTTTTATCATTCAGTTAGCAAAGAAATATTGAAGACTTGAAAATAAAACTTCATTCACAACAAAATTATTTCCATATATTTATGACGTCATTAGCAAATTGATGGAATGCCACCCAAAGTGCCTCCAGATAAGAGAGTCCCTGTTAATCAAAATCAGGGGTCTGCAGCTTATTGAGTGTCAGTTCTCTGTATTCATTAATTGAATACTTGCTCTGAAAGTTTCAGGTCTATTGGATTTTCACATCAAGGTGCAGAGAAACAATGTAGCTATGTTAGAGTTGATCCCCGCTGCTTTGGTTGATGCAACATTATAAATATAGAAGCCAGGTGTTGCTACATGCACTTTTCAGGTTCATAAGAGGATATTGCGTTTCACCGAGTTAGCTGTTCTTAAGTAACACCCTACATTCTGGTTAAATCTCTGGTCATGAGGGTTATGCGTACACACGCATGCATACACACACACACACAACCAGAGGGTTATTTAATGAATGATGTAAGCCCAATCAATGGTGCTATTAATACACAGAAGAGTGACTGCTTTCATATAATGAGTTTGTGCAAGGATAACAAAGGTTTCTTCATTCGTGTGATGAAACTCAGGCAAGATGAAGATGAACTTCCTCTTTTTGTAATTCATCAAGGCAAGGCCCCAGGTTATGTAAATCTAGGGTGTTTCGTGTGACATGTGAGCCGAGTTTAACCACAGACCACTAACACGTTTCTTACTTGGGCTGTGTTGGGATCAGACAAACATGTTACTACCACCTCACTTTAATTGATCATGCGTTACATTTCCCAGAGAGTGATGGATTAGAACACAGTTCCGCATGAAATTCTCCAGCCACAAAAATGTATGATTCCAAGATGGATTTAGAGTTTGACTCTAAACATGTCAAAGTCTCAGTCGTCCATACCTGAATGAAGAGCGGCAGGACTTTGACAAGATGCCCCTCTCTCTGCTGTGAAGGAACAGGGTTGGTTCTGGTGTCCGAGCAGTCATGAATTCCCAGCTCCCTCAGTTGTTCTCTTAGCACTTGTGGGAGCTGTGGATCTTCATAAGAACCCTCCACCTTCTTTGTCTTTAACTCCACAGAGACAGATAACTCCCCTGAAGCACTCAGCTCACCAGTTTCTTTGTTGATCCTCTTTCCTTTCACAGTCTGGTCCTGAAGGGAGCAAAGAAACAAGAATGAAAAAAACACCCTTTTTTAAGAAATATATGCCCTTGATTAAAGTTCTGTACCAGTTCCTGGATAAAAAGTTGTACCAAAACAAAACCATCCTCTCTTACGCCAGTGCACACTGACAGATAAATCACCACAGAGAAGGACCACCAGTCATGTGCCCCTCTCATTATCAGCCTTGATCAGCATGATACTATTGATGTATAATACAACACTTGGAAACACATTATGGGCATGAATGTCACCTTTGTAAGTTAAAGTCCTTTCTAGACTGTGGAATTTGAGGATGTATGATCCCAAATTGATATCAGATCCATCCATCCATTTTCTTCCGCTTATTCCTGTTAAGGGTCATGGGGGGGGGGGGGGGCTGGAGCCTATCCCGGCAGCTTTCGGGCGAGAGGCAGGATTCACCCTGGACAGGTCACAGTCCATCGCAGGGCCAACACATATAGACAGACAACCACTGACCATCACACCTACGGTCAATTTAGAGTATCAATCAGCCTCGTCCCCTCTTGATGTCTTTGGACTGTGGAGGAAGCTGGAATACCTGGAGAGAACCCACGCAGGCACAGGGAGAACATGGAGACTCCACACAGAAAGATCCTGTGCCTGAGCCGGGACTCAAACCCAGAAACTTCTTGCTGTGAGGCAACAGTGCTAACCACTGCACCACCGTGCCGCCGATGGATATCAGATATCGATCAGAAACTAAAGTGGAGTCAATCTCTCTTTCACCAAATCACATAAACGCAATAGTGAATTATTTGTGACATAAATATTGTCCCCATGGGAGCGGCATAGCTTGGGTTAGAGTTAGGGTACCCAGCCTCTCCCCCGAAAGCCACTATGATAGGCAGTGACAGGATTAGCGGAAGAAAATGGATGGATGGATAAAAAAAAAAAAATCAATTGTTTGATGTTGGTACCTTCTCCAATAGTGGATCCTCCAGGATCATTCTTTTTTCAATACCAATGAAATTCTCTTTTAACCAAATGAAAATACATGACACTTCATCATCAGTGTCACAACATGGAAATATGAACCACTTCACCAAAATGGGGTGCAACTTTGGCCTGTTTCAACTTGTTTGTTTGATGATGCATTTTTCCAAACAAGGCAGTTTTACAACATTAAAAATAAACGGCACTTCTGAGATTTACTCCTCAGGTATTGAATAATGAGGCATCTTTTATAATTAATATTGTTGAAGCGATGTGATTCTGCCACAAAAGTACCAAAGTTCAATTCCCAGCCCTACACTGTACTTGGTGCAGTTTGATTTTTTTTTGTAATGGAACTGAATTTAATAAGAAATAACAATTCAGTCAATGTATACATTTATTGGATACATGATGTTTTCAAAAGTTACAAAAGCAATGTTTTAGGTGATGTTGAATGATCGCTTTCCACACAGACATAATTATTCACTGTTGTTGCATTAATGCTCTCTATTGGCTGATCAATAAAGCTCACTTATCGGTATCCATAATAAAACTAAAAAAGTTAGATTTTTTTTCAGTCACTCACCGGAGGGACTTTAAAGGAGTTTGGGAAAACACAAGGGTACACAGGCAATGTTTTACTTTACAAAATGAAACACATGTGACACTGATAAAGCCCAAGGATGTTTTCTCGATATTGCCTGGAATATTATCTAAAATATAATGTGTAATAACTCGTGTACAGTCTCGTCCGGCACACTCAAAAATGGAGGTGAGTCAAGAAGAGCTTGCTACTTACAGATACAGTTTGGAAGAATGTCCTTCAAAAGTATATTTGTTCTCTGAAAAGTACAATATTGGTCTTCAAGAGGACAGAAATGCTTCTGACCAACAAAAAAGGAAAAAACTGTGATAGCAAACTTTTACAAGGGTCTGGTGATGTAATGGTAAGAGTTTGTCTGAGACCTGACAAGACTATTGTTTCCTCATTACAGGGATATAATTCTGACTACATTCTGTTTCCTCAGACACTTGAATTACTAAGAGGGAACTGATGCAATAGAATCAGTTATTATTAAGGCAGCAGCACATCAGATTCCTTGGAAATACATGAATACTCTGATGTGTCTACAAATGAGAACCCTCTGTTAGTGAATGTGAGCATGTGAGAGAGCAAGCATCCACTCATTCCTCACATCAGGAAGAAGCAGCACCCAGTCACACATACCACAAAATCTGCTGCCTGCAACATACTTTTCAGAATTGAGTATCAGACACAACACACGTCTATATCCCGTGTTCTTACCTGCGTTTGTGTTAGAGCCATGTGGGAGTTTCCAATCACAGGTCACGGGGCTGTGCTTTTATTCTCGTTGTTGTCCATGTCAGGAGGAGGAAAGACAAGTGTAGACCTGCTGAGACATGACTACTGTACTGTGCAGGCCCTCCTGTTAAGACTACTAATCTGCACCCAGCCGACTGAACTTTGAACAAGCAGAGTAACTCACATCAGCTGGCCTCGGTCATGTGCCTCTCAACTTCCTTAGAGAAGCAGAAGTGAACAACTGTTGTTAAGCTGGTTGGATGGGGCCCTCCCACAATCGCTCAGTCAAGCATCCCATACTTTTTTTAGACATGTCATATCAGGCTGGCAAATGAAGTCAGACATGATTCACCTAGCGCAGCTGCAGTCACACTTTGTTGCACCACTAACAAACATTAATAGAACAAACCTGGAACTGGAACACATTACACCACCTGGAACTGAATCTATTCCATTAGCCTTTGCGTATGCATTTTTGTTTTCAGTCAAGCTCCTCTTGTGCTTTTTGTGAGTGATGTCCAATTAAGGAACAAACAATATTTAATGATTTAGCTAACCAAAAAAACAAATTATTTTGGTCAAAACTAGTTGTAGCAATTTTAAAAAAAACTCGTTGTAGTTTTAAAGTAAAAACAAAAACAAAAAACAAAAAACACGAATCTGCCACCACTTCCTCAATTCGTCAAAGTAAATGGAAATCACTTATTCACAAATCACAGCATCGTCACAAACATATATAAACACCGCCATCTTGTGGAATGTAGTATAACAGAAATAGTGACAGATGTTATAGCGGTCAATAAATAAGGAAAATTAGACACAACCCGCTACGACATACTCGTTTTTCACTATGAAGATCCATTACCAGGTTTATCTTAGTTCCCGAGGTTCTTTCCTCTACTGGTACTGTTTATATTTACCTCGGTGGCACCATTTCAGACTAATTGGGCTTTAGTTACAATCAAACCCAAGGCCAGGTTTCATGCAATGCGAGGCCAATCAAATAGCCAACACTCAGGCCATTTTCTCCGGGTGATAAACCACAACGTTTTTTTTCAAACTCCATTTGCAGTGTGTGCTTCTTAAGTTACTCGTTCCTACATTCACCACCAATAAACCTGACAAATTTGCTGGATAATGTCAGGTTTACTCTCAACCTTGTTACAAATTTTTCTCCTTCACCTCGTATGAACTAACCACAAAAACAGTTTTAGCTGTCAAGCTAATTCTTCTGCCAACGTACTAATAATAGGAACACAACATGTTTTCCGGAGTTTGGTGGCGTCACTAATCATGTGCATGGCTGTAGCCAATCATTTATCCAGGGCGTGGTCTGCCTCAACCCTTTCTGCACAATGTGAGAGCCCCGGTACACAGCAGCGAAATATGATCTCTCTTCTCCCCTTGCGTTACTGGGAAGAAGTTTAACGTTGTTTTTAGTTCCCTATCAGTTGTTCCTATTTATTTGCTTTTATTTTCGAAATAAAACAGCCCGTTTCTTCTCTCCTCCCATAATGATGCACCCGATGCCTGCAGGCACCCTTGATGGTGGCGGCGGAGACATATTTGACTATATACAGAGAGGAAATGTTGAACAGTGTATAGTCTTCATTCAGAATGACCGGGGAATCCTCAGGCAGAAAGGTAAGAATGAATAACAGCTGGAAGTGTACACCTGGACTGGCTATATATGATGTATTTGGGTGAAACTACAGGCCACCGTTACTTCCCCTTGTACTGTTAACAACAACATAGTAATAATATTGAACGCCTATACTGTTTGAGTCAACTATAGCTGAGCTATGGTGTTTAGTAGGCGTTCACCCGAGGAACAAGAATCCCGGTTTTTCGTAAATATATGATCATTTTGGTCCATTGTCTTTGTAAATGTTTGAAAGCATCATATTCACACACGAGAGAAAATCCCAGTTTTTCTGAATTAGCAAGATACATTTTCATGGGGAAAAAAAAATTCAACCCATTTTCTCTAAATTAATATATATAGAAGTATATTGCATGCATCCCTTGAGGAACAACAACATCCTTGGTTTATTTCTTATTCTTAATCAGACAAATTGTCATGATTTAAATGTGCTGTTTTCTTCTTTTAATTAGCTAGTTTTACGTACTGATAAATGGAAATATTTATTACATTGCATTTTACTGAGGAAAAATAATAATAATAAAGAAGAACTACAGTTTTTGCGAATAAAACTTATCTAGTTCGGAAGATTTTCTTTTCTTGTGTGAATGCTATATGAATGCTACATGCTTTAATACATACAATTGTTTCTCTGGTGAATGTAATACACTTATAAATTATAGTTTCAAACTGTTTTAACTATTAAACCTTACAATGCTCCAGTGTCTGTTGGAGTGATTTTGTCCCATTACGAAGGTGAAACACAATCCTGCAGGGATCTATCAGATCCTGTGACAACACAGCACACACCATTTGTGCCAGAGAGAACCCAAACCCAGAAACCCAGAGTGTTCAACAGGCTGATTGACCATACATCTGTGTCCAGCTTACATTATGTGTCACAAGGGTTGTCTCAAGGTCAGCGTCTTCATAACTGACTGATGTGTATGTTTGTCTTCATCCAGGCTGGGGCGGTTTCACCCCGCTCCACTATGCTGCCCTTCATGGAAACCGCGCCCTGGTTGACCTTTTCCTGAGTAATGCAGCTGACCCTAATCTGACATGTGATGCAGGACAGACAGCCTTTCACTTTGCATGCAGGTTAGTAGTTATCACTACTTTAGGTTTTTGTGCAAACATCTTCCTTGCAATGCTCTTCTTGAAGCTGTGCAACATTTGGCAACTTTCAGGCAGGGAAACATCTACATCATTCACCAAATGATGAGATATGGAGCTGATTTACGCCTCATAGACCTGCAGGGGAAAACATCACTGCATCATGCTGTCACTGGAGGTAACATGTGAGTGGAGCAAACATAAGATTTATTTGTTATTTGTTGACAGTGTCACAACAACACTTTCACAACTGAATATTCACTGCACACTCACGCTCTTCCCCAGTGTTGCAGTGCACTACCTGTGGGAGACTGGGATGTTCCAATTCACAGATGCAGACATGTACCAGGTGACGCCTCTTCATCTGGCTGCATCCACCGGCAACACAGATGTGGTCCGCTACCTGCTCAGAGACCAGGTGTGACTGGGGTGACACTGAGACTGAACACACACACATTATTTCACAGAGATGAAAGTTTGTTACTGTTATATGAAGATCAGTCACTTGTCTTTTGAAACAAAGTTGTACCTTTGGTTTTTTAGACATACAAACTTGCATGTGGCAGCTCAGAAAATAACACCCATACACACTGTCTATAGCTTGTTCTACTTATTCCATTTGGATGCAAGTCAGATAGATAGATAGATAGATAGATAGATAGATAGATAGACAGATAGACAGATAGATAGATAGATTGATTGATTGATTGATTGATTGATTGCTTTATTCATCTCCAAAGGGAAATTATGTCATCATAGCAGAATACAATAAAAAATACAATAGAATAAAATAAATATGGAATAAAATAATAATGTAGAAGAAGAGTATAAACAACTAAAAGAATAGGAGAAAAACACATTAAAAAAAACACAAGATAAATAAAAGATAAATAAGTAGGTAGACAGGTCTCCGAACTCATTGACCATGATATCTGTTTTCTTATCATAATCTGATTAGAAAGGCTAGTGGACAGTGAGATAGCATCAGGACAGCTAAACTAATGCAGGTATCTCAGAATCTATAACTATATTCCTATATACTATACACATATTTACAGTGGATAAAGTAAGTATTGAACGCGTCACCATTTTTCTCAGTAAATATATTTTTAAAGGTGCTACTGATATGAAATTTTCACAAGATGTTGTTAACTACCCATGCAACCTACACATGCAAAGAAATCAAACCTTAGCTGTCCATAAATTATGTATTAAAAAATGGAATGACACAGGGAAAAACTATTGAACATGTGAAGTAATGGAGGCGCAAAAAGGCAACCGGAACAGACCTTCGCGACATTATTGTCGCAAAAACATACTGATGGCAATGTTTAAAGAAGGATTTCTAAACTTCTGAGTGTTCCAGTGAACACTGTTGGGTCCATAATCCGGAAGTGGAAACAAAATCATTTCACCATTAACAGGCCACGACCAGGTGCTCCTTACAAGATTTCTAACAAAGGAGTTTAAGAGAAGAATTATCAAGAGTTGTCCATGAGCCAAGGACCACTCGTGGAGAACTTCAGAAAGACCCGGAATTAGCAGGTACAACTGTTTCAAAGGAAACAGTTAACAACACACTCAACAGCTATGGCCTGTATGCACGCTCACCACTCAAGACTCCATTGTGGAAGAAAAAAATGTTAAAGCTCGTTTAAAGTTTGCTGCATAACATTTAGACAAGCCTGTGAAATACTGGGAGAATGTAGTCTGGTCAGATGAGACCAAAACTGAACTCTTTGGATGCCGTAATACTCACCATGTTAGGAGGTCAAATGGCACTGCACATCACCCCAAAACCACCATACCGACGGTGGAGTTTGGAGGTGAGGACATCATGGTGTAGGGCTGTTTTGGCACAGGCAAACTTCATATAATTGAAGAAATGCAGATTGTGATGTGATGTAATATACTTTCGTAATAGGTTGGACATTTCAGCAAGACAACGATCCCAAACACAGCCAAGGAAACCCTCGCTTGGTTTCAAACAAATGAAGCTGCTGGAATGGCCCAGCCAGTCACCTGACTTGAATCCAATCGCAAATCTATGGACAGAACTAAAGATCAGAGTTCATAGGAGAGGCCCACAGAACCTTCAGGATTTGAAGACTGTTTGTGCGGAAGAATGGGCCAAAATCACACCTGAGCAATGCATGCAACTAGTTTCTTCATACAGGAGGAGTCTTGAAGCTGTTATTACCAACCAAGCCTTTTGTATGAAGTATTAGATAAATTGAAGTCAGTGTGTTCAGTACTTTTCCCTGTGCCATTCCATTTTATTGCACATAATTTATGGACATCTAAAGTTTGATTTCTTTGCATGTGTAGGTTGCATGGGTTGTTACCAACATCTGGTGAAATTTTCATGTCAATAGCACCTTTAGGAATATATTTACTGAGAAAAATTGTGACGCGTTCAATACTTATTTTACCTGCTGTATATACTATGTACTATATGCCTTTTTTTTCCCCTCAGGCAGCAGAAAGACTGTTCTCTTACAGGGGGACCTCTGGGTGTGCATCCATCTACCTTTTCATACCTATCCTGTTTGCTTGAATTTAAAATTTCTTTACTGATTTCAATTTACCTCATGGTGGGGCTTATTTAATGCATTTGAATACAACACTCATTCGAAGGTACAGACCAAAACAAGCAGATGGAGACCCTCGACAGGAGGTGGTCCTTGTCCAGTCCCAGATAAACTCTGAAGCAGTTCATTTGTGTGATGAGCGGCACGGCCGAACCGAACTTCAAGTGTATTCTGCGATTTGAGCCTCGAGGGCTCCTGTAACCAGGTGTACTTTGCATGTTTGGACATGTCCAACTGTAACAGTTTTTCCAGAAGACAAAGGTAGACAATGCCTGCAAAATCTAGTCTGAACGCAAGACTTTCTTCCTGTATTTATCTCCTTCCATCTCTCTGACACATTTCACCAAATCACAGTGAACATCCTCCTGATGTTTGTAGTGAGTTATTTGAGCAGAAAATAAACCATACTGTGGAGGAAATAGGACCAGAACACAATCTAGAGGTGTGAAAATACCCATATTCTCTGTCTCAGCCTCTGCATTCCTCCCAAGGATGCCATTTGTTTCCATCATGACTATTCTTGTTCATGGTTTCCCAATGGTAGAATAAAATACTAAATCAGTGCAGGGCCCCCTTCTCAGAAACTCAAGAAGTTTAATTCATTCTGTGAGCACCTCCTCTATAACTAAGACTGTGCACTTCTTTACCTGATCTCTTGCACTTTGCCTTATTGAACTGATTTAGTGCTTAGCCTAGGTTCTCCATCTTAATGCAGATTGTGAGGTGATGTAATGTACTTTCCTAATTTGCTGATGGCAGTACTTTTTTAAAGTTTGCATATCTTGTTAGATCATATATGAATCAACATTTATTAATGCAAGAGGGACTGGATTCTAATACAAAGACGCTATACTTCAGAAAAGGACAAAGATCAGCAAAGATAATTTTGCAGTTTACTCTCCTATTTGCTTCTCAGAGGTGTGCTGTGGATGCTGTTGACCAGCAGGGGGCGACAGCACTTCATGTTGCAGCAGAGAGAGGTGGCGTGGAGGTGTGCTGGGCACTGCTGCAGAAAGCAGGGTGCCGACTGCTCCATGAGAAGAACCACAGCGGCCTGACACCACTGGAGCTCAGCAAGCAGGGAAAGACATTCCGGTGAATGTTCCACCTGGCAGCATCTGTGGGGAAAAGCCTGAAGAGCTGCCACCTGCTTTGGAAAAAAATACCATTAGTACTAACAAATCCAGTATTTTGAATATATTTCTGTACTGTGTGTTTTTGTAGACATCAGCAACTCACCAAACTACTGAGTCGCTACATCAATGAGCCAATACACCACAAACCCAGAGAGTCTCATGGTAAATATTACATCCTTCAGTTGGTCATTTGTGTTACTATGGAAACAGAGTCATGTGTTCAGCTGTTTTTGTTACGTTTTACATTTTTTTTGTCTTTTACTAGTTTTGTTCTATTGGACACTGTTGTTTCCAAGTCTGAGCGGAGCCGCCATTCTGCTGACAGCAGCCATGTTGGGAGGTTATAGCGGGCTGACCTGTGGCTTGCTCTTCCCCTGGCTGGCTAGAAGTATTTTCACGCAGTACCACCGCATGACCACCTACCAAAGGTTTGACTAATATCATAGCATGTGTGAGGTATTTGTCACTCACTCAACATATTGTACTGTTTGTTATATCTTTTTATTCAGATAGCAGCTGTCTTCCTTCCAGGTTACCCAACCCCATCTACCTGGGAACCCTCTTAGCTGGCATGCTCCATTCGCTGCTTTGCTTCTATGGAAGAATAACGCCTAATATCCTTCACAAAATAGTGTCTGCTGACATAATATTGTGTTTTGTCTTTTCAAGCAGGGCACTATTTACATTAGTCTTTGTGTCAAACTGATTGATTGAGAGAAAATGTATTTGAAACATACAAATATTGAATGAGAACACTAATAACAACCTGAGTCTGTTGGCGGTAACAAAGGTTCTGTTAGTGGGTGAATTACCCAGTATGCTAGTAACAGCAGTTTCCCAGTTGCCACCATTGCATCTCACTCAAATTTTTGAACAATTACGATAATTTTGCTCTTTAGTAATCATCTCCACTCAAAAAAAAAAAAAGGTCCAAGTTTCTGAAATTTTATTTGAACTTTTATGCCTGTGCAATTTTTTTTTTTTTTTTTGAAACATGAGGCTTATTTTGCCCCACTATTGATGTGAAACTGTGACGGTTATTTGGGTTAAAACCTTGAACCCCAAACCCAACTTAAAGTACACTGGGCATGATGCAAGTTGTTGCTGTATTTCTGTAATTATTAAAGCCTGTCAGACTTTTCATGAAATGACCCAATGCCCAGTTTTCCGTATGTGATGAGTGAACATCAGAATTGAATTGAAATGACACCATACATTTTTGATTTTGGACTTTTTTCTCATGTCCTCAACTGACCAGTACTTAGCTTGAATATACCCTCTAGCTCAGGGTAGATTTGATCATAACCAAAGTTTGTCCTTAACTTTGTGAACGTGTGTGGCCAACCAATGCCTTAATCCAGGTGTCAATGGTCCACTTCTCTCTAGTGTTTGGTTTGTTCTGTAAGGTTCTGACACAGAACCCTGGGACACTTGGTAGAGCAGATGCAGATCCTCGCTTCTCCTGTATCGCTGACCTGGCAGAGAATAACCAGAGCCCCCAAAGATTCTGTCCATACTGTGAGGTAAGACATCCTCAGCCATGATTCCGTCTTCAGTGTGTCTAGCGATTGATTTTTTTTTTTTACATCTAGTTAGATCTGGACATGGGCGGGTAGGTCGATCACCAGCCCTCTCCACCTGGTCACAGCCTGGGAATGTCTGCACAACCTCTTTTTTTCAGTATTTACCCTTCTTGATATGTCTCAGGAAGTTAATTAGCATTGTCTGTGCAAAGCTAAAATAATGAAGGAAACACAAACAACTCTTTGCTTTGGAAAAGGTTGTCAGTTTTAGTCAAGGTACCTTACAAAAGTTGGATTAGTTATAACTAGAATGTCACCCGTCTTCCTCTGGTTTTTTTGCCTTAAAGCTGTTCCAACCTGACTACACAAAACACTGCAAGCTCTGTGACGTGTGCATCCAGGACTATGACCACCACTGCCTTTTCCTAAACCAGTGCATCGGCTGGGGCAACCACCGCCTCTTCCTCTTCTTCATCCTCTCCATGGTGACAGCCCACCTTCTCTTTGTGGCCACAGCCGCTAGTTACTTGTACAACAAAATGTCTGCCAACAGTCACAGTTTGTCGCTGTGGCTAACACTGATGGCGGAGGAGTTCTGGGTTGTGGTTATGGTGATTATGAATGCTTTGACACTCCTGTGGGAGGTGTGGCTACTGACGGAGCAGTTTGATGCCATCGCAATGGGAACGACTACTTACTTCAGATACTGTGAAAGCTCTGCGCAACAGAGGTCTTGTGGACAGCGCTGGGTTACTGTACTGGCGTTTCTGCTTGAAGGACGGAGACGGATGGGCAGAGGACAAACGAGAGAGGACAAAACTGCGATAGACATTTAAAACTGTCTTGTCTTTGCTATTGCTCACTTTACAGAAATAGTGCGCACTGAATTTTGTGATAATAGCTACTTCATATGTGCCACTTTAACATGTTGTATTTGAATGTAAAATTTGGTTGTATTTTACAGTGAGCTGTAGTATAGATTTGTCCACAAGGTGGCTAGCAAAGACTTAACTTGAAGTTTTTAGTGTCCTCACAGAACTGTGTTACTAGTGAACTGTGTTTTAGCAGAGAACACTTTTGTTTTTTTATCTTAAAAGCTAACATCTTCTTGTCTTGGTCTACATTTTTATCATAAATCAAAATGGTCATAGTTGAAGTTGCTATGATGCTAGAACATAAGCAAAAATCGTGATTAACCGGTGATGATGGTTAAAAGACTTTGTTCCCTAATATAATGTCTAATTTGCTCCCAGTCATGCTGCTTCCTCTGCTCCCACTAATGGGACATGCTCTGTTCATGCCTTTAATTACACACACTCATTTCCTATCTGTCCCTCCGCGCCATATTTCTAGATAATAGATGATGTCCCTTCAGAGGCTGGTCTGTCTGGATAATGTGAGCGGCTGTTACATCCTATTTTTACTGGCTCATATAGGTGGAACCTGTCTGCTCCCCGATCAGGGTCATCGACTGCCCATTGTGTGAATGCTAATATGTTTTACATGTACTAATGTATTGTGTCTTTGGGATGATACCTCATATTTGTGCCATGATGAGGATGTTTGTTTTTTTTACGCTGTAAGAATTTAATAAAGACAAACTCATTTATAATCCAATAATCTTCTTTCTATTATCTCACAGCTTTTACGGTCGGATGGATATTTTTCAGAAATGTTCAATACTTGACACGAATACCTAAACGACTGTTTATTAGGGCCTGACCCTGAAGGTACTTCAGGTGAAGACCCTATTATGTTTGCTCAGCAGATCAACACATTAGCAACACATTAACAGCACTACAAACACACACTAAACAGTGTCCCAGCCCCCCCCCCCCCCCCAACACCCATGAGGCATCTCGGCCAGAAGGCCTGGAGCCGGTTTTCACATACACACCCATTCAAAACCTGGTACTAGACTGTTCTTGCTGTTAATGAGCGCGCGCAATATGCATATAATGCACATAATCTAATTTCACCCCCTGAACATGCATGAAATATACTGAAATTCGGCACACTTGTCCGGTCTGCCTAAACATTCACTAATAAAAAATAATAAAAAAACAAAAACACCACAAAAGTCTATAGCGCCACCAACGGAGCCACACAACTAAAAGATCCTTTTGGATAATTTGCAGCACTATAACTCCTCCCAAGAATGTCCCACAAACATGAGACCAACACCGTTGGACTCGTCTCATGAAGACGCAAAATTCCTACACTCTCACCCCTCACCTATCTACAACACAATGTCCACAAATTGGACAAAACTGTCAAAATCAGGACTTTTTTTACTCCCCGAACAAAATCTATCTCCTCCTAGGGCATTAATGGTATCGCTTCCAAACTTTCACACATTACTCTCCCAACTGTGCTGATAAAAAGTTACTACACGTTTTTATATGAATTGCTCGGTTTGGATTTTACAAGCCCTCAAAGCGGGGGAGACACGTTTCACGCTTACAATAGAAGCCTATGGGGAGACCGTGTCCTCTCAGGGTACATACTGTCAAACAAACGCTTCTCACGTCTACACCATACATCCCACAGCTTTAAAAAACACACCACTGCATTCCTGACAAAAATCCCCACAAAAATATGATATGTGTCACCTTTCACCAACGTATGCCGACTTATTCCACTTTTCCACACTACAATTCTGTTGATCCTCCTCTCTCTGCTCTCACTCTAGCACAGATCAGAGACAGAGCAGTGGGGCAGGGGTTCTTAAAGGGCCAGCTCTCAGCGCAGCTCTCACTCTAGCACAGATCAGAGACAGAGCAGTGGGGGAGGGGTTCTTAAAGGGCCAGCTCTCAGCTCTGCTCTCCACTCTAGCACAGATCAGAGACAGAGCAGTGGGGGAGGGGTTCTTAAAGGGCCAGCTCTCAGCTCTGCTCTCTCTCTGATCAGACTCAGGCTTCTATCTGCTAAACTACAAGGAACTACAGATTTGGCAAATACACCGTTGGGTTCTGGCCGGCGTCAACGACGCGGCCGCAGGACGCGCGGGGGCTCAGGCCCTCACAACGCTGCTTGCAGCTTTATTTTAACACTGAAATCCATACACTGATGTTATGAATCTTTGGCTTCATTATGGTAGCCCTTGGCATTTTCACACACTCAGATGCAACGTTTTGTAACATGTAATATAGAAACTGATTTAACTTCCTCTCATAGCAGCTTAACAATATTAAAAATGAACCGTAACTTACTCCTCCTTTATTGAATTTGAATGGTAAGGCAACTTTTGATTGTACTGAAGTTCTGATACCACTTGCTAGTCGGACAGCAATAGACTTTTTAATATCTCTTTAGATAGTTAAAATATTTGCAACCCTACCCCCTGATCTACATCTCGGACAACCAGAGAAGTACTTTTTTTGTGTTGTGAGTACAAGAAATATACAGTATTAAGATATTAGCAAGAGACATATAAATATTTTACACGGTAATCAGCAGTTTTCACTTCTCTATCAGCACAGCCCACTTCCTGAGAGGGAGACAGACATGGAGGACAGCAGCAGGGTTTGATTCCCATTTACAGCAGCTGCTAGTGAGTGTGTGATGCAGTGAGAGTCTGGTCCATTCGTCCAATATGACTTGGCAAGTAGTACTTGCATTACTTTCTTACTACTTTCTTCCTTCAGTTCGAGGCTTTTCACATGAGCATTTCTCAGGCGCATCATCAGTGTGTTAATCATGGCAGCTATAGTAGCCCTTTCACTTTGGGTATGTGTGGAAGTCATTGGATTTGTTTCTCTGCCATTATCAATTAAGGAAAGGACAGAGATATCAGTGTATTTGTGTGTGTGTGTGTGTGTGTGTGTGTGTGTGTGTGTGTGTGTGTGTGTGTGTGTGTTGTGAGTTGTGATTCTAGACATGGTCCTGAGGGAGAAGGATACTCTAATGAACTCATCCAGGACTCCACCAAGTAAGTAACAGTTGTATTATCTGTGATTATTGTAGCTTGATATTTGTGCAAGTTAGAGATGTTCAACTAGTCTCTCCATGTCCTTTTGAAGATCATTTATTGAATGAGCCTTTCTCTCCCTCATGTGATGATGAGTAATTATAGTGTTGCAAAACGTACATTATAACACCAGACTCCTTTACAAAACTCTTGTAGTGGGAATGGCAAGGCAAGGCAGTTTTATTTGTATCGTCCATTTTCACAAACAGTTTGTCTCAAAGGGCTTCACATGGCATCATAACAACATCCTCTGCCCTTAGACCCTCACATCGACTGAGGAAAAACTCCATAGAAAACCCTTTTAACAGGGAAAAATCTGAGAAACCTCAGGGTGAGCAACAGAGGAGGATCCCTCACCCAGGACGGACAGACGTGCAGTAGATGTTGTTACAGACAAGAAAACAGTTTACAATACAAAATGTGGGAAACACGGAAATGTTAATAACAGCTGAAGAAGGAAGCTTCTGGTAGGGGAGGCAGGGAGAGCAAGCCAGCTTGATGGGGGACTGGATGGCAGACTGGTTCATGGAAGGGGAGCGCAGGCCGGTGTAACAGCGGGGAAAGGGGGGGGGGGCAATGCAGGCGGCGGTTGGTGCAGAGAGATGGAACTCCAGTGGATCTGTGGAAACAGAGAGACTGTGAGACACCAAGGCCAAACTACAAAGTGAAATGCAGAATGTTGTATCTGGAATCTGCTGGAGCCACTCTCCCAGTTTGGGGGTCACAGTCCCCAGTGCTCTGATGACTATTGGCACCCCTGTGGCCTTTACTCTCCTCATCTTCTCTAGCTCCTCTGTCAACTCTTGTTATTTACCCAGGTTCTTGTAATTCCTTCTTCTTGATGTTGCTATTGCTTTGGATCGCTACATGTATTATTATGTATATTATCGGTTGTTTGTCCATCAATACCATGCCCAATTGGTTAGCAATCACTATTTTGTCAGTCTGGATCTGGAGGTCCCATAGATCATTGCTAGGCTGTTCTCCAGCACCTGAGGAGGTGTTCTTCCATTCTGACCTGACTTCCAGTCTTCCAGACTTGGACTTCCAGTCCATGCTCAATGCAGATGTTTTTGTACACTATGTCAGCCACTTGGTTATGGCATTCCATGATGGCTCCTCCTGCCTGCATCTTACACCCTGCTACTATGTGCTGTACCATCTCAGGGGCATCTTTGCACAGCTTGTAACTGGGGTCCTGTCTGGTGTGGTAGACCCTGGCCTCTATCCATATTGTACTAAGTGCCTGAGTAGTGCCTCTGAGCTGTCTTTCAGTCCAACCTTCTCCAGCCACTCGTAGAATTTCTTGATATCAGCTACCTTCTGTCTGGCAGTGGTACATGCTTTGCAGGGGCTTCTCCCTCCTTGATTGTTCATCCTCCTCCAATTTTAGCTGCTAAGTGAGTACCTCAGGCAGAAGACAGAGAAAATGTCATATCTTGTGGCCTCAAAATCAAGGAGTTTGTGGCTATAGAATAACTACATTGAGTAAATGTGTATTGTGGCCTCAAACTAACCAAATTGAGAGAAGATATCTATCCATCTATCTATCTATCATCTATATATATATATATATATATATATATATATATATATATATATATATATATACGAGATATATATGTATATATATATATGTATGTGTGTGTGTGTGTGTATATATATATATATATGTGTGTGTGTGTGTGTGTGTATATATATCTTTATGTGTGTGTGTGTGTGTGTGTGTGTGTGTGTGTGTGTGTGTGTATGTATATATGTATATATACACACACATTTTTCTATTTCTATGCCCAGGTTCTGTATGTCTATTGGCAGTTCTGAGAAGATTATACTGTATTTTCAGATGATAACGATAAGTCAGCTGGCCCTTGTTACTGCATTTGGTCTCATCGGGCCACTGCAACAGTTCTATTTTTTTGCTTCATCATTTCCACTACAAGCCCATCGTGGATTGAAAGAAGAACATGACACCAGTGAGTTGCGTGACACTTCCTTTTAAACTTTAAATCTTCATTAGAATAATTCAGGATATGAGTTAAGCACACGTCTGCTCATTTATCAGTCAGCCCTGTCGTGTTTATCATACGTCAGTGGTACAGACAATGGTAGGAACGGAGCCAATTGAATGAGAAAGTGTATTGTTCTGAGGTTGTACAGATGAAATCTCAGTGAATGCAAAGCTGGCAGGATTGTGAAGATTGTAGGGTGATGGACAAAGACAAAGCAAGGCATATTTAGAGATCGAAACACATTGATAGTGAGAGTGTGCAGCAGGAGGGAGAGAGACAGGTAGCAAATGAAGGAGAGAGAGAGAGAAAAAGAGAGAGAGTGGGCAGGGCTCTAGGCATATGAGAACAACGGCCGGTGGGACAGAGAGGGGGAGTGAAACGAAAGGAAGGAGGGGAGGAAGAGAGGGTTAAGTGCTTGTAAGTGTGTGTGAAATCAAGTGGACGCGAAGTGCAAGCCAAGGAGAGAGATGCTGGAGGAGGATGAGGAGTAACAGGGCGAGGCAGCAGCAAGAGGCGGCGAGCTAGTGTGTGAGGAGTGGTGTGTGTGAACAGAGGGATGCAGTCATGTCTCTGTGAGAGGGAGCAGCACAGCAACGGTAACCATGCTGAGCCCCAAGATAAAACAGGCACGCCGGGGTAAGAACAGTCCCTCCCTCCCCTTTCTCCATCCATCCTCCTTTTTTCCTCTGTTTTCTTGCATCTGTCTTCTCTGCTGTCCATCCTACTGATTAATGTGACATCTATTCTATTGTCAGTGCTTTCATTCATAATGACATCCAGAAGGTGAAACAGGAGCAGCCCCTTAGAGATAAAATCTGGATGCCTGTTTCATCCAAAATCCTTTTTATTGTTTCAGTCAATGGCTTTTCTTCATGAAGTGTTGCGATTTGAACTGCTTATGAAGAGTTAACATGCTCTACTACAGGGTGATGTCACCCCCCATGTCTGGACTGTACCCTCCTAATGCCTGTAAGATCTGGTACATGGGTCATAGTAAACATGGCTGCGTCCAACAATGCAATCCTGTCATGTTCACACCTATTTGTTTAGGGTTTTTCCAGCTTTTGTTTCATTATTCTAGTGGTGTAGAGCAAGTGACAAATTTCATGTCACAGATGGAGAAGGAGATAAAGGGCTCTTTCCTCCTGTCAATCACAACAGCTGACAGTCAAACATAGTTCCTCTAAAACGGGGTGAAAATCCACTTGTGACCAGTGAAGTTGGGACACCACGCCTCTCACATGACTGCGAGAAGATGAAAATGGAAGCTGTAAATCTCAGGAACAACTCCTGGCACAGAGATTATCAGGATGCAGTGTATAAATACTTGCGGCGTTCTTCATAGCAAGCTGTTGCTAGACAACCAGCACACGCTAAGTTGTAACAGTGTCAACACAGACCAATCAGGGCTCCAGAGGATCACCACGTTGTCGTTGAAGTGCCAATTGCAATGACTGAGAAATGCATGATTACCCTAAATGCAAATATGGGCCAGCAACAACTTTGAGGATCCATATCCACATGTTTGAGAGGAACGTGCCAACCTTTTGGTCTATTGCCCATCACCCACAGAGCCAGACAAGAATAAAGATATCCTCCTCCATGTGCTGCATTAGGGAGCTGAGTCTGCGAGTTAGCTTAGCACAACGAATGGGTGTGGGTGGGAAGTGTTAGCATACTTCCATCCTAGTTTCTTACAAGTCAGTGATGATTAGTAGTAGTTGTAGTTGCTCCTATGTCACCATTTGGTTTTGTGGGACACAGCTACATGAGGCTTTTTAGGCGCTGTGTCAAATTACTGAGGTCAGGAAAGTAGTTCTTACAGCGTTTGATCCTAAAATTATAATCTCCAGCAATTTTAGATTGTTATTTCATAAGGAATATTATGCATAACTCCAGTTAGATTTATGTAGGACAAGACCATTTTAGAGGAAAGTCTAACTGAGGTATACTAACACCTCCCACCCAGTACCATTCATTGTGCTAAACTACTAGCAGTCTCAGCTGCCTATGCGGCACAGAGGAAAGAGGAATATCTATATTCTTGTCTGACTCTGGAGAGGATGGACAATAACCGTATTTCCAAAATGTTGGTGTGGTCTTTTAAGTGTGTGTTGAGACAGGGCTGGTCGCGTCATTTCACCCTTGGTGGTGTGCGTATTTTTCTAGACCAGCAGTAAAAGTCAGACCATAAAAGATGACAGGACGGAGGAGTGCCTCTTCTTTCTCCTTCAGGAACACAGTTGGAAAGTGCAGTAGCCACTTGAGTTTGCTTGCCACGTTTGTGCGCTTGCCATTTCTCATTTACCGTAATGGTATTCTCCTTTGATTAGATTCCCAGCTCTGCTCTCCTCTGACCCTTTTATACAACATCAGTCAGGACAAATTCAGACAGCATCACAGATGGATCTGCACTCTCTCATATCAAACCTGAGTCCTGAGGCAGTCGAGTGATGCAGAGTCTTCCTGGTGAAACTCTGATAACATGTCTTTATTATCTTGTGGCAAAGTAAATGAAGAATGATAGGTTAGGTATGATTGGTGTAGTCAACAAGATCTGTTTAGGGTTGATGTAGAATTACTGTCAATTCTTAATACCATTTTGTAATCAGCTCATGATCTAATTGATAAAGCCCTGCTGGTGCTGTGACATGTTTTTTTCAAATCATCATGAAATGTGGTGTAAGTCATTGACCATTAAGTGAGTATTGTACTACAATTATATCTTTTTATATCTAATTTTATATAATGATTTATTGGATTGTGGGCAGCACGGTGGTGCAGAGGTTACCACTGTTGCCTCACAGTAAGAAGCTTCCGGGTTCAAGTCCCGGCTCGGGCACGGGATCTTTCTGTGTGGAGTCTCCATGTTCTCCCTGTGCCTGCGTGGGTTCTGTCTGGCTTCCTCCCACAGTCCAAAGACATCAAGAGGGGACGAGGCTGATTGATACTCTAAATTGACCGTAGGTATGAATGTGAGTGTGAATGGTTGTGTATCTATACTTGTTGGCCCTGCAATGGACTGGTCCATGGTGAACCCCGCCTGCTGGGATAGGCTGCAGCGCCCCCCCCCCCCCCCCATATGCATATTGAAATATATTGAATTACTATAACAGTAATAACAGTAGATTGCAGTTTACTTACAGAATACGACACAGATTAATCCCTTAGTAGAGCATTTTCACAGTGATGTTTTGTCAGTTTTTCATGGTAAAGGATCTGAATATTTGAAGTACATTGTTCTGTCATTTGGATGTTGTGAATGATTAATAGACATTTTATCAAATCAATTGACTTTGTGTTGTGAATGAAAAATAATGCAATGTAAGGCAGAGAAAATTACTGTTTTGATCAAAAAGGTTTAAATAATTCTACTTGTTAGTTTATCACCCTCTTTTTCAATTAACATGAGTTTTCTTCACATGAAATTTTCTAATTTTGTTTTTGTTACTGAAGGTTTATTTGACTTATCTAAATTTCTGAAATAAATTCAGAATGCAGGACTTTTTTTCTAGAAATAATACTGCTTTGATTTAAGATTAAGACCTGGATACTCCTGATTATTACCAGTCCAATGATAACATTGTTAGATGATTTTGTTCACTATGAGACGCCTTGAATAGTCGTTTAGTAACAAGAAAATGATTTGATCCATGAATGCAGTAATGTCTTTGAAAAAAACTAGCTCCCCTTTAAGATTTCCTGTCCTTTTTGTAAGTTGTGATGTCGACTGTATTTTTAGATCCTGCGTCTGCTGTCGGCATACAGTTTTGTTAATGACTCGGTTCACACACCCACCAGCAACCATGACTCTGCAAACCAAGGACATCCAGAAAGCAGAGTAATAAAACTGGGGAGCTCAGAGGTAGAAGTGAGGGAGGAAATAGGAGTGAGAGATTTCAGCTCAGGCCTGTTCAGTTACTTTCACTGCTGTCCTCAGCAGAAAGTGAGATGCAATTAACATGAAGAGACGTCATTGATTTCTTCCTCCTCTCTTCTCTCCCTCAGCCCGCTGTTTATCTCTCTCCATCGGTTTTTCCTCACCGTCCTCCCCCTGGGATCGCTCTACTGTCGCTGGGTTTACGCTTTACCTCAGGCACGGAGATGCTAATATGATATAATCCATGAATACATCTGTAGCAGTTAAACAATAAAACTCCTCTTGGTGTGCAGTGATGACAAGTATATTTTGTGATTATAATCTGAAACATCTGGTGTGTTTTCACGTAACTGATGGACACATGTTAATTAATGAGCACTGCATATTCATGAAACATAATGAAATGAATCTGACTAGATAAGTGGACGTCATCTCAAGGCAGCTACAAAATGGAAGCAATGTTAGATTTACATGAGAGAGCATCTGAATGCGTGGTCAAGTCCATGGGATTAGCTGTTCCTGAGGGAACAGCCTGTGAATAATGATTGTGGATTATTTCTGCGAGAAGTGAAACAAAAGAGAAGTGTATCTACCCATATTTCTATTGTTTTACTCTCAACCCAACACATATATTACTAAAAGTTCTTCTTCTGTGTGTGTGCCCATCCAGCACGGTCCAAGAGCATGGTGCTTGGAGAGTTGTCCCGTGTCTCCAGGCCCAGCTCTCCTCTGGACCAGGAGAAAGCTTTGAAGGCCGGCTGGCTTAAGAGGCAACGGAGCATCATGAAAAACTGGCAGCTACGCTGGTTTGTCCTGAGGAGTGAAGCTCTGTATTTCTACAAAGATCAAGATGAGACCAAAGCCCAGGTTATAACATGAACCATACATCTAAATAACTCACAGTTTTTAGTTTACATTTATAATGTGTCTTTGAGGTTCCTTTCTTGCTGGCCTCTACCTGTCAAACTTGCAGCGACGGTTCTCTCTTCACTCTTGAAACTGACACTTGCTGACCAGGACACTGTCAATTGTGCAGGTGTTCTTTCTCTCTGAAAAAGGGTCTTGTGGTGGTTTTGTGTCTGCAGATCTTTTTCTTCCTGTTAGAGTTTCCTCCAGTCTCCAAAAGGCAGCTGATGGTGGATGAAGTTGTCTCCACTGATTTTAAAGAACGATAAGGGTCTGTCAGACTCCGTTAGTGGCTGTTTTTCTGGCCATTATGATTCCAAATCAAGTTTCAGAAGGTGCAGTAACACCGCCTGTCACAACTTTGACAGAGGGCCAAGTCAACTAACGTCTGCAACAGCCTCAATTTTTTCTCTTGAGAAGTGTTATTCTATTTCAAAGACAATTTTAGAGGCTGTAATGTATAACATTTAAATGTTGCTGAAATTTTGTCCATCCCATTTATATTTAGTGTGGACAAAAATATCTATTGAACATCAGTTATTTGACATCACCTGTTGCCCTGGCGACTGGTAAATGGCTGATAAACATTCATGGTCCAGGAATTTATCTCATTAAAGTTTTCCCTGTGGGCCAGTAAATAATTGCATGTTCTCCAATTTCGGAAATGACTTTTTGATCAATCAGGAAACAAATTATGTTTATGTTACCCTCAAGTCAATTTATTGTGCTCTTTTTATGGATTTGTGAAGCTCGATCCTATTTGTATTTGTTGGTTTCAAAACGTGTTTTACCTATATAATGTTTACTATACATCCATTAGTCTTTCACACATTCTCTTCCATTACCCCGCACAGTCCGTTAATGTAGCTGTGTGATAATGTGGTAACTAGCTTCTCTGTGGTTCTGCTGCAAGCACTTAGAGGATGACCTTTCACCCCACTCTGTGCTGGAGCGATCAGAAATGCAAGTGCATCAGGAAGTGGCATTTGGATAAAGAGATAAAGAGATGTTTCCCTGAGTCATCCCTTCCTCCATTATTGTTTCCTCCCTGTGTTGGATCGATGCCCAGAGACCCGCGTCACAACTCAGAGCTCTAAAATGTTTAACATACAACACACCCCGGTTCAGAAATATCAATTCATCCGACTTTTTCAACTCACCTGCCTGTCTGTCTGTTCTTTTATCTGTTTTATCCTTCTAACTCACACTTTCCTCCTTTGTCAGGGCTGCATTCCTCTCCAGGGCAGTCAGGTCAATGAGTTATCTGCCAATCAGGATGAGCCTGGTCGCCACTTATTTGAAATAGTTCCAGGTGGGTTGGCTTCATGACCAATTGTGTGTATGAGCAAATAAGCCTTAATATATAGGGGGGTGGTTCAACAAAGCTACCTAATAGTGAGAGTCAAAGAAAAAACCTTTGTCTCACTTTCAATTTCTTCTCCACTTTGTACGTAACCTGAGAGTTCGTCACTGATAAACTGTCACACTTAACCCTTTACAGTCATTAAAAACAATGAATTAGGGACTGGCAGTATCAGACAGGTTTAACAGAATCCTGATCGCAAAACTAGATCCCCGTCCCCCTCACTGCTATGTCCAGAATTCCTTCTAGACCTGATGCATCCTCGGCCATAAAACAAGTCATTACATTCACTACACGACTTGCTTGGAGGCTAATTCTCCTTAGATGGATACACTCCTCTCCACCCACTCATAACAGATGGATCCATGAGATGCTACATGGTTTTAGGCTTGAGAGGATTACATTTTCTCTGCAAGGCTTCCTAAAGACCTTCCACAAGAACTTTAAGAATTGTTTAGGATATATTCACCCTTAAATGTTAATGAAGATTAATAAATGAAATTACTGAGCTCAGCAAATCTTTTCTTTGATTTATCTTTTTGTTTTTTTCTTTACTCAGATCTTTAAATCAATTCCTTATTTTTAACTTTCTTAAGATAAATGTATCCCTTTACTTATTTACTCATTTATCATATGTTCTCACATGCGTGTGTGTGCGCGCGCGTGTGTGTGAATGGGAGTTAGAGGAAGGTAGGTAGGAGGACAGGATGCATGTCCAAAGAATGCAACTACCAACTGTTGGTTGGTAAATTCTGTTTACAAACTAATAAAGAGATTTAAAAGATAAACTTTAGTCTATCATGTTTAGCACATTTTGCAACATGATCAGTTACTCTAATCTTCTGAGACTCTTGCGTCCTGAAAGTATACAGTTCATATTCTCCAAAATCAAAGTGATAAATGGAGAGAAAGAAGTAAAAGATCACAAAGAAAAAGGAAAAAAAAGAAAAACAGCTTAGCTGTGATGACAGGATACTTTATCCGAGGATGGTTTCCTTACTTTTTTATTATTGAGTTTGTAATGTACAGACACCGTACACTGTAAAATTATATTTGTAAATAATGTAAATGAAGTGACTGCTTTTACTATCTGGCTCTGTGACGCATACACACATAAAATGTTGTGTTGCAAGGACTGAGATGTTCTCGGTGTATGATTCCACTTTTGCAGAGGTGAGTAATTGAAAGGAGACTGAGTGAAGTGCATGGTGCAGTGCTGGTGTCCGCTGGGACCACCGCTCTTTTCTGGGTCATTTCACACACTATGCAGCATGTTATAGGACCTTAATGAATGCAGGTACTGGGGAAAAGTCTCCATAGCAAGGAATATAAAGTGAAACTCCTATTGGGCCCACTTATACAACCTTTGTCTGCTAGGGATGCTTTTGAAAGGTTTCCATGTGGATAAATGCAGAAATGTTTGAAGTGTCTCTTCAAAAGCAAACCATCACAAAGTCCCATAAAGGGAAAAAAACTTCACATTGTGTTATCAAAGCTAAACTAAAATGTCAAGCTCAAATGTCAGAGCGGATGGTGTCACGCTGTGACCCAGAAGAGCGGGCGGATGCTGCTTGGTTGTAGCTTTATACTTTACAGGGGTCCTGGAATTAATAAGGTTACCATAAAAAAAGAAAAACCTTTTTGTTAGATTCCACTTATCTACAGACAATTGTGTTTGGTGTCATTGCAAAGTCATTTTCAAATCTATTCTGGGGATGTGTTTTTGACATTGTGTGGATCCACACAGTGAATATAAATTGTGTTGCCAGGAGGAGCCGGAGACAGAGACCGAACAGGTACAAGCCATGAATCCTTCCTGCTGATGGCCAACTCCCAGAGTGACATGGAGGAGTGGGTCCGAGCCATACGCAGAGCCATATGGGCACCATTAGGAGGAGGTGTGACTTGTATGAATATGTGCATGTCACAATCTACAATCAGCTGTTTTGTAAATCAAATAAATTAAGAATTTAGGTTGCCATACACAGAAGAGTAACAAGGTTTGTACAAAGCACACAAACATAAACACGTACTGATTGATGTCAACTGTTGTGTTTTGTGGCCGCAGGTGTCTTTGGGCAACACTTAGAGGAGACAATGCTATATGAGGGACAATGTGGTCCTCAGCGACAGGTACCTGTTCTGGTTGAGCAATGTGTGTGTTTCATACGAGAACATGGGCTCGAGGAAGAGGGCCTTTTCAGGGCTCCTGGGCAGACCAATCATGTTCGAGAGCTGCAAGATGCATTCGACCGTGGAGAGAAACCGTTGTTTGACAGGTGAGATAACTGGATGGCATGTTTATATACAGTAGCAGCATGCTAACCCAAAATGTTAGCATATTATATAATATCTCTTACCCACAAGTGTAAAATATTCACCCCCTGTCTCTTACAGTACTACAGATGTCCACACAGTGGCGTCCCTGTTAAAGCTTTATATCCGGGAGCTGCCTGAGCCTGTCATTCCTTTCTCCAAATACACCCAGTTTCTCTCTTGCGCTCAGCTGCTCACCAAGGATAAAGAAATGGTAATTCAAGTTGTAGCTGTGACTTCGCAGGTTTATTTAAACTCTCGCCCTTGTAGTTAATACATTTTTCTTGTCCAAGGGTATCACAGAGCTGGCCAAGCAAGTGAAATCTCTTCCTCAGGTTAACTACAACCTCCTTAAATACATCTGCAAGTAAGTTCGCACAGGCTTGCTCTCAGCAGAAACATTTAATGTGACAGTGATGCCTACCATTTCCTATTCACTGTTTGATGATTGAGCATTTGTCACCCTTTCATTTGACATATTCATTACACCCACATAGATGCCATCAAGGGAAATAGCAGCACTTTGACTGTGTGCGCGCATAATTGCATGTCTCCGTTTGAGCCCACACGCCAGACACAATCATGACTGTCTTTCTTTAATGAATTTGACTGAAAGAAAAAGAATGCTAGGTTTTTACCAAGTGCTTGTTAAATGTCTTTTTTTCCCCCCTCAGGTTTCTAGATGAAGTTCAGTCACATTGTAATGAGAATAAGATGAGCGTTCAGAACCTGGCAACGGTGTTTGGACCCAATATTCTCCGGCCTAGAGTGGAGGATCCAGTTACCATGATGGAGGGTTGGTGATAACCTCGATGTTAACCTGCAGCTAGATATGTTATATGATTTAATGTTTCCTTGTGGAGTTTGAATGTGATAATAGGAGGCCCTAAATTGCCCATGTGTGAATGGTCGTCTCTGTATGAGTATGACCCAAACCACCTGTGCAGAGTGTACTCCACCTTTTGCCCAATACCAGCTGGGATCAGCTCAAGCTTTTGACACGTAGTATAAATAATTAATGAGTGAATGTTTCCACGCCTTCATTATTGTTTGTAATTTAAAACAGGAAGCTCCCAGGTGCAACATCTGATGAATGTACTCATCAGTGAACACACTCGACTTTACCAACGTGATGAGGCCAAAACTGAAGCAGAGATTCCTTCACAGCAGAGTTGTAACCAAAAGTACAAAGTGGAGTGGCTCCCGCAAGAGGACACCGACCCCCCAACCAATCTAGGCACTGATACAAAAAACCCTCAAGAGACACCTCAGCCTTTGACGCCCTCTACAGACAATAATCCAAATGTACCTAGCCCCGCTATACCCTCTGAGGCTGTAGAGGAGGGTCTGACTGAAGGGGAAAACAAGCCCAAGACAGAAGAGAAGGTAGAAGGGAGAGTAGATAGCAAAAGTGAAGGAAAAGGTGAGGGTGAAGTTGCTGTTAGCCCAAGTAAACAGTCCAAAGCCCTCCCGTCCTGGAGATGCTCTTTCAAGGGTAGTGCAGCATCAGCTGGGTCAAGGGGAAAGATAGGGGGATCAGCAGGGGACGTGTCAACAACGGGTGGGAGTAACTGGCTGATGAATGGCCTGTCATCTTTCCGAGCTCACAGGCGCACCACCTCATCTAGTGAAAGGCTGAAAGACTCCACTCTGTCTCTGAAGGATTCCACCCTCTCCCTTAAAGAGACTGCCCTCTCACCCAAGGACTCACAGAGAGACTCTGACGAGGACTCGTCCCGGGCTGCCCTCTCTCACAGAGCTCTCCACCAATCCCACAGACTGTCTGCCTATGATAACGTCGCTCCTTCCAGTCTAAGCTTACCTGCAGACACCTCCTCAATCTGGACTGCATTTGAGATCTCATTGGCTGAGCCAGAGGGAAGCAATGATGCAGTAAAATTAGAGAAGGATCAGGAGAGGCCTGCAGAGGTAAAAGATGGTACAACTGTTACAGATCACCATACAAGTGGCCCTGAGGATGATCCCTGTGGAACAAATGAGGGTCTTATAAGCCAGGTGACAGAGCTCAAGCGGGAACTGAAGAAACAGAGGACAAGCTATGAAAGCTCCATCCGCAAGTAAGAACTTGTATTTCAGGTCAGATAAATAAATAGGATTAGCATGATGTGATTTAACTTTATCTACTTTCCATAAGGTTGGAGGAGTCCTGCTGTAAATACCAGTCCCAGGTGAACCGACTCGAGGAGGAGCTGGACCAGGAGAAGAAGAGGTTTCACATGCTAGAGATCCGATTCAGGAACTCGGAGCGGGCACATCAAGATGCAGAGAACAGGAATGTTCTCCTCCAGAAGGAGATGGAGGAGTTCTTCAAAACCCTAGGAGATCTAACAACACGGACCAAATAGACCAACCTGCCTTCTTCTCCTGGTCCATCAGAGGAGATTCATTACTGGAAAGACGAGCCAGCCCCAAAGCTTTTAAGACCTCTAGTGCAGAACCATCATGTCCTCTAGAACGGTCGTCTTGTGCCTCCGCTGACCAAAACTGGTGCCAAACAAGAACTGCTCTGGACCAAGCATCTCTTATTCCTCTAATTGGAATGTAGCTACTGTAATTATTTGAGTCGATCCCTCCAGGACCATAGAGAGCCTTATTCATGTTATGAGGTGTAGTATTCCTGTTTATTTAGTCTTAGAACATAGTTGAGCAAGAACTTAGTTAAGAAAGAACAACGAGACATTAAAATTCAACTCTTTTATTTGCTGGAGTTGAAGATGGACAGTTTCCATTTCTGATGTGTCTAATTTATCTGTTTGTAACACAAATCCAGATCCAAATTCACACAACTGGCCTTACAAAAACAGGTTTGCTGACAGTTTTTGAGTATCGTATCAGAAGATGTTGTCCCAGTGGTGCTGAATGGCTTTCCTCTCTTGTACCTGCACTGAAACCACACATCCTCAAAGAAAACTCATGCCTAGACTACCTTATATTTTCTAATTTGATGTAAGGGAGAGGAAGCCAGGAAAAAAAAAAGAGGACGCCATGAGATGAGGCCCAGAAAAGTGTCAGGACATGCATCAACACCCTAGTGCATTCTGGGAGCTGATGCTGGGGGTTACTGCCAGGAGCACCCGACCATGATGAGGGCAAAGGGACAGGTTGGGAATTTGAGCCACCAAATACATGTGAAGGTTACCACGGCAGGCTGCGGATGCAGGTTCCCGACTCTTATTCAAACATCTACAGTAAAATGTACAGATCACCGACTACTCTAATCTATGAATTATATTGCACAGAAAACAAAATATGAAACAAAATGCATATAAATAGTACTTCTGAATGAAATGTACATTACATACAATAGCCTCCAAGCTTGAAATAAATAATACAGAAAAAAAACTTTTGCATTTCTTTCAACTGATGTGTGTCATAATAATACTGTATTTTCACAAACATGGGTTTGTGTGTATGATTGAGGTAGAACTCAGAAAGAGAGGACTGAAAATTACTGAACTAAGTAGTAAGGCCACTTAAATTAAATATCAGAGAGCTGGGAATAATGTCTGAAAGAACCTGCTAAATGGATAAAGTGACTCATTTAGTCTCTGGTGACGGTCCAGAAATACAGCACACCTTCTAGCCAGTGCGGCCCGTGTTGACTTGTTACAGCGCTTTCAGCAATCACATCTGTTCACTTTTACATTCAACCAGCTCTTTCTCACCCAACAGCCCGTCACCTGTAAATTACAGCTGAGTTAAGTTCAAACAAAATATGTTAAGAGTAAAAAAAGATAAGGGTAAAACAGCGGACAGCTTGTTAAAATGCATACACTCAGAGGTGACATAATGCTAAGTTACATTGGTTAGAGGAAGGAAACTTTGACAGGAAAAATGAAAAGGATTTGCATTAAAATCCAACATGAAACGTGCCAACTGAATAAAAGTTGTGTAGTTTCATTCAAACATCCCAAAAACAATACAAAATGCCAAGTGAGCATTTTAAGAATATACTAAAAAGAATATTGCAGTGCAACCAGTATAGTAAAACACACTGCGGCTAAAAAAAAAACCTATTCTCTTTCATCACAGATTCACATCAAAACATAACTGGTTCTTTGCAGCAAAAATACAGTCATGGTACATTTCAGACCACAATCATTTACAGTAGTATTGGGGCAATAAAAACAACCTGTACATTAAAAGCGCAGCTCTACATACTAAACAATGAGGATTTCCACTGGCCTGATCCCTCCCGTCACACACACACACTGACGAGGAAAGGTTATTGTAGTGAGTGTAAGTGTAGGAGTGTGTTTGTGTGCGTTATCTGCAGCAGGCCAGAGCACCTAGAGAGGTGTGACTGTCCAAACTGCTGTCTGTTTCAGAGGTCATGGTGGGGTCGCTGCTCGGATCAGTGGGCTCGATAGACATGGATGAGACATCGTTGGCCGAAGAGGACGACGAGGACGAGGATGCGGGTTGAGGGGGGCTGTCGATCACTGCTGCACCTGTGCTGCGAAAAACACACGTCACCGCATAGGTTTCATTGAAATACACCGGATGCTGTGATTCTAAAGATGTCAGAGTTAACCTGGATGTCTTTTCAAACTCGCCATCTAGGTTTAAGCAGCAGATCTTCCAATTCGTGTCCCTACAATAAAATGTCCTTTATTCAATGATTATGGTCCTCATGGAAAATCCTTTTTATTCACTGATTCATTCATAAATGCCTCGCAAAAATGATGAACAAGAATTAGCTGCATTCACTAATACTTCCTTATTCATGACTTTCTAAGCCTATTTATGAGTGTTCCCAAGTGATTCAAGAGTTTGGTGATAAATCCACCATGTCTTCGCCTCGTCATGTCTCAAAGTTTTAATGATTACTCACCTAAAGGAGACGGCTGTCCTCTTATCACTCCGTTTTTCGTCCACTCCTCCCATTCGCTCACTTCCTTGTAGATCAACTCTACAATTAAAAAGCCAATAAAGTGGGTCAGCAGAGAAAATCATTGATACTTGATCCAATGTTTCTCTACAGTCAGGAGTGTATTGCATTCTGTACACTCCAAACAGCATCATGTTTCTAATTTGGACAGGCGGTGCTGATGTGACCCTTCTAAAAATGAGAGAGGGGTCATTATCACCTAGCAGGGTTCAGGGTGAGCTCATCCTGCTGCACGGCTGAAAGTCATATTTCATCCCAATCTTAAATCCACAGTAGCGGTTTCAATCCCACGGAGGAAAAGACTAAATAGATTTAAAGTCACACAATGAACCACCTTTAAACATTAATTGGCTGGCACGGTTGGTTTCTCTATCATCACGTACTCACTTGACAATTTATTAAGTCCACTCAGATTTAACTAAAACAGTATAATCTAGCTCTGAAATAAATAATCCTCCCTTTTTGCCGCTTATATACAGGTAACTGGTCATTTTGAAGGTTTCTATGACTGAAAGGTGATGTCAGAAGCAAAGATGTAGTCATGTGATCAGTAGTTTACCTGTTTCTCTAGCACATTCTGTATCTTGTGGTTACCAGTCACACTACGCAGTTTCTTTCCATTCTTAGTCTGTGCATCATTCATTTAATGCTTACAGTTTACAATACTTCTCAGAGTCTTTGTTTGTTACCGGTACTAGTTACATACATCCAAACAGTTCAGGTTGGCCGCAGAACAAGAATGCCAGTCATAACCGATATCAAGACTGCAAGTCAAATTAAAAATGTATTCTGGCTACTTTTGAAGAGACAGAGGGGGAAAGCGTATACAGCCCCATATATTTAGGTTCCTTTTAGTGATACAACAGAAGCTAGTACTGTTTAATTCAACCCAGCCTGCATTAACCACTTCCTAAATCCAAATAGGCCTCATTCACAAATTCATTTTTTTAGCCCTCAATTTAGCCTTGAAGACATGAAGCAAGCCTGATGGAGAGTTGTAACTTCTGCTACTGATGGCTATTGTGTGCATCTTGTGACTGTCAATCATCCAGGCCTTCAAGGACTTAAACATTACAAGAGGTAGACAATAGATGTCAAGAACAAGGAAGCTAAATACAGGACTACAAAAACCTGAAAGTGATTAATTGTGGCTAAGAACATTTTATAAATGAGGTCTATAGTTTTGAAATAGACACAGCCTTTTTTTTTAAAGAAACCCCTCTGCTACCAGTAATATATTCTCTGCTGCTCCTAGACAGACAGTGAAAGGTGTTAAGAATCTTAGAAAGGGGCCTCAGACCTTTCCACTCCTCCACCGTGTGCTCCCTCTCATCCAGCTGCTTGTCTGGGATCTTTGGCGGAGGCTGAGAAGGAGAAAATTGCTTGAATGGCACATCGATGGCAAAACAGCAACTTCCAAATATCCAAATCTCACGTATGCAGTCAACATACCGCCTCCACTTCCGCTGGGTCGTACCAAACGTTAATATAGGGGTGCTGTAATGCCTCATCCACAGAGATCCGCTTGGAGGCATCAATCACTAACATCTTGGATAAGAGATCTCTAGCTTGGCTCGCTGCAGAGACGAACAAATAGATTAAGAGGCCGCGCTAGTCATCACCAGCCTCCACATTTGGCTTGATGAAGGAGCTCTTAATGGTGTGGTGATAATGTGGACTTAACAACAGTACCTTTCAGTTTGTTGTGATCTGAATCAGCAGGGAACAGCACATCTGGGAAGAGTTTCTCAAAGCTGTATCCAGCGTAGCGTGGCCTGTTTTCCACATATGTTCTCACTGATTGGTTCAACTTCATGAGAAAGTCCTGAGATGGTGTGCCAAGCTGCTCAATGACCTTGTTCCACTGGTCGATGTCTGAAGTGTGAATATTAAGGAAACAGGCCACACAAACACGCTTCATAGTGCGACACATCATTAATGCAACTTGACATTTAACTTCCTTTGAGGAGCACAACACCTCGATCACATGACTGACACCGAACCAGCCATTTTATGAGGTGATGCACAGCAGCAGTCATAATCTCCTACTTCACTGGACACTGTTGTCTAGTTGTCTTTGACAGATGGCTACAGCAGAGCGATGTCGGAGGTCATGAGGGCGGAGTGACAACTGGAGGAATGGTGTTTGGAGGAGTGACACACAGCCAACAATCGATGATGGGGAAGGATACGATCAGTGCCAGGAAACAACACACTTCCCCTGATCATCTCGGCCACTATGCAGCCCACTGACCATACATCCACTGGAGGTGGACGTTTAGATGACAGGGAGGTGGACATGCAAACAAAGTAGTGAGAAAAAAAGCACAAAATCAAACACAAAGTGAGATGAATGCAAACAGAATGGTGGTGAAGCAAGATGAGGAAATGAAAATGGAGAACGTGCATTACCGGCATGATAAATAAGACTTTTCTAAGAGTTTCAAATAAGGTGGATGTTGCAAAATAATGTATTCATGCCAAGAAGTGAAAGATTCTGCACAGCACAAACCACAAACATCTAAAAAGACCGCTCAAAAGAGACAAGGATACAATCCCGTCCTGGGAAAAGGATTTTATGGCGAACCATTTCAGCCAGTATGCAGCCCACAGACCATATGTCCACTAGCAGAGTGGAACACAGTTATCAAAGCCAGTAAGAGGTGAGAGGAATGCACAATAAGAGGTTAATCAAATGGTTACAAAATCACGTTATATAGCATCCATGTATACAAGTGATATTTGATCTGACACCCAGAAATTATTTTCAAGTTTAGAGGTTAGTTGACAGATATGTAGATTAGAACTGACCATTAGCTTGGTAGCCCATGCCCAAGATGACCTCTGGTGCTCTGTAGTAACGTGTTACCACATACGGCGTCATTAGGAGTCCTGTGGCAGCGGTCCGAGCCAAGCCAAAGTCCAAAATCTTTAGGGTACAATCTGACTTGACCACAATGTTACTGGGCTTCAAGTCCTAAAGAGGAAAACATGCGAAGATTTTCATTTGGTAGATGTACAGTGTGTGTGTGTGTGTGTGTGTGTGTGTGTGTGTACCTGACCAATCTATGCTGTGTACGGCTTTGTTCCGAGGGGATTTTAGAGAGGATACTCAGTTCTTCAGCTCTTCATGTCACCAATATTTTTCGCAGATGGGATTAGCTTCCCCTCCTGTACTGTATTGATTGCTTTAACTGTAGGACTATGGATACAAATAGATTTATCTATTTTGATAAGCGACGGAAAAAAAACATCAGGCCAGAATATTACTCTGCTCCGTTATGTTGCCTCTGATACCAGGTTTCCATTTTAGTTATTTGGAAGCTTCTATGTTTTAGTTCTCCAGACAGTTGTGTGGAGTTTCTGTCGTTTCATATGTCTGGAGGACTGCTTTGTTGAGCATGAATAGAAACAAACAGGCACGACTTGTAGAATAAAGATTCGGTGCACAGAAGTGATCTGCAATGAGATCAAGAGGAGTGGTTCAACCGTTTGTGTGCATCTAGCTACTTCCCTTTGTCTCATATCTGCTTCTGGGAGGGTCCACATGCTAACAGCTAACTTTACAAGTTTCCAAAACCGATGAATGTTTACAATGTAAATTGTTTTTTTTTTTTACTGTTGCCCACCCTTTCTGCCAATCTGGGGAGCACCACAGACTACTAAATACTTCCTCTGTCACATGTGGACTTGATAGCTTCAGTTCCTCAACTGTTGTCAAGGAATTTTACTTGGGAGGACATAGCAGGTAGGAGGATCAAGCCTTTTCTCTCAGTCCCCCACCATCTATTTGAACCCCCAAACGACCCGTAAGAAACAGGAGCGACCCGCTTACTTTTCCATCAATGTTTAGTGAGAAATCTTCATGTCGCACAAAATATTTCAAAGATCATTGTGCTGAAGTTATAAGAAAAAACTCATTGTGGACGAATGCACGCAAGATGGCCATTTGCCTGCATAGCCGAGGCCAGCTGATGCTCACCCTGTGAATGATGCCAGCAGCGTGGAGGTGTTTGATACCACACAACATCTGATAGAGCAGATACGAAAGCCGCTCGTGGTCCAGCTCCATCTGGATGACCTGGCAGAGGTTGGCGTCCATCAGCTCCATCACCAAGTATCTGAGAGAGCAGCAACACGAGAAGTCGAGTGACGTTGAAGCGCACACACTTACACAACCAAACATCAACTTCAACTCATTTACTTACACATCTTGGAACTCTTCGAATGATTTCTGTGGTGTGAATACATTTAATAGGCCGATGATCTGTGAGCACGAAAGAAAGTGAATCAGAATGATGAGGTCATATCACCAATTTACAATCCACTCATCTCAAATCTAATGAAAATGTGTGCATACGTACATTTTTGTGATTGACACATTTCATAAGGACTAGCTCTCTGTATGCTCGCTTGGCATGGGTCTGATTCTGAAATGGTCGACTCAGCTTCTTAATGGCGACATTTCTTTCTAGGATTTGGTCGTACGCAGAGCTGAGGAATGAATAATTCCAGATTATAGTAAAGATCACAGACGGATGAAGGTTGTTAGACATTAAATACGCTGCTTTAGTCATAAATAAACTGCTTGTGTAATTTCAAAAAACAAAACCAGAAAAAACGAGTACAAAAATCCATACATTTTGATTTTCTGACAATAAAGCAGAATAGCAGAAGCTTGTTCTGGACAAAGTGACCAGACACAATAAAGAGGAATACTCACCATACTATTCCCTGTGCTCCTGATCCAATGGGTCTCAGGTTCTGGTACCGTTTCAGTACTGTGAAAGTTGAATCCCCGACATCTAGGCTGTAGAATTCTCGTTCTCTCTTGTTTTTGTTCATGGTGAAATCTTCGATTACTGCTCTCTGTGCATCCAAAAATGTCCGCTGTGTGCACAAAGACGGAAGCACATTTAAATACTTTGTGGCGACATCACAGAGGAACACACTGAGCAGAGCGGCTGAAAATTAGAAAGTCAAATGCAAATCTCTGTTCCCGAGGAGGCAGATTAGACACTTTCACACTGGAGGCAAGCACAGCAGTTATCTCCGCAACTCAGCAAACACACGGATTTGATAACATCAGCACAGTGGCAGCAAAGGAGCAGCAGGAGGTCTATTCCATCATATGAAACATGACTCCGTCATGCTAGAAAAGCAAGCCTGGTGATCATTCCTGCCCGAACGCTTGGGAGTTTGGCCCCCAGCCCAGTTCTGGGTGCAGGTTCTCCACATGCTTATGTTAACTGGGTCAAGTTACATCAAGGGGCTGTGAGCTGAGATGAGACATGACACACAGATGATTTTCCCAACACACATTTGAAAAAACACTTCAAATCTAAAAAAGGAGAAATAAGCACCATCCTTTCCTCTCTCCAGTTCTTACATAATCATGAATGTAGCCACCCTCCTCGATCTTCCTGTCTCCTGACACACACTCCATGTGGGGACAGAAAAGCCAGAATAAAATGAGTCAGCTCTCCTTCTGTTCCTCCGACGTCACAGCGACGTACATAACATTCGCTCACAACATGAAAATAGATACTTCCTTTATAGTTCATACAGGAAGACAAATATACCCCTCTGAGTTATGACGGCAGCGGGTTACTGCTCAGTGAATATATTGTCATCTGTTGCTCTGCTGTCACGTCTGGAATAACCACAATCCATCAGAATGATTAAGGTCGACTCACTGTGTTTTTTTATGCTTTTTTGAGCCCCTCAATTCTCATGTAGGCACACTCCGTGTTAATATGAAAACCCCTAACAGGCTGCATCGACAAATTCCTCCAAAATTTAGTACACGCGATTGGATTGCAGTTATGTGTCAGCTGCAGTATTTACAAGCAATGCAGCAGCCACATCATGCAGTAGCCCAGAGGTCTGGACCTGGGGCGATGGATTTGAGGAGAGGGAGCAGTAATAAATCGGTGTGTGTTCTGCAAAAGCAGCAGGCTTGTTCCTGGAGTGCAACACCACTTCACCTGTGCGTTCTCAAATGGAGCTGGCTCAGCCTAAGAATTTAATGGAGGATGAAACACAGCCTGGCAACACGTGTATGATGATGAAGTACATGTCTGGAAGCCGGTCAGTGTTCATCACATTAACTCAGTGTAGGCTGACATGAGAGTTCCGGTTAGGGATTGGAACCGAATATTGAAAATATTCAATACAAAGATATTTTAAAATTGTTTTTTGATATCCTTACTGATATCTACCAATATTAGCTACATCAAAGCAATTCTATATTACGTTTCCATTTGGCACAAAACGAAAAACCCAACAAATTTGAAAACGCAAATATGACCTTTATTTCAAAACTGTAAGAGCCCAACTATCATATATTTATCGATGCTTTGTAATAATTGATAAGTAACAGATAGACACTTAAAACTGGGCAATTGAAATGATACTGAGATATCTAAGAATTTTTTTTAAAAAAAGGCTAACAACTGCAACGACAAAATAGACGAGGCGCCGATATAAAATACACATCTGCTGACTGTTCCGTCACATGACAACACAGTAATGAACAATAAGTGGGTCCTTGTCAGAGATGGAAATTTAAATTGTATTGTCTTCAAGCTTGTCAATTGCTTTTCCAAGTGCTGGCAGGATTTTATGGCAGTTGCTCAGACCACAATTTCATGCATCTACGTTGTGGAAAATGAAAAGACAAGGAGCCATGTAATTATCTGATATCACACCTTTAATTCACACTGTTTCTACACCCTGTTCACGCTCCAAAATAATAAAACAGCTGGATACTGTGGGCTTACTCTTTGTCTCACAAAGACCTCTGATCAGGGTATCCCTAAAGGTAGTGATATCATTAAACTCATTAATTCACATCCCTTCTTCTTGCACAAAGAAATGCAGACCATGATGATGTGCATTTGACCTGATACTGCACAAAGGATTATTGTAATCAGTCATCAGCAGGGGAAACCAAACCAAAAACCCCACAGGAGTCGGTTCCTCTCCTGGGCTCCCATCTTCTCCCAGCTCACACGGCTAAACTGAGAAAGATGCGCATCAAGAGAAGAAACAGCCTCAGCTGATCGAAGCAGAGCAGCAGTACTGACCAGTTACTTCTCTTCATTGGATGTTTATGTGTTAACCTTGGGCACACGACCCCCTCCACATCAGGTACATGATCTTTGCATGCAGAAACCCAGCCGCCAGAACAGACAGGACCGGCACAGGAACACATCCCATCATGATGGCTCTATGTAAAGATGAGACAGGCCTGTTGTTCCAACACGGTAGCTGCTGCCTCGGACTAAAAGCTCAGTCTACCGGAACGCCATGAAAAGCGGCGTTTTAGGTAAGTAAGCGGTGAAGCTACAGTGTTCAAGCCATCGACCGCGTCGGACAGCAGCGTGCATAGAGCGACCCTCCCCCACAGCCAAACAATAAGCACGTCTGAGGAGCGGAGCCTCATCTTACCTCTGTCATCCAAGCCAAGTCCCGGTCCCTGCGCTCCAATCAGCGAAAAAACACTCTCGAGCAGCGCACTATTTGTTTGTGCCGCCGCCGGAGAGAGAATTATTCCGTTGTGCGCCTTAAAAATACATGACCTCACCACATTCACTTGCCTACGTCTCCATCTGGCTGCTGCTGACAGGCCGGGACGCGCAGTGCGCACCGGGCATGCGTGTTTCCGAAGCACGTCACTCATCCACACTCAGACACACCCACCACCTCCATTCATCCTTCCTTTTACTTCCTTCCGCCTGCCCAATTATCAATCTATCTAATAGTCATATGAGGTATTTTTCTATATACCAAACTATACCTAAAAATTCTGTTTTCCAAACCAAATTGTCCATTTAACAAAATCTGACATTAGGAAAATTGTCAAGTACGGTTAACTACTTGTTCTGTCTTCATCGTGGCTATTCTCCTTCACTCAAAATTGGCAAAATCATAGATTTGCGATTGTCTCGTCTAAAAACTGGTGTTTGAAACAGTAAAAAATGCTCCATATTTCTCCAAATTTAATCTTGAATTGAGCGCCGATGTTAATATTTTTTATTATTCATTTAAATTTTTGCTGTCAGATTATGAAAAGGTAAAGAATAGTTAGTTAGAAGCAAATGATGTTTCCATTCAAAACCGTTTCACGATATTTCGATATTCAACAATATCAACGGCAATATGAAAATCGCATCATTAAATTGTTTGACCAACAGTCACATCCAATCTAGAGAGCCAACATTGATGCAAACAATTAATATCTAATCAATCATTTATATCTATATATATATCTATATATCTATATATATATCTATATATATATATATATATATCGTCACAAATAGAATTTCCAATTAATTTCCTGCAAAATGTAAGTACTCGTGTTCATGATACAAAGCCATTGTAAGAAACGTAGAAAAGTGTAAAATGTACCTGCAATGCATACATATGGGAAGGAGGATTGATTTTTTTTTTGACAGCATGTAATAACAGTTTAGAGCGATAAGGAGGTATGGTTGTTTGCGCACAGTGTCCATATGAGAATCAATACGGTTGGGTCTATTTCCTAGGAAAAAGTAATTCTGCTGCAGTGATCACATGCGGTTAATGGAGCTGTTGTTTGTCATCCGAGCAATGCCTATGTAGGCTCATCCACATAGCTCATCACCTGTCCATATTAGATAGTGAGATCATATGACATACACATAGTCCTGCAGAGATCCATAGCATAGTTGTTGGTACCCTCATCCCTCGGCTCTACAGCACCGAGGGGCCCCCTCTCTGCCTGAATCAGGACATTTAGGTAATATTGCTTGAGTTTCCTCCCTGCAGCCGCCTGACAGCCCTGGATGTTATTTAGGCTACTACCCGTGTCCCTGCGCAGATGTCCCGGGGCCTGCAGAGACGCACTACAGCGGCATGGATAAACGTCCCGCAGCAGGACCAGGCTACTACGGCTGCTTACCCCTTGTTCGAAGAGAGCCCGCAGTGTGATGATCATCGTGGGGGAGCAGCCCTACCATACGAGGCTTCAGTTCACTCGTCAGTCCGAGCTCCTTCGTCCTTCCCAGGCTGGTGTGTAGCGCACCTTCCGTCCACCGGGGCTCCACCGCACCTTTGGGCGTCAGACGGATTAGTTAAATCGGTGTAGCTGATCTCACGCCACCCGCTATTGGTGGCTCTGACTTGGCGCTGTCAAACCGCGAGGCTGATCCAATTAAGTGTTTAAAGGCGAGGATCTAAGAATAGCGCCAATTACAGTAAAAAGTTTCAGCTCCTCAGCGTGGAGCAGCGAGTAGGACAAATGAATGGCGCACCATCGGTGGATCGTGTCCTGGATGAATTACCCGGCGGAGAGCAGCAGCCTTCAGTGAGAGGACGTCCGAACAGCCCCGCGATGATCACCGGGATGATGGTGGATCCACGCTGGCAGCACTGAAGAAAAGGACTCCGACCCAGGTTACATATGTTACCAGGTAACCTTTCCTTCTACACTCCTGTGGTCCTGATCTGTGTGGGGAAATGATCTTCATCACCAGACACATTTGTTGTAAACTTCATGAACGGATGATGAGGTGTAGAAGTAGATTTGACCTGCCTTGGGTATTCAGGCCTGTGAGGAGAAAATGAGCTAAGTGACATTTGTTGCTTATGTGTTGTAGCACAATGGTGGTGTGTTGAGTTTAGGTTGGGGGGGGGGGGGGGGGGCTGACAGAAACCTGGATCCTGGTGAGGGATGTTGTCCTAAATTCCTAAAAAAAAAAAAAAAAGGCTCAGCTCTGTCTGCAACCTTGTCATGTGTTTGTCAATAACAGGATTTAGTCCAAACATCATGACTAGGAGGATAAAGGAGACTTTACTTCCAGGGAGCCAAGAAGGTCTTGTATGTGTGTGCAGGGCCAACTGTTGTGAATTGGACACTGGCTCTACTAGAGGTAGAAATCACACCCATGAGCATTAGAATAAGTGTATCTATGCTTTTAAATCTTAAATGTTAAAGGTTAGAGTGTGCAGGTAATGTGCCTGAAGCAGGAGAAGGCAATCAACATCCACATGTAGACATAAAAACTATATTGCTGTTCGATACAATCCCCCAAATCCCAGCAACATGTACCAGCCTGGTGACAAGACAGCTTGTTTCATTGTTTGGAGGCTGCAGCAGTAATTTTACAACTGCAGATTTGCATCTGTGGACATAAAACTAAGAGTAGATGGGTGGAATTGCCTGGCAAGGTTCCTGTTGGCTTTTTTCGATTCCTCTTATATCGCACCAACAAATGCTGTCGAATTCACGTTCTTCATAATACAATACAGGACCTAGTTGTGTTTCACATTTGTCACCGTCATTCTGTTTACTGACACACGTTCTATCTTGTGCCATGGAGGAGATCAGTTAAGGATTGAGTCAGGCCTAAAGTGATTGGGTCATTCTGATACTGGCTGGGTGTATTGTGTTACTATCCTCGCTCATTTAAAGGAACAGTCATGGTGAAAAAGATTGTTGGATGAAAGCATGTGGTTTCACATCCTCACCATGTAGCAGGAACAATTCCAATTTCTGTTTATTTTCAAGTGGAGGGAAAATAAACATGCCGGATTTCACAGCATGTCAGATATACCTGTCAAAATAAATGTTTTTTTTTGTGTCCGTTTAGAGTGTTACTCCTGAACATGATAAAAAAAATATTTTTTTGATCCATCATTTTAAATTTTATTAAGTTTTTAAATGTCATGAATATTGGGGACAATTAGCCTTCTCAGCGCACCCTTATCTAACCCTACACAGGCACTTAACAGAGTAATTGATTTAACTGGGTGTATGAATCCAGCCTCTTATGTAAGACCTACATAACGTTACATTAGTTAGATAAAATATTTACAATGTAGGTTCATGTTTACTATACGGAAGCCAAAAAAGTTGTACTTAAAATATTTTTTTTAAGTATGGTGTTTCTTGGCTTCATCATCGGGCTAGAATTTTAACAACTTAAAAGCACGACATAGATTTGTTACATAATGATATTATTGCATGAGTTAATTCATATTATTTCCATTTTGCTGCTCCTCATTGTCAGCCGTAGATACTGGCTATCTATGACAACAATCGAACATGGGATCGTGACATAGTGAAAAGCCTCCTGGACCAATGCTCCCTCAGAAGCGCCCTCAGGTCAGAAGAAAGCCTATTAGGAGCTGGGAGGGATGGAGAGAGAGAGAGAGAGAGAGAGAGACTGGTAGTGAGACTAATGGACTGAGATAATCTAGTCCAAGTCCATAGCCAAGAACCGTATCTCTCTGCAAAGATTCACATTCTTCATAATTGTCGCTGAAGACAAAATACTGTTGACAGGTGGTGACAACAGTAGTAATTCCCTTGCTGAGAGAGAGACAGAGAGAGAGAGAGAGACAGAGACAGAGACAGAGAGACAGAGAGATGCTAAAATGGAGTAGAGATATAGATGAGGGAGGAAGTCAGCTTTGGGTACTTCAGAATTCCCTCACTTACTCATGTACTACTTAGCCGTACATGTATTTATTTGGCTTGTGTGTGTGTGTGTGTGTGTGTGTGTGTGTGTGCATGTGTACGCGTGTGCATGCGTGTGTGTGTTTGTGTATGTGCATGTGTGTTTGTGTGTGTGTGTGTGTGTGTGTGTGTGTGTGTGTGTGTGTGTGTGTACATCCTTAGGTGTGTGCTTGGAGTGTGTGCAGGATGAGCAGCACATTTGTCACATTAGCTGAGGTGTTGGAGGCTCGAGGGGGACCTCTGCTGGAAGAGGAGGTCTGGTCCCTGCTGCTGGGTACTGCAGAGTCTTTAGTGGATGTCTCCTATAAGGGTAGGTCTAACTCACCTCACTAGGTTTCTCTCTCTTGACCCTCTGGAGCCTAAAGCTGTGTGATCTTATAACTGCAATGTAAATATCTGACTTCATCTTACTGTACATCTATTAAACTGCACAAAATGAATCAGCAGCATCACTTTTTTTCCAGGTCACAACAATATGTGCAATATCATAAGTCCCACCTCCTTGCTGCTGTCAGCCACTGGCACCTTAGCATTTAAGAACTGTGGCCTATCAGATGAGGTATCCACCTTCACAGCTCCAGAGATGCTGCAGGGCCGCGCCAGCTCAACCAAACCTGCCATAGAGAGGGTCAGTGAACGCATCTTCATACGTGTCCTAACAGCTCACTAGAAAGTTGATGTCAAACGTCTGAATTCTGTAGGAGGTTGATTGGATTGGAAGTCCTGATAGGGCTCTTTTCTCTGCTTGTGAAGCAATTCAGGAGTTGAAGTGTAAGCACGCCATCTAGTGACTGAATATTGGAACTGTTACACTTAAAAAGCCCCCAGTTTTGCTTTCGTAAATACTTCAATTTAGTTCATGTATATCTTATGGAAACAATTATAGCTAATAAGCATTGATGATACCTCAATGTAAAAAATGCAAATAATCTTTCCTTGCCATCCTTTAAATCATCAACAGATACTCAAATTACACTTCATCTTGAACAAACTTATTTAATCCATTGTTATTTCTGTCTGTACATCAACATATATTTTCTCCGTTGTCTCTAATTTATTTTTCTCACAGATGCTGGTGTACTCACTGGGTATGACTCTTTACTGGTCAGTTGATTTTCACCTACCTCAGAATCAGGTGGGCTATCTTTCTCAATTTAAGGCTGCAACCTTTCCTGTTTTTTTAAACTTCACAGTTCTGATTTTTTACAGTTCTTGCTCTTGTCCCTCTCAGCCAGTCCGGTTGAGTGACCATCTTAACAGCCTCCTCCTCAGCATGTGTGAGGACGTTTCCCATCGAAGGGTAAATCTCACCTCCATCCTGGAAGCCTGTGAATCTCAGCATAGGGCCTCCCTCCTGCCGCCAGCCGCTAACGTCATCAGACAACTGGTGGAGGAAGTCTTCCATGAGTCTGTGAGTCGACATATCTCCTCTGCAGGTTACTTTGTATGTGTCAAAATTTACGATCGTGGCATCATTGAAAGTTAAATATAAAGCTGCAGTGTTTTCCTCCAGATGGACCACGGCTCTCTGCCGGACAGCAGCCTCCCTCTGAGTGGCAGGAGCCAGATGATCAGAGAAAGACTGCATGGTGAGCTGGAGTTTGATTCTTTCCCAGTACATCAGCAAGATTTAAGAATATTGAAGCTGATTTTTAAAAAAATCAGTATTGCAAGCCAATGAATTAGGAAGGGAATAGTTTTGGCAATGCATCAACAAAATCCCTAGCTGCTGTCAAAACTGTTAGTTATTATACGCTAAATAGGGTTACTAATTTTTCTACTTAATCCTCATCTCTGGCTAAAAGAGCATATGAGAATGCATATGGGATATTTTCTTTCTTAGGTCAAGAGTGAGCAAGCTGAATATATTTGATCTTTTTTGTCACAATTTACATATTCAGTTTCTTTGAAAAGACAGCGTCCAGGTCAACAGGATTAAACTCTTAACCCTAAAGCAAGTTCGGGATTAGGCTCTTGCAAGAGCCAATAATCGGATACTGAATGTGGATGCTCCAAACTAAACCCTGCGCGAGCCCCACTTCTGTCCAAACATCTCAGTGTGGAGCGCAAAGACAGGAGTCAAACACTGCTGTCATCTTTCATCTCCCACCTGCTTGACAGGGAAGAGAGGGCCGTTTGGAGACTACAGTGAAGGCTGTGCTGAAGGGAGAAGATACTCGACGGACTCGGACTCGAAGTCAGGTACATTTACTGCGTAAAGAATATTGATCATATATGGATATCAATGCCGAATTATGTGGGATATTCCAGCAGTAAGACCCATGTGACAAGTGTGTGTTTTATGTCTGTGCTCTAGGGAGTTTACCTCAGAGATCTTGGAAACACAGACCAAGGAGTTCTCCTACACCTTTGTACCAGTCTTCTTTGGATAGGCATGTATACACATCTACGCAGTCGTATTAACACACATCCAGTGAATTTTTGTTGTATTTCTTGCATAACTACAAAAGTAAAGCCACTGACTTTGAGGGGACATTTTGCTTCAACTTATCCTTACAACTCTTACACAACCAATCCAATCCTTGTTAGACTCCCACGAGGGGTTCGTCACAGAGACAGTACCTGCAGCTGGCTCGGTAGGAGCCCCCACCATGACATCTCTCCCAAGACATCAGGCAGGTCTCACAGTCCTTCCATCACCTTCAGTGAGTCCTCTCTCAGCTTGAGTCAGAGGAAAGCAAAGGTAAGAACTGAAGTGCAGTACTGAGTGTGTATCTAGTGTCTGTCTGTCTGTGTGCGGGGGGGGGGGGGGGGGATGTTACGCTTTCGAAAGACAATTTGTACTCCTCAGTTCCATTTTGCAACAGTTCTGTTAGTCAAAAGATGCACTTTCTGGCCTCTTGAAAACCAATATTGTACTTTTGAGGTAACAAATGTGTCTTTGAGGGAACATTCTTCATCAGTGTCCCCCGTAGTACAGAACTATTCTTGACTTGTACCTCCATTTTTGAGAGTGCATTGACATGCATAAAAAAGTTTTTCATGGATATAAAGTCCTATTTAAATATACAAACTACTTTCATCTATGATAGAGTTCTGTGGGAATTATAGACTGTTTGGTTTATGCAGAGTGATGAAGGTCAAAATGTGTTCTGAGACTAAACAGGAGTGCATTTAGAGAAGAACAATGCACCATGTGATGCACTTGTCTTCCAGGCTTTGGGTCCTGAATTCATCAGAATGCCAGATGAACAACAAATAGTCCTTGAGCTTCCAGGATCTATTGTGGTAATTTTATGCTTCCTGTTCGCCTTTTCTATTTCTATCTATTGCATCCTTATCTTGCATGCTGAAGCACGTTTATGTAGTCGCATGTACAAGATATCTGAGCACATGTATGTGTGATTGTGGTGGTTTTGTTCATGTCCATGTTTATGTCTTGTGTTGCCCGCAGTCTAAGAAGGGACGCTCGTGTTCGTCTCAGAGAGAAGTGACTGTGGTGCTGCCTAATGGACAGTATGTGGTGGTCCGCTGTGACATTAAGTCCAAAGCGCGAGACGTGTTTGACATGGTGGTGGCTCATGCTAACTTAGTGGAGCACTTCTACTTTGGTCTTGCCTTCATAGATGGTAGGATAATATATCGGGTGGAACTAACCTTGAACATTCATAACATTCAAAATGCATGCAAAGTTGTTGGGATGTCACTGGTGACAACAAAGTTTTAGTCTAAAGAGATATTTCTCTGTCATTCTGCAGATGATGAATATTTCTTTTTGGACCATGAAACAAAAATCTCTAAAGTTGCTCCTGATAGTTGGAAAAAAGGCCAGATCTCCTCCTTTTTGGTGTTTCTTCGAGTCAAGTTCTTTGTTGATGATATCTCCTTCATATTGTAAGAACTGCCAATAGTTTTATGTCCTTTAGATATTTTCATAAAATCTTTGCTGGTTTCCACATATTCTTTCCTTATGCTCCCCAGGCACAGACTAACACGTCACCAGTACTACTTACAGTTGCGTAAGGATATCTTGGAGGACCGGCTTTACTGTAACGAGGAGACGGGCTTATTTCTGGCTGCTCTTGCTCTGCAGGCTGAGTTTGGGGATTACATGGCAGAGGTAATGAGGGCGAAAAGAAAAATGTCCACCTTGTGTCTTGGCTCATCTTTTAGTGTGTGTCACATCAGTGCATCAGTGCATCTGATTCCATTGTGTGTATTGTAGTTGTATGGCAAGAATTATTACCAGCCAGAGCATTATGTGTCAAAGAGGATGCTAGAGAAGCTGGCTCTGCCCAATGTGAAGGAAGAATTGCCAAGACTACATACAAGCCACGCCCAGATGCTGCCTGAAGAAGCGGAGACAGAGTACTTGAAGGTACTAATGCATTTATCACACAAACACATAATGTTATATTTACTTTTCTAGCTATCAAGCTGCTATTATTTCCTCCTCTACTCTTGCATTTACCTCGCTAAAAGAGTGCTAAAATGTAAAATAAAATACGTGCATGCAAACACACACACACACAACACACACACACACACTCACACACGCGATGCCTCTGCGCTGGCAGCAGCCATAGACTGGAGGCATGATATTTTTGGGTTGTTTGTCCGTACATCCATCTGTCCACACATCCCATTCTTGTTGATGTGGTACCTGTATCTCAAAATTGCCTTAAGGGAACAACTGAGATTAAGTATTTCTAGTTAAGAGTGCATGTATACTGTGTGTCATCAGATTGCGCAGCAGTTACCGGAATATGGCGTTATGTTCCACCGTGTGGGACGAGAGAAAAGGCCGGTGGTGGGAGAGTTGGTTCTGGGAGTTTGTGCCAAAGGAATCATAGTGTACGAGATGAAGAACCACCTCCGGACTGTCACCAGACGCTTCCTCTGGAGGGAAACTGACTCCATATCCACTGGGGTAAAACGCATACATACAGATTCTGCAGATATTATTCAAGCTAATTTTTTTAAATCTCTCAGTAAATGTATCATGAACTGTGTTTGTGTTATAGCGACGTAAACTGATCATAGAATGCGGTGGACCCAGCGGGAAAAAGCACAGTTTTGTAACTGAGAGCTCAAAAATAGCACAATACCTCCTGAACCTTTGCTCCGCACAGCACAAGTTCCACAGTGAGATGACATCACGGCAGATGAACCACAGCATGATACCAGGTAGCTGTTATTGATCATGCAACTGCTTATATTTTTACGCAGCACAACCCTGATCTCCCTCTGTTTCCCCAGATGAAAACATGCCTGTCTATCAGGGCCGTAACTTAAAGCGCATGTCCTGCTCTGAGGGCATGTTGAACCATGTAGGCTTGTCACCTGGTCAGCCAGACTCACTCTCTAAGTCTTGTGACGACCTTACGGCCAAGCTGGAGGCACGGCTCCGCCAACAGAGAGAGATGAGGCGGGAGATGAGCAGAGAACTGAACAAGGAGCCTCCAGAGACAGGAGACCACCAGGATATGAAGGAAAGACCATACTGGAGGTAGTACTTTAGATACGATTGATACTAACACTCATATTCTCATATTGATGGCATGCAGAAGGACTAATCGCAACTTTGCGCATATGTTGAAGCACACCAGAGTCAATTCCGAGAATGACATCCAGCATGTCACTACAGAAGCAAGACTCAGATGCCTCTTCCTCCATACGAGGTGAATACACCTAAACTTTTTTATGAACATACGCAGATAGGTGACACATGAATGGAAGAGCAGCTTCAAATATGTCAATCTGCTAGAGGTAGGAGCATCATTGTGGGTATTGATGACATATTCAGATGAGAGCTGATGACAGTAAAACTCATCCAGTATGATTCATGTTATCATCTGTAGTTGTGTTGTCCTCCTGATTGTTCTGCTGTGTCTATTCAAAATAAGGATTCACAATGTCTCATGCATTCACGTTGTCGCATAAAGAGAAAGTTCTTTCTGTGGAGGCTGATGAGGCCAGCAGAGGTTTCTCTGTCAGGAAGTGTACGTCATTTTTTTTCTCCACCAAAGAACTTGTGTTTTCGGTGACTTTTTTCTTGTCTGTGTCTTTTTCAATCAGCAAGATTTCATGAAAAAAATATCAGGCTGACTTTCACCTACCTTGGAGGAGGGTGTAGAATTGGCCAAGGAAGAATCAATTTAATTTTGTAACAGATTAGTTATACTGCCACTTGGTGGCAACAAGACATTGGATGGTTCTTTTTTTATGCAATATGTTGCTCCCAGTGTCGGTGAAGATTCTCAGTCATCCGGGTCGTGGTGTCTCTTAAATGATGCACAGATAAGGTCAGAAACACCTGAAGAACTTGGCCATGGGTTACTGGTAAGATTGCAAGCTTTAGTCAAGCAATGATAAAGTGATGAGTTGGCCAGTTTTGATTTTTTCCCCCGAGTACAGTACCATAACCTCGTAAATTGGTGTTCTTTAGTGTCACCTAGCGGGTGCAGGAAGTTCTGTTTGCACCACAGTGCACGTATTAGTCTGCTCATTCCTGCTAAAGGCATATGTGATCAAGTTTCATCTCCCTTTCATCAGTGCTTGATGCTTTGATTATGTTTTAAGCACTAAAGTCCCAGGGATGAAAGTTTATCTCCAAGTGTTTTTGTGTCATTGCGTCTGTGTAGGTCTTACACTTTTGACCCTCGTCACAATAACCAGGTGTGTAAATGATCATTTCCATTTTATACTTCCTTACCATGGGTAAAACTTGCACTTTGCAGTTGACACCCCAACCAGGACTCCACCAGAGAGAGAGATCATCTGTGTGACCCTCAAGAAAGACCCAAAACTTGGCTTTGGTGAGTTTTCTGTGGAGGACTTGACTGTAAACCATCCATTTTCTTCTGCTTATTCCTGTTAAGGGTCACGGGGAGGCTGGAGCCTATCCCAGCGGCTTTTGGGTGAGAGGTGGGGTTCACCCTGGAGGGGTAGACAGTGCATCACAGGGCCAACACGTATAGACAAACAACCATTCACAGTCACACCTACGGTCAATTTAGAGTATCAATCAGCCTCGTCCCCAATTGCATGTCTTTGGACTGTGGGAGGAAGCTGGAGTACCAGAGAGAACCCACACAGGCACAGGGAGAACATGCAAACTCCACACAGAGCCGGGACTCGAACCCGAAACCATCTTGCTGTGAGGCGACAGTGCTAACCACTGCACCACCGTGCCGCCCTTGATTGTAAACTTTTTTTACGTAACTTTTATTTATCAAATGCAAGTCACAAACATACAGAAAACACACAGAAAAAATGAAAATAAGTAAATTCTAAAAATTAGAAAAGAAAACAAGAAAAAAGAAAAATCTATACACATATACAGGTACACTACCAGTCAAAAGTTTGGACACACCCTCTCATTCAATGTTTTTTCTTTATTTTTACTACTTTCTACATTGTAGGTACATACAGAAGACATCAGATATATGAAGCAGGATATACGGAATTAGGTCGTAAAGAATTTTTAAAAAATAACTGTAAATATGTTTTATATAATTTAGATTCCTCAAAGTAGTCACCCTTTGCTTTGCTGACAGAGCTGCAACCCCTTGGCCCTCTCTCATACCCTTTTCACACTGAAAAACACATGTTTTTGGACCCGCGTTTACTCAGCATTGGGGCGCATTCAAGCTTCCAGAAGACTCAGGTCTGAATTCCCGCTGTGAGGGTTGCGTGCCTGTGTTTTTCTCTTTCATACATCATCGCGCTTACAACGTCATCATTTCACATAAACGTGCACCGGAACACTGAGAAGTAAACAAATGACAACATGCATGTCGCCGAACATCAGCGTTGTCGTTGCGTGCTTTGTAATGTTGTCTTTTTTGCAAAGTATACAAACTTGCGTTGACCCGCGTTTTTGTTGCAGTGTGAAAGGGGTATCACTGAAGCTCTGTTCAGACTACACAACTTTTTTTGTCGGCAACACGGCCTGCTGTTCACACCACCCGACGCTCAATCGGGCTGCTGTTCACACTACAAGATTTGTCGGCGGACGGGAGTGTTCAGACTACACGATTTGAGCCTCCTGAAATGGTTTTCACTTCTCAGGTTTGCCTTGTCAGTGTTCATTTGGGGAATTTCTTGCCTTCTTAATGAGGTTTGGACCATCAGTTGTTTTGTGCAGAAGACATGTTGGTACTCAGCTGACAGCCTATTTGACAACTGTTGGAGTTCATATCATGGCAAGAACCAATCAGCTAAGTAAAGAGAAACAACAGTCCATCATTACTTTAAGAACTGAAGGTCAGTCAGTCTGGAAAATAGCAAAAACTCTGAATGTGTCCCCAAATGCAGTCACAAAAACCATCAAGCGCTATGACGTAACTGGCTCACATCAGGACACCCCGGGAAAGGAAGACCGAGAGTCTCCTCTGCTGCTGAGGATAAGTTCATCCCAGGCACCAGCCTCAGAAATGACAAGTTAACAGCTCTTCAGATGAGAGCCCAGATAAATGCCAGGCAGAGTTCTGGTAGCAGACACATCTCTACATCAACTGTTCAAAGGAGACTGCGCCAATCAGATCGAACAGCTGCTAAGAAACCACAACTAAGGGAAAAAGCAACAAGCAGAAGAGATTTGAAACAAAAGGAATGGACATTAGACCAGTGGACGTCAGGGCTTTGGTCTGATGAGTTCAAACTTGGGATCCTTGGTTTCCACCTGCCGTGTCTTTGTGCGATGCAGTAAAGGTGAACGGATGGCCTCTACATGCATGGTTCCCTCCATGAAGCATTGAGTTGTGTGTCCAAACTTTTGACTGGTAATGTACATATACAGTAATAAATTAAAAATACAAATGTAAGGTGCTAGTGCTGATCATCGAATGAATGAAATAAATATCAATGACTGCTTACTCCTCAGTCATCAAAGCACAATTATTATGCTGGAGAGTCCTAGGGTGAATAGATCTTGGTGTTATCTGCCGCTGGCGGACCGTAATCAATGGACGGATCCAGACATGGCCACACGGGTCAACTTGACCGTAAACGTGATGTCAAATTAATGAGAAGAATCTATTTGTCTTTTACTTCATCTCTGATCTTGTTTCAGGTTTTGTGATTGTGGGGGAGGACAATACAGGTAAACTCGACCTTGGAATCTTCATTGCGTCCGTTGTTCCTGATGGGCCAGCTGACAAAGATGGGCGAATCAAACCCGGTATAGAGCCCCACATTGAACATGTACAACTAAATAATAGCTAAATGCAACTTCATATTGCTTGAGACAAACACATAAGTTGGCTTATCACCCATGTTGTGAATATTTCTCCAGGTGGACGTCTCATATCCCTAAATAAGACCAGTTTAGAGGGCGTAACATTCAGTGACGCTGCTGCCATCCTACAGAGCAGCCCAGAGGAAGTGGAGCTTATCGTGTCTCAGCCAAAACGTAAGACATCTTCGTTGTTTCCTGATCTATCTAATATCACTCTGTACCTTCCTCCAACTCATTGTTTCTGCATCATCAGAGTCCCTGAAAGACAGCAAGAACTCCTTGAGTCAAAGCACTCTTGGTCTGGCTTTGGAGAGAAGCTTCGGCTCACAGACCACCCTAAGCAGCAGTGAGTACCGACCTGCCGTAGAGGAACTGGAGGAAGCCATCACCCTGTCCAGCATGGCAACTCCCAAGCAGAGCAGAAGGCTTCACATTCCTGTTGTACGAATACATGATGCACAGGTCAGAAAAGTAAAAGTTTCCTGGGAAACAAGCTGTCAACATGAGGTCACAGCTTTTATAAGATGTATTACGTGCTCTGGTCATTCTTTCCCTTCCTTTTTTCAATATAGAACTTTTCTTTTGTGCTCTTTTACAGGATGTTTGTTCAAGGTCTCCCTCCATTTTAAGTCTGAAAACCGGGGAGAGGTTTATAGTGGAACTGAAAAAAAGCAATGGTAGTCTTGGCATCAGTGTGGCTGTGAGTCGATTTCTTTCATCATACAGTATTTACCTTTTGTTTTCCAACTATATTGCCCATCGCTGTGCTAGTTTTTTTTATCACTCCCTTCTACATCTTCATCAGCTGTAACAAAAACAGAATAGCTGTTCCACATTGAGATTTAGAACCTTAAAGAACCTGTGCCAACTGTTTCATCACTGCCTTGTGAATTGGATTAGCCTAATTGATTAAGGGGACTAAACATGAATTGGAAAACCAGATCCAGCTGTTTCAGAGGCCTCTAATGTTGCATATTTGATTGTTTTGTATTAAAAAGGGAGGAATGAACACAAACGTGCGATATGGAGGCATCTACATCAAGAGTCTGGTGGCTGGAGGTGCTGCTGAGCAGGACGGGCGCATCCAAATTGGTAATCCTTTCATGAAGGTTTAAATCTGTGCACAGGTGTGTGCTGCCGAACACATCTTTGAATCCAGAGCAAGTTGTTCATTCAGTTGTCCGGGAAGATAGAAGCCAGTGTCATTCATGCTGTTTTTCATCGGTGAAGCTTCTCATAGTTATATCTTGGGTGGCCTTTTGTCCATCATCATCATCATCACCATCATCATCATCATCATGAAAGGGCTCAGTGATAACTGTCACATTACTGTCTACATCATTCAGCCCAAAAATAAACAAAATGGCTAGAGAGAAAGAGAGAGTAAGGGGCGATACATGGTCGTATAATCGTTCCAACACTTTGTCGCTTTGAGATGCAACCCATTCCAACACTGCTACAAGATATAAGTTCCCACAATTTGATTCGTTTGTGGTCAAGATGTCACTTTTTCCCGTGCTTGGATTAATTATGAGATATTGTACAATTTGTCCCAACATTTTGATGAACTTGTTGCCATAAGTCAAAAGATAACCACGCATTGATTATTTTTTTGCCACAAGATCCAACTTCTTCCCACTCTTTGATTGAATTTGTGGCCACAAATTCATCAGTGTGGGAACAACTTATGTCCTGAGACTGCAAAACAGTTATTTCCTCTCTCTCTCTGAGAATGAGAAGATGAGCTGATTTTAGAAGATGATCCTGTCATTTATTTGCTCAGGCCATTTTATCTACGTGATTTTATGAGTTTACATTCAACCACCAGAGCCAGACAACCTCTGTGTCTTTAAGCTTCAGTGAGCAGCACTGACTTTTAGATCCGTTGACATGCCTGTTAACATGCCCCACACACACACACACACACACACACACACACACACACACACACACACACACACACACACACACACACACACACACACACACACACACACACACACATATTGATGTTGCTAATGATGATGAGATTTGCATTTGTGCATATGACAGGTGACAGACTGCTGGAGGTTGACGGATCCAACCTGAGGGGCGTGACTCACCAACAAGCTGTCGAGTGCCTGAAGCGCACTGGGGAGGTGAACACATTCACATGCACACACATGCGCATGTATTAATGTGATACACATGTACTCACACATAAAAACCAATACATTTTCTATTTTTAATGATAGCGTTTAACTGTCACTTTTTTTTTTCCAGCAAAAAAAAAAAAAAGATGAATTGTTCACACAACTAGGAGCTTTGTTCCACATCCGTCATGTGACTTTTCAAATAACTCCTTGATGAACAATTAGTGTTGGTTCCTTTAAGTCTTACATTACAAACATTCCCAACTTCAACCAAATAATTGTCATTGGCCTTGTAACCTAAACTGTCTTATGGTATACAATCTGTTTTTATTCCCTTCTCAATATTCTCTTATAACATGTTTTTAATATTCTTTTCTCTTTGTTGTAACGCACTTTGAGCTGCAATCTTTGTATGAAAGGTGCTATACAAATGAAGTTGTTTTATTTTTATTATTATTATTATTATTATTATTATTACTGTTGTTGTTGTTGTAGTACTGTAAGTGTTTGATAAGCCTTTCCAAAAGTTACTTGTTTTACTTCCAAAAACTGCTTACATCTTGTGACACTCTAGTGAAGCCATTTAGGAGGCCTCTTGTTAAATAAACCTACTAAAGTTAGCAAAAAGGTGGTCCAACATTAAAATGAGTCAATCGGCTATAAAACAGGCTGCGCTACTCTCTTGACATATGACATATCAAACAGGGTTTGTTGTGCTCCTCATAGGTGGTGAGCCTGCTGCTAGAGAGAGAACCTACCATAGTCCTGGAGCCCAGGAATGACTCGCCCCTCCCCCCCTCAGTTCACAGTGCATCACACACAACACAGCCCCCCAGGGCTGAAGTCTCCGTGGAAACGACCTTGAGTGGTCGAGCCAAGGACTACAGCTTTGTGACTGATGGTGAGAGGGGAGAGGAAGTGGCACACGCACTCTCACAAGAAAAAATAAAGAAGATAGGGTGGTCATACACACAAACACACACACACACACACACACACACACACACACACACACACACACAGCCCGGAGGTGAGTGTGAGTCATCTGACAGTTACATTGTGGTTGCTGTCAGAGTCATCCAGGGTTGACGATGCCTTGTTCCTTGGAGACTGAATGCGCTGACACCTTGAAGCCCCTGTCCACTGTTGTTAAAGGCACAGTCCTCTGCCACTATGAACCCCTCTCTCTTTAAGTACAAAAATGTGAGAAAGGTGTTCTAAGACATGCAGAATTTCAAAAACATTTGAAAACTGCATTTAATCAAATCACAGCCCTCGCTGACAGTGTAACACACATTAATGCTCCTCCTTCTCTTCCCTTTACTAGAAAACACACATGAAGTGGTACTGAAGAAGAGTTTGTCAGGGCTCGGCTTCAGTTTTTATATTTCTCAGCTGCACACGGGGCCAGACCGAGGCAGCTTGGTCCGCATTAAGCGTCTGTTCCCTGGACAGCCAGCGCTTGAGAGTGGTCTGCTGCGAGAGGGTGATGTGATTCTGTCCGTCAACAAAGAACCTGTCAAGGACCTCTCCTACCAGGTACGCTTTCAGGGTAAACCCATATGTGATATTCTAATTTCTCAAATTGCTGAGATTCTTCTTGCCATCTAAAATGTATGACATTCTGTCATTTGGCCAAATATACTTAGGAATCATTAAAAAAACAACAATGATAAAACTATGTCGAGTCATTTCAATTTAGAAAATATCACATCAGTGTAGCCATGTTTGTGGACAAATCATTTGACGCCAGCAACCTCTTAACATGGTTGTAAAATGATAAATGGATTGTATTTATAAAGCACCTTTCTACTTCAGCTTTTCTCAAAGTGTTTTATAATGTTGCTTCATTCTCGCACACTCAGATACTGATGTCAAAGTGCTCATCAGGACTAATTCAGGGTCCAGCCACATCGTCGGTTTAATAATCCTTTAAATACATGCAACCAGAAATAGAAAGCAGGTTGTGTCATAGCATGTTTCCAGAATCACTCCTTACCTCACTCCTCCGTATTTAGGGATTTCTATACAGAGGACTATATAGGAATCTCTTTCTGATACTACAATACTACCGCTCTATTCTCATGGGGTTTTTTTTAATCAGCCATTGCAATGCATGTAAGGGACCATATACTTCTTTTCCGGTTTTACCGTATTTTTTTAACATCCCAGACCACCAAGTTGACCCTTGATAAGCCCCAGACCCTCATATAAAGTGGTTTTGTGTTTTATTGTCTGGTTAAAATATTGTTCCTTCCATATCTTTTATTTGTTTATCTCATTTTTCCAGCAAAGTAAAAAGAGAAAATCAGCAACAGTTATTGCACAAGAAATGTAAACGACAATTTTTCCATATAATTGTCTGTTGATTATCAATGTGGTGTGTTGATTATGAAATGATTAGGAAGCAAGAAGAAAATTTGGGGTGTTTTGTAGCAAGTGAACCCTAGTTAATGAATTTGATCCTCTTGTGTCATAAACCAATCCCTGGTACCAACCTGGCTGTAACTATTTTTCTGTGCTATGTCAGAGGGTTTTGTTCCTGCTCCGTGGTGCTCCATCTGAAGTTCATCTGCTGATCTGCCGACCGGGTCCTGGAGCACTGCATGATGTAGATGACAACACACTGGTGAGCGAACTCACAAATGCAAACACTCATCTGGATAAGTTTTATAGAAACACAACCTTACTGTACCTCCTCCTAGAGTCCTGCACCCATGCGTGAGGTTCGATCCCGCTCCCTGGACATCCGACTAGGGGAGGACTATAGCCAGCTCTTGAAGTTTCAATATGATGTCAACATACCAGTCCAGAGGCAGACCCTAACACTTGAGGAACATCTGACGAACACCAAAGAAAAAGAGAAAAGTCCAGAATGTCCTGCAGCCTCGGTACCCCTGGAAAATCAAGAAAGTCTGGATAGTGAAGTGCAGGTCAGCCAACCTCCCCTGACTCCTCCTCGGATGAAGTCACCACCCTCGCCAACCTCACCAACAGCTCCTCCAACACCAGTGTCTCCAGCCTCACCTGCCTCACCAGCATCACCCAACTCACCTGTCCCAGGATCTCCTCAAGTTCCATCACAGCTACCTGCTGGGAAAACAGAAGATGAAGAAGTGGAAACAAAGAAAGAGAACAAGGACAGAGGGGGGGCAACAAGTTCAACAGCAACATTCATGGAAGTCTGTCCTAAGACGGCCTCAAACTCTGTCTACACCAGGTAAACTTCTGGAAGAACAGATCAGTGTCCACCTACTCCAAAGTTTCTGTTACTTTGTTTTATATATATAAATATATATATATATATATATATATATATATATATATATATATATATATATATATATATATATATATATATATTACTTTCTGTGTGGAATTTGCATGTTATCCCTATGACTGTGTGGGTTCTCTCCTGGTACTCCAGCTTCCTCCCACATTCCAAAGACATCAAGAGGGGACGAGGCTGATTGGATACTCTAAATTGACTATAGGTGTGGCTGTGAGAGTGAATGGTTGTCTGTCTATTTGTGTTGGCCCTGTGATGCACTGGGGGGGCTGTCGCCTATCCCAGCAGCTCTCAGGTGTGAGGCGGGGTTCACCCTGGACTGGTCAATAGTCCATCGCAGGGCCAACATATGTAGACAGACAACCATTCACACTCACAGTCACACCTACGGTCAATTTAGAGTATCAATCAGCCTCGTCCCCATTTGCATGTCTTTGGACTGTGGGAGGAAGCCAGAGTACCTGGAGAGAACCCACACAGGCACAGGGAGAACATGCAAACTCCGAGCTGGAGCCAGGACTCGAACCCAGAACCATCTTGCTGTGAGGCAACAGTGCTAACCACTGCACCACTGTGCCGCCCGTAGTAAACGTGTATTGGCTAAATTATTTTAATTTTTGTTTTTACTGTATGATTGTTTGCAGTGGTGTAAGGGAGGAAGCAGATGGAAGTGTGACCTATTGCCTCATGGGAAATGGACTGACTATAATGGCAGATGAAGAGTATTTGACCATCAGCTCCACACTGGAACCTCCTCTCAGCATGTCCTCCAGTCTGACCACTCACACTCCACCGTCCAACCTCACAGAGCTCGCCTCTCAATCCACCAACACATCTTTTGGGTTCACCTCTCAGACTCCAAACACTAGCCATCAAACCCCCGCCACGACCACCTTACCACTCAGCTTCTCGTCCGACACCCTGACCACTTGCCCCCTGGCGCACCCCTCTCAGCCGCTCACAACCCAGCCACCAAAAGCTAAGCATCACCCAATCCAGCAGGGTCTGCTTCCACATCACTACAAAGTCAAGACCAGTCGGCCTGTTGTAGCTCCACCTCAGCCTCCTGCTCCACCAGCAACCCCCATCACTGCCCAGATCATCTCCTCTGTGCCTCCCTGTGCCAGCCCACCTGCTCCAACCCTTTCACCTGTAGCGCTGTCCCCACCTGTCCACACACAGGAACCAGAGAGGAAAGATAGAGAATACGGTGATGATTATGATGAAGAGGATGAGAGGGAGGAGGAGGAAAGCAGGAGAAAGGTAAGTTTGTGATCCTTGCTTGAGTGCTCTTAAAGTCTCATTAAACAGTCTATAATCTGTTACTATAAAAAGCAAGAAATCTCAGCGTGTCACTCCGTGACCCAATTATCTCAGCAACTCATCATATGGTAATTGTCAAACTTTGCATCCGCATTGCTGATTCTTTAATGATGTGTTGTCTCAGTAGGTCTACTGAGACCCCGTCTGAGATGAAAGTCGCAAGAACTGAGATAATAGACAGAAATGGTCTGACTTCTGGATAGCTTTGAGATGATAAACAGGATTCTGGATAGCTTTGAGATGATAAACAGCATTCTGGATAGCTTTGAGATGATAAACAGCATTCTGGATAGCTTTGAGATGATGAACATGATTCTGGATAGCTTTGAGGTGATAAACAGCATTCTGGATAGCTTTGAGATGATGAACAGGATTCTGGATAGCTTTGAGATGATGAACAGCATTCTGGAAAGCTTTGAGATGATAAACAGCATTCTGGATAGCTTTGAGATGATAAACAGCATTCTGGATAGCTTTGAGATGATAAACAGCATTCTGGATAGCTTTGAGATGATAAACAGCATTCTGGATAGCTTTGAGATGATGAACAGGATTCTGGATAGCTTTGAGATGATAAACAGCATTCTGGATAGCTTTGAGATGATGAACAGGATTCTGGATAGCTTTGAGATGATAAACAGCATTCTGGGTAGCTTTGAGATGATAAACAGGATTCTGGATAGCTTTGAGATGATAAACAGCATTCTGGATAGCTTTGAGATGATGAACAGCATTCTGGATAGCTTTGAGATGATGAACAGGATTCTGGATAGCTTTGAGATGATAAACACAATTCTGGATAGCTTTGAGATGATAAACAGGATTCTGGATAGCTTTGAGATGATAAACAGCATTCTGGGTAGCTTTGAGATGATAAACAGGATTCTGGATAGCTTTGAGATGATAAACAGGATTCTGGATAGCTTTGAGATGATAAACAGCATTCTGGATAGCTTTGAGATGATAAACAGCATTCTGGATAGCTTTGAGATGATAAACAGCATTCTGGATAGCTTTGAGATGATGAACAGGATTCTGGATAGCTTTGAGATGATAAACAGGATTCTGGATAGCTTTGAGATGATAAACAGCATTCTGGATAGCTTTGAGATGATAAACAGCATTCTGGATAGCTTTGAGATGATAAACAGGATTCTGGATAGCTTTTGAGGTGACAGACTGAGCTTTTGACATGACACAGATAGAAGACATGATTCTAGATAGCGTTGATGCTCAAAACATTCAGTGATCAAAGATGACATGATTAAAGACAAATGTATTTTCGTTGTGATTTAACTAGAAGTCACCTAAAACACAGGAGACCAAGAGGAAGGACTGTAGATCAAATTAAGTATTTCATGCCCTGCAGGGACTGGTGAAAGAGTTTGAGTTGACAGTAGTTCTGACCAAGTCCAGGAGTGGGAGTTTTGGCTTCACCATCACCCGAAGCAAGTTGGACAACTGCTATTACATCCAGGAAATACTTGATAATCCAGCCAAGGCAGATGGACGACTTAGAGCAGGAGACAGGCTTATTACGGTAAATATACTCAAACACACACACACACACACACACACACACACACACACACACACACACACACACACACACTTATGCACAATCACTCACAAAGTTTGAGTGCGTCAACAATCGCCATTTCTTCTCTTTATTGCCAGGTAAATGGGCATAATGTTACCAGTGTGGCAGATGATGTCGCCATGACAATTCTCAGGTCATCTCCGAGAAGGCTGAGTATGACCCTGGGGAGGGCGGTTACCAACCTTGTGGCGCCACCTCCCTGTGACAGCCTGCCTGATATTGTCCTCCACAAGACACCTTCAGGGCAGCTTGGTGGGAACTTGTCGACGCTCCTTTCACCAACACACTTCATGTAGCTGTTTTTTAATCATCATGTTTGATTGTGCCTGTACTTCACAGGTATAAAGCTGACTGGTGGCATTGGCAGCAAATGGCAGGGCATTTACTGCCTGGCAGTGGTGCCAGGCTCCCCTGCCAGTGAAGAGGGAAGTGTTCAACCCAATGACAAGATCCTCTACATCTCTGGCAGGTGCACCTTAGGAATGACCTTGGAAGACGCGGTAAAAGCGTGCGAGATTGCACCCCGGAAAGTAAAGCTTAAAATCTTCAGGTATGAAAGAGAAATAAGAGAGATATCATGTTGGTTTAATTGCTTTCTAATGATTTTTTTTGTCTAAAATTACAGAGAAGATCAGCCGGTGACTCCCAGGGCCAAATGGAATGGTAAGGGCTTTCTGGGGGATTTATTGGATGATGTCACCTGCAAGGACGAACAAACAGCATAGTTTGGTTGTTATATACACTGATGGATTGCCTGGAGACCAGATAATTAAGGTTCAATCATTACCAAAAGTGTTCTGGCCCATGCAAACTAGCTATGTCCTTGTGTAATCTATGGCTGCACATCTGTAATACATCCTTCCTTCGTAGGTCTGTTTGACTGGAAAAAAGACAGGAAGTTCTTTGCTCGTTTTGAAGAACCCGCCTCTCCAGAGAGACGCTCACCCACTGAAGATGGTGAGATATATTCATTGTCTCACTTACCTTGCAGCACCCTTTCACGTCTTTTAATGAGGGGGTGAATGATATCTTTTTCTCTTGAGCGTGTGTGTGTGCGTGCATGCATGGATGCGTGTGTGCACGTGTAAATCTATATGTGAGTGTGTGTATATGTCTTATACCTCTTTTTCACAATCCAAACTTAACAGTTTGGGACAAAAACCATGTTCACAGTGTCTGATTCTTGGCTCTGTGGTCAGGATTAGGGTATATTTACAGGAAAAAAATCTATGTGTGTGTGTGTGTGTGTGAATGTGTGTGTGTGTGTGTGTGTCTGTGTGTGTGTGTGTGTGTGTGTGTGTGTGTGTGTGTGTGTGTGTGTGTGTTAATTATCTGAATGCTGACAGACACATCCTGGACTCTCACTGCAGGATTAATAATTAGCAAGCCTCTACCTCCACTGGTGTATTGGACTGCAAGGCTGTAGGCACCACACAAACACCACTCATACGCACACACACACACACACACACACACACACACACACACACACACACACACACACGAAGCCCCTACAGCGCAGCCAGTGGTCTACAGGTATCTCAGTTGCCCGGTGACAGTGCTTCAGCAGTGAAGGACAGGGGACAGGGTCAGTTTGAAAAGACCAGTCTTGTCCACCTGTCATAGAGGAGACGTAACCATCAACACTTCTCTTTCAGAATGGCCGAGGAGGTGGGAGGTTCGTGTGTGTTGTTTTGTTTCTCTGTGTCTCTGTTTCAGGAATTTCATTGGCTGAAAATGAAAATGAATGCATGGATGAAAGTTTGCTCTTGTTCCATCATTAGTTCTGATGTATTCATTTGAATTTACTCTACATCTTGGTGGCTTGATTAATATTCGTTTGCTGCTGATTCATAATCATTCCTTATCATTTTTTTTTCCAGCTGAACCCATGTGTAGAACAACTGGAAACTTTAGATGTCTCTCTATTGCCCAAGAGCAGGATGTAAGTTAAAGAACTTTCTGCTAACTTTCCTACAAACTTCATCTGCTGATTTACCAGTGTGTCCTCTGAAGTGCCTTTTGTGACACATACAGTAACGTGAGCCCGCTGTGTCTCAATCAGCGCTTGTGTGTATGTGTGTGTTTATATGTGTGTGTAGGCGAGGGTGGGTCACAGTGTGGGTCATACATATTAGTGTGTCAAGCTTTCTTTAGAGCTGATTCATGCATGTTTGATATAAAGTGGCCCCTGACTTGCTCCTCTGAATCCTTGTTCCTTTTTAGAGTTGCATCATGCAAGTAGAGTTCATGAAACCAGAAGGAGGAGGTCTTGGTTTTGCTTTAGTTGGGGGAACCAATGGCAGCATGCTCAGAGTGAGGGAGATCTGCTCCGGCGGGGTAGCTGAGCAAGACGGTCGGCTGAGAGTTGGAGATATTCTATTAGAGGTAACAATCATACTGTTTAGATCTCCTCTGTGGTGAGAGTCCTGATCCTGATCATGTATTAACCAGGTGAACGGCGTCATTGTGTCCGGACTGAGCCACAGCAAGGTGGTAGATATCCTGCGTAAAGCTGAGGGCACGGTACAGCTCACCATCTGCAGAGACATCCTGCCCCTGACCTATTCCGAATCACCTGCACCCCCCAACATGTCCACGCACACGGAAGCTATTTTAGCTGAGCAGCCAGCTCCTGTTTCCAGCCCTGACAGCTGCTCCTCACCTGACGTCCTGCTGAATAAGCCAGTGGAGCGCCCCCCTGGTAGGATCTCCCACACCTGTCTATCCCATTACTGTTAGCCACTATTAATTTGAATAATTGGTAACACTTTATAATAATATCTAAAAGAATTAATTATAGTAATATGGTTCCTATATGACTATCTAAGCCATAAAATCTTAGATAACTGTCAATAAGCACATATTAAAGGATTTGTAATCTTAAATCTGTATCAGATAACTTTAAAAGTTATAAACCTATCTAATTTTTTTAAACTTTGAATTTATGAATTGTTTTGTTATTTTGAGGTGTAACACATCTCTTCCATTTTCAACACAAGATTTCCCACCTATGTACTAACCAGTAAGCCAAAATTTTGACGTATCATGTTGACAGGGTCTCAAGCCATCTCACGTTAAAAGATTAATGCCAGTTCACAAAGCAGTACCAAAAAAGTAAAATATGTAACCTTCAAATTTATCTCATGAACCTTAAATAAGTCCTTCCTTTTGCAGTTTCAGTAGCTGCTTTATGTTCATTTGCTTCAAAAAGTTGAATTAATTATAACAATTAACATTTAATAAGTGCATGGTACTGTTAATATATGCAGCATCATATAAGTATTCATCCTGATGAAGGAACAAAATGCCTCATAGTTGTAATCTTACAATAAATTGTTTATTATGCTATTATTAACATTTATATGAACTTCAGTTATTACAAACACCTTAATATAAAGTACTTAAAACTTATCACATATCAAATTGTTACTTGATTACTTGAATATTAACAAGACCGAGCTATAACACAAAATAACATGCTGCTGTTTCAGAGGTGACATCAGAGTCTGTGGTAAATGATTCAGGTGTGTTGGTCACCACACCACCTCCGCTCCCACGCCAACTGACCGTTGTAACAGATGATACTATAATTCACCAGGTACAGTGCTCATGTGCAGATATCAACAACAGTGCAGAGTGAGAATATGTGTTTAAACTAAATAATCCCCTCCATACCTCTCTACTAACGTCCTTCTGTGTGCTGCGTCCTCTGGCCGCCACTTGTCTTTGGACCAGGAGAGTTGTGACAGCACCCCCGCTCACCAAGCTTGCTGCCCATCCCTCAATGTCACAGACATGTTGCATGGAGCTTCTGACAGGTAGAAGCTTGTCTTCCTCTGACCCTCCTCCTCTTCCCCGTGTGTTTTGGTGTGCCTGTGTTCCACTTTTAGCCACAAGAATGCAGCAGAGAGCAATAGATAAACAACCAGGGAGTAGTTGTGGAACAACTGTGAGACATCAGATAGGAAGTATGTAGTTTTCAAATCAAAACGAATGAAGGCCATATTTTAGCTTCATGTCTATACTGTATTTTAGGTGGAAAAGTCGCAGGGACAGGAAGCTCAGCCTTGCATGATTTCATCCTCTCCTACTGAAGAGTAAAAATGGTCTGGTCTCACCCCTGCCCCCTGACTCCCCCAGGAAACAAATTGTGACCAAACTATTGGACCAGTCCTGCAAAGATACCCGAAAGACCCAGTCAGATGGCTGGAGCAGCGAAGACGAGGATGATGTATTTGAAATCACCGGGCAGGAAATGACCTCACCCCAAACAGGTGTCTATTCCTCTCCTTTTGTGCTTTTGATAGAGGGTTGCTACTTTTAATCAACATCTTCTTCCACATCCTCTTAGGCCCACCTATCGTATCAGAGGAGGAACTGGCCAGTTTAGCTCTCCTCAGTCCCTCTAAGATTGACCAGTATTCAGGTTCCAGGGTCAAAGCCTTAATCCAAATTCTGCAACATCAATTGGACCAGCAGGAACTGGTCAAAGAATTCATGGTGTGTATTGACCAGATAAAGAGTGTAGAACTGAACTCATTGTTATTACAAAATGGGGTTAATTAATGTCAATTCTGATTTCAGGCTTTGGAGCACCTGAAGCCGTCTGATAACTGTCTGGTGGGAAAAGCCCCCGAGAATCGAGACAAGAACCGCTACAGAGACATCCTACCCTGTGAGTTTTCCTGCGCTGAATCTTTACTGTTAATCTCAGCATTTGTTCTAAGCCCTGCCTCTCATTTTATGTTCCCCTATAGGAGTTTGTTTTATTGGAGGGTGAAAGCTTGTAAATGCTGGATTCTCCCAGACATAGCATTCATAGGAGAGGTTTTCTTAGCACTTTTCTTTAAGCTGACTGTAAGGTCTCATGCTAACTGGAGCGGAGATCATTGTTTACACTTTAGTAACTTCCTCAGAGCAAATCCCTTCACACATGACTATCAATAATTCTCACTTAAGGTGCAAGCATTACCCCAATGGATAAACAGGAAACAAATGTCTTTGATAACAAGTTGTATTGATAAAAGATTGAAATTTATAGTCAGACAATATGTTGTGCAATCGGTTATTCAGTGATGAAAATAATTGTTAGTTGCAGCCACACATGAGAGGTATTCACATGACTACTAAAGATTTGTGCATGTATAAATCACTTATAATATTAATAATGACATATGTTCATTGGTTGGATCCTCATGGATACCTTTTAAGATGTATTTTTAAAAATGGCTCCGTAATTAACTAAAAACAGGTGACTTGTGTAACAATTCAGAGAATTCATTGTTGATTTTCATGTGACTTTTGGATGAAAAGTATAATACAAGACATATACAGACTTCAGTGTAAACCTGGCAGGAAAACACCTCAAGTGACTAAACTTACAAACACAGGTAGGTGTAAAGTTGCTTTTTTACAGGGTGAAAAGGGTCACAGTTGAGATGAATGAGTGTGTGTGATGAAGTGTTGTTGGCTGTAGCCTTCTACTAGAAAAAAAAGCACCTTATTTACTGATCCAATCCATTAATTGTAGCCTTGAACTGTGTTATTAAGTCAGCCAGACTTCCAGTCTGTGGCTTTTTTGACCTCACAAGCGGGGGGTGTGGTTCTAACCCCGAAAACTTCCTTCGGTCTATCAGCCCACTCATCACCAACACACGTCTTCACAGCGCTGGTTTGTTGAGACGCACGCCAGACATCGAAGTTGTTTACTTGGCTTTATTTAGTGTACATTTTGAGTGTGTACTTTTGGCAGAACAACAAGGTTGCAGTGTTTGTTGTTTATCATCAAGAAATTAACAGATTAATCAAGTGATAGCTTTTGGTGCTGCTGGAGGCATAATTTTGTGGAATTATGAATTAAGATAGTGATGCATGCTCAAGTAAATGCATTCACACACACACACACACACTCACACACACACACACACACACACACACACATATCAGAGTGTTTTTCCATTTTCTCTTTTCCTTCCCCATAGACGATGAAACCCGTGTTGCTATCGGAGAGAACCAGGACTACATTAACGCCAGCTACATCCGCATGCAAATTGAAGGGGAAGAGTTCTTCTACATTTCCTGCCAGGGACCTCTGCCCTCCACAGTGGCGGCTTTCTGGCAGATGATCTGGGAAAACAAATCTGATGTAATCGCCATGATGACCCAGGAAGTAGAACGAGGAAGGGTCAAATGTCACAAGTACTGGCCAGAGAAGCTGGGTGAGCATGTGGACACTGGCAAGTATCACGTTCACCTGGAGAACCAGCAGTACCTGGAATACTTCCGCATAAAGGTCATTCGTATGGTTGAAGCGGAGGTAAGCGTTTTAAGAGTTGAGCCCTTAAAATATATCAGCGCACTGCTTCAGTGGGACCCTTCTTGTTTTTCTAGACCTCTGAGACCCACTTTGTCCATCACCTGAAGTTCACACACTGGCCTGACCACGGTGTCCCTCACTACTCTGAGCAGCTGGTTCGCTTCATTCGTTACCTGAGGGCCGTGCACGTGAAGGGGCCTGTCACCGTCCACTGCAGCGCTGGCATAGGACGCTCAGGAGTTCTCATCTGCACCGACATCATCCTCAACCTCATTGAGAGGGATTTGCCTGTGAGTGTAGTCCCATTTATTAGCCTTCTTGAAAGATTACATGTTGTATTTTTAGTTTTAATTACGGTAGCTACACCAAGGGGGTCATGAGGTCACCACCACCACCAGCACTAGATCTTAAAAAAAAACAAAAAACAAAAAAACAATGGAGGTATTTGAATTAAATGTGGTGGAACGATAAGTAATATTCCAAGGAACAAGTGAATTACTTTTGGAAGTTTCTGGATCAAATTGTAGATCCTGAAGACTGTTCGAAGTCATTGGCAAGATTTTGACCAAAAAAAAGCAAAATAAAATATATTGTGATTCCAAAGCATCAAAGCTTGACAAAACATCTGTCTCTCTGTCATCAGATTAATGTCAGCAACATTGTAAAAGAGATGAGGCTTCAGCGGCATGGGATGATTCAGACCAAGGTCAGTGCTAACATCAGGGTTAAAGTTCAAAGGTCAAGCATCAATAAAAACAGGGAGCCTCCAAAAGCTAGAAATACTATTTGTCTCTTTCGTTTCAGGACCAGTACCTCTTCTGCTACAAAGTCTGGTTGGAGGTTTTACAGGGCATTTTACAGCTCCATGGCACCCAATGGCAACCGGAAAGTCCTCGAGACCACAAAGTAGTTTGAAAGTTTCCAGTTCACCTACCAGGAAAGCACAGACCGTATGAGCTGTCTATCAAAGCACAGACTGGTAACACCTTTGGCTGTCGTTAGCTATGAGACATTCTGTTTTGATACTTTGTGTTGAGGCCTGTGGTTTAGTTCTAAAGGAATCAGACTTGAAATCTTTGTTCTTGTGTCAATTTAACATAGATCACTTATGGGTTTCTTGGTTTTGCCTTTTAGACTTAGTGATTTGCCTTCTGTCTCGAACATCTTTTTAATTGTTGTGTCATTATTTGAATGTATGTGATTTATTCCTCTTTGTATTATTTACTTTTGCAAATTGCATGGAATAAGCTAGTCATATTCATCTGGTAGGAATGTCGTTAAGGCTAACAAAGTGCACATCATCTTTTATTTTCTGAAAACTTGATAGTAGCATTTTGATTGTGTCATCACATCATTAAGTGCATTTGTACCCTGGAGAAAAGGGCATTAGCAAAAGAACATGATCAGTTTTTTTTCTGTCAATCACCTAAAGGGAATGAAAGAATCAAGTGCCTTGGAACGACTCACGCCGCGTGCTCCACGTTGACCCCCCTTGTCATGAGCGGTCGGGACTGAGAGCAACACACTGGTTTGAGATTTTAGTTTTCAGGCTGTTTGACGTTTGAGGTGAAACGCTTGGTTGATCCAAATCAGAGGAGGATTACATCTCACCTTTTAGTTACTGCAAGGAAACTGTAACTTAAACACAATGTGTCGTTTGCACACCACTCGTCAGCTTCGTTCGTTTGTGGGCCCATTTTATACAAAAAAAAAAGAGATCACAATAAAAGTCTTACAACACATAACTTGCACATCTTAATACAGATAAAGTATGATTCAACATAACACATTTTGAATACATTTATACATTTTCAATTTTGCTAAAATTAGGACTAGGCTTTAACACTACGTAATGACTTTTTTAGCAACATGTGCTACATTAAAATGAATAAAATATTGCTATGCTTTTAGGCGTAACTTGTTATGGGACAACATCCTTTATCTGTATTCCATCGCTATTTTAATACAAATCCAGCCAAAATGCAAAAAATATGAAGAGGTTTACAATTTACAAAGCAACAAAGCTGCATCTCTAAGTCACAGCTGCTGGTTTGTACCTCAATCTTTGGATGCAACTGCTTATAGGCTTTTAGCTGCTATCATACACACACACACACACACACACCAGCTTTCACACCGCATGCAGACTCTTGAGGGAGCAACGTCTAAACTGAGCAACTCGAACATGATGGAACTCGTGAACAAAGCAATACTCTCCTTGAGGAGGGGAGCCAGAAAGTCAATACTTTTGCCATGTGGATGACATTGCCGAGCCGCCACCCTCCGTATGCAACATCGCTGGTCGGTTGGTTTCCAGCCATGAATGTTGTCCTCTGTTATGTGAAAGGTCATAAAAAAAGCACATTTGGAATTCATCTGTGAAGATGCATCTTGTACAGTTGAGCAAGTGCTTATATGCAATAGCATTGTGAAATGTAATAATCCTTAATTGCACAACTGTGTATTTATGCTGAATTAATATCTTGTCACTGTACCAGCCACTACTGTATGTAACCGATAAGTGAAACCATGTAATACCTCTCTAATTAAAAACGATTCAGAGACTTGTTTGTGTGCAGTGCAACATCCCTGCCCCCTCACACACACACACACACACACACCTTTGCACACAGCATAACTCAACCTGAACAAGAGCAATAGAGCGGGTTTACCCTGACGGCACACACAGAACAGAGAGCCGAAGGCAACCCTAAATCTAATTCCACTGAGCGCCTCTCCATTTTTACTGCAGGGTATACTCCCTCTCGGGTTTTACTGCAGGGTAAATAAGCTGCTCTCACAGAGGTCTTTGTGACAGCATGGAAACCCCTGGAAACACACTGCACACTCTGCACACACATAAACCTGACGCTGGGGGAAGCCATGGAACAGATTTACTCCCTAATTTTCCCTCTCTGTCTCTCTGTCTCTCTCTCTCTGTCTTTCTCTCTTTCTATTGACAGCCACCACCCTCATGCTCTATCACTCAACCGCCCCACGTTGATACACAAATCCTCTCTTTTCTCCTTGCTCCCCCATCTCAGACCTTGTTATTGCTGTAAGTTATAGCAGGAACGACAGCAACTAAGGCCTTTTCCCATTTACGGTTGTATCATTTTATTAAGCAGTTGTCCTTTCTGAATTTAAGCCACAAGTAAGGAGAAGAGTTATTGACTGAGTGGAAGGTGATATTGAAGAGTAAAGAAGGTGATAGCTGCTCCAACGTCAGCTGATCCCTGCTGCATCCGATAAATAGGAGTTAAAGTCTTGTAATACGGAGGATGTAAAGAGGAACTAAGTGGTAAAGTCATTAGCAGAAGGCTGTTCAGAGTGACTGTGTGATTTAAGGAGCTGAGGAAGGTGAAGAAATCAGTTCAATGGTCACAGTAAATCCTCTCTCTCTCTTTCTCTCTCTCTCTCTCTCTCTCTCACACACACACACACACACACACACACACACACACACACACACACACACACACACGTCTGTTTGTCTCTTTCACTGTGATTAAAAATAGCCAACAATCCTACACAACCCCGCCTGATGCTGATGGTGGTTCCTTCTTCCTTGACTGCCCTGTCACGTCAAGATTCACCTTCACTTAAACAGCTCGTCTTTGTGAGACAGTAAAGATGATAACGTGGTTGATGAAGCTCTCAGCCTTCAGTCACAGAAATGTGGTCTGGACTGGATATAAAAACACCACTGGTAGTCCTTCAAAACCCATCTTGAATATTTGGATCGGGGGGTCCGCAATTTTTCATGTGGAGGGCCAAAACGGTTAGCCAAAACCAAAAACTTCTGTTGTTAAGATGCCTCTTGTGTTTCTGCCTCTCTATGTTTGTCTTACTTGAACAATGTCTTGGAAAGGTGTCTCTTGGCTGCCTGAATAAATTACTCAAAAAACTAAATTTAAAAAAAAAATAGAGATCCTTTAAGCATTTTTGATTTAAAGTAGAATTCTCTAGAGGGTTTTCTGTTGATTTAATTTAAAAAAACCTAATTAATTGCATTTTTTTGTAATTAACCTACGGTATATCAATGTCATATATCAATTTTGACCCTACCAGGAATTTAAATATTTCTAGTCAAACGGATTTTGGAAAAAAGAATGAATAATTCCTTCAACTCATTTTGGAGTCGGTAATCATATTTTTAATCATTTCTGGCGGACTAGACGCAGGTAGAGACGCGTTACTGCTGTAAATTACATATGCATTTGTCTTGAATCCCGCTTGACATTACAGAAACATAGCCAGTATTTGTGGGTTGAGATAAGGGTGAGGTGCACCCTCCCACTGCTATTCTCAAGAGGGGTTAGAATTATTCCTGCTCAGGATGTTTGCCCGTCATAGACCATTTGGTTTATCACAAAAACACAGCGGTGAATTCCAACTTGTGTTTTCTGATCAGCCAGCAAGATTAAATTGAAAACACCAGAGGCTTCGCAGAAGTTGGATCAAACTCTCACAGCTAAAAACATGCCATCGCAACATTTCACTTAGGATCATTCGCATATGAAAGTTTTTAAAATGCTAATTTTTTCAGACATTGTAAGAAACCCAGAAGCAAACACACGCTACAGATACCAGCTGCATTAATGTCAGTGTTCCAGCGAGTGATATTGGTTGACTTTGAAACTGCAGAATACAAAAATGTGTGTTTTGACTTTGTTGTTGTTGTTGTTGTTGTTGTCGTTGAGCAGGCCCTTTGTGAATCAACAGGCCCTCCTGTGATGACAGCCTGACGGAGACACAGAGAACCATTCATCTTTCGCTGAGCAGAATGTCACTTTGTGGCTTTCCAGACTTTCTAAAACCACAGACTTGTCAAAGGAAGCGGATTATGATTAAGGTCTCCTCTTGTGAGCTCACTTCTAATCATCTTAAGTTGGTTATATAAGAGTTATCTGGGCTCTGCATCAGCTTTTCTGTGGTTAGAGGCAAAGTTGCTGAAGAATTACATCCACTGGATAACACAGGGCTTTGGGAAAATACATTTTTTATTTTCTGACACTTCAAGGAATTTGTGTCGGATCATGATGTATAGAAGTAAATTTAACAAACACAAAGAAAGCTGTAACAGTACAAGGCAAGTGGAGGATTCTTTGAAAAATAAATAAACATGTCCAAGATTCTATATCTTCAACAATTTAGGGAAATTAACTTAAAAAACACTGTTAAACTGACATTATGTACATCATAATTGAGAGCAGCAGCAATGTGTTCATCCACAGGCTACATGGGGAAGACACACACACACACACACACACACACACACACACACACACGTGTTTCAAAAAATAACACGAGTTCTAATACAAGTTAGAGTGGCAGACATGTCAGTCGAGTGTTTGGTAAACGCCACAGACATCAGAGAAGCTGTCTAATCAGCTGATCTGGATTAGCCTCAACTGCAGCACACTCCATTTAGAAAGCGACGGTTGCGGTTATACCACACATATCCTGCCACTCCCTCCAACAGTCATTACACCTTGCATGGCAGCATCTGCCATCAATCTATGGATTCCTTCGTGTAGTGAGGGCGCTGGATGAAGGGTTTAGCGTTTATAATGATGAAGACAAAGCTGTAGCTTATTCTTGAAGTAACTCTGTGTTAGAGTTCCTGTAGATGTATCAAATAAAGTGTCGTTAGTGTTTGTATGTGCACCAATGGGCCGAGGGTGGATGAGAATACACAGGCTGGTTATGGTGGGTTACATTTTTTGCATTCTTTGCATTGTGTGAAAGAAGGCAAACTCTCTCTTGCGTTTAAAAAAAAAATGTATGGGTAGGAGTGAAATGTGAGGACGGTTTAACGAACTTCTCCCACTCTGTACATTCAGACAAACAAAATCAGAAGAAGCACTAATGTTATGGATACACAAATACAAAAAGTTTAATTATTGAAAGTATCAAATGTAAAATTCTACTGGGAGAGTCATAAGTCATGATTTATGAGGAGAGTTTGTCATGAGCAGACATAATAATGTGCGTGAATCCTTTTGTGCTTGTTGTTGTGTTTTGGGATCTATTATTTCTGCTTTGGATGCCACTGCTAATGCCATCGTAAATGATAGCTGCGCTTTAAGTGTTTAAGTGTTTTTCGCGCAAATCAAAGTGTTTGTGGTTTACTGAGCATACAGCTGTATAACAATGAAGAGGATGCATTTGCACACTTCACAAGAAAGCAAGAAACCTTTGATTAAAATACGCATTAAGAAGACTCTCGTGAAAATTGACTAACAATGACTGAAACAAGTATTGTCTCGATCAGTATTTTGTTTTTACTCCTTGGTAATTGGGGTATATTTGGTCTCATCAGAGATACAGAAGCAGCAATGTGTGCATTCTGGTCTGCCTGCCACTGACTTAATTTCAATCATATTAAAAGTAACAGAGCTCTTTCATAGGAGAGAAACTGAACTATACTGTACCCGAGGTGTTTGGCTGGAGTGCCGGGGGCAGCAAGTACCGAGTCCATCAACAGAGTTCAGGAAAGGCCTTTTTCCATCACCATAATTTGCCATAATTATCATGTGACCACTCTGAGGAGCCAGAGTAAATGAGCACCTGTCAGGGGGCATAAACTCACGCTCTTTACAAGAGGGAAAAACTAGAGGACCGTGTTAGCAATAAAAATGAATAAACTCCAAATCTGTTAAATATAAATGCATGTTGCTGCTAATACGCTACATTACTTTTTATGTTCTTCTCGTAAAGTTGTCTTTTAGTGAAATTTGTCAAATCTGAGAGCAGTTCATGGTGTCATATGAGATGAGCTGCTTGATGAAATGGCGGAAATCTTGCCGAGTGCAGCAAAAAAGGCCTCTTAGTGGGCTGCCTGGTGTGTGTCACTGAGTGGCAAGGACGAGCTTCTCTTTGTCAAACTCCCTCCTGAATCTGGAGCAAGGTTGATTAACACCTGCTTTCAATTAAGGGACTTTCTCATCAAGCTCCAGTCGGGAAAAGAAGAGAAGAATCCTCACGCCTCGTCACGTCGAAGATGTTCCTAAATTAGAAAGCTATTAAATCAGAGGAGCAGAAGCACCGTGTTGTGGGGGCCGTCGTTTATCTTCATTTAAGCGGGGCCCCTCCATGATCATCTCCGCCGGGGCAGCTAATTGAAAAAAGGCTTCAGAAATGTGATTGTTAGCAGCCATAATAATTTATTACTCTCAGCTTGTGGAGTCCTGGGAGTCATTTGTATTCATTAGTGTAAATTCAAATTATGTTTGCGATTAAAATGTGACTTTGGCAGGCAGAGGGGCCTCAGACGGGGACAGGCACTGATGAGACCTTTGCTCTGGGTCACTGCCTCCTACATTTGCATCTTGCTAAGTACGAGGCGGAGGAGCCGTCTTTGCCTCACTGTCATCAATCTGTGTCTGATTCCAGTAGAGACGTTAGCTTTGATGGCCTCAACTGAATGTGTGTGCAAATAAATCTTGTGTTTGGAAGACAACAATGATCAGATTCATTCCTCCTTTGTTTAACCAGTAGTCGGTATTATCAGGGGGCTTACTGTTTGTCAAGCCTAACTAATATTGACCAAGCTCTTTTCCAAATGTCACCCAGTGATTTCCTTGACATTCAAGAGGAGGTGGCAGTTAAGTAGGTCATTGTCACTGTGATGAACATCAACCATGGCGGGTTACCGACTGGGCTACTCCTCCACTTGCCCGCCTGTCACAGACCGCCAAACCAGAGTAGGCAAAGGAGCTGAGTGCTCCCTTATTGAAGCTGGTTAAATTACACCAATGCAGCCTGTCAGCATGTAAAGTGAGGAACTTTATCAGATGTACACTGCCAAAGGTCATATTTTATTGACCTGACAGGTCTCTGGCAGGGGCCGTGTGGAAAAGGTGACAAGGCCGGAGCTAATGGTTAAAGGCTGTTTGTGTTGGATGTTAAAATGTCAAAGCAGCAGTTTGGAAGAAGGAGCTGCTTAGATTTCTCTGCTTGAACGAATGCACATTACCTATGTTGGGTTAAAGTGAAATATCTCAATTCATTTACCCTATTATGTTAATCTTCATTTCATGCCATCTATCAGCTGATGGGGACACCAGTAGATGGAGCTAAGCCACCTCCCCTGAGGCGTCTTTTTGAAGTCATAATCAAGCCAATAATTTAACATTATTTGAACACCGGTTTGGTGGAAAATTCCTCATAGAGCCTCCCAAAAACATATTTTGGAATGATTTAAGGGCCAATAATCACTTGTCAAGCTGTGTTACAACGTCCCCAGATCAAGCACGTGTATGCAGTGACTCAGTGTGATTCACACTGAGACATCCTCGTCCGACAGGGGCTCCACAGACGGACAACCATCCCCATCCTGACGCTGAGCAGCAAGAAAACAGATTTCCCTCCCAATTACGCATGAGTCACACCTTTAAGATGTTGTGCATTTCTATGCAAACACACACTGTATACACGTGGAAAATCCCAGAGTTTCCGTCTGACCCCAGTCCACACTGGACACAAGGACAGAAGCTAACATCAATGGAGCTTTTCTCCAAGGTGCAGGGAAAGCTCACACACACAAACTCAGCACGCACAGGCACACGCACTTACAGGGCAACCCCCTCTTGTACTCCCACGCTCCAGACCTGTGTAAATGTCAGACTGTGGGAGAGACGGTTTATCTTGGAGCACTATAATATTTTTACACCTTTCATTACTGCCTCTCACACACACGAACACATGAACGCACACACACAAACACACGCGCGTGCGCGAGCGCACACTGTGTCTGCCAACACTGCCCACCCATTGAAGGGCAAACTGTGGTCTTGGTGATCTATCTAACACATAAAACAACATTACTAAAACACTTTAATGCTTGGACATGTCCTTTTATGTGTCTGCAAAGTTTCAATGTCAAGATTGCCAGAATTTTCCTGTTGTTCTTTTCAGTTTATCTGTTTGCACCATACACATGTTCCAATGGAGACCTCCTCTGTGTTCAATACCTTATCTGGATGCATTCCTGTATGAGAGTGTTTATGTTATGAATAGATGGCCTTTCCTAACTGAAAGGTGAAATTTCCTTTGCCTCAAATTTTCTAGGCTTGGAAAACATCATGAGAATAGATTCAAATTTATACTACCAAGATTTGCAATAACAGTATAAGGAAAAAAGTACATCTTTTCTGGTCATTTACAGCTTGTAAACTGCCCTGCAAAATTTTTTAGAAACTGTTTAAAAATTCACCCAACTTTCCAAATGCAACTGCGTCTGCAACAATAAAAGCCCTGCTAATAGCTAAAGTTGCCATTAGCCTTCATTTATGTGTTTTTGAGCTGTTACTACCATGTTGTAAACTGCTTTAATGATGCTGGATTTTTATTTTATCGTAGCCCTCTATGACCATAACAGCAATCCAGCTGTTGTTTGTTTCCTTTAAAATACAACATGGCTGCCGATGGAGTGAAGGTGGTGGGATGTGACTGAGAACACAACAATGCCTGTCTCCCTCCCCGCTGTTCCACCCAGGAGCCTCAACTACTAATGGTCCCCTAATGTATAAATACCATTCTGTAGACATTAGTCACACTTTCTCTCTTTCCCTGACACACACACACACACACACACACACACACACACGTATGCACACACACTCTCACACACACACACGCTCACAGAGGCTGGACTATAAGGCATTAGTCACAGTGGCAGCCTTGCCTCTGGTTGGGTTGTAGATGAGGGCCAAGGCCAGGGGCTGCGGGTCTAAATTCTCCTGCACAAACAATGCATGTCAAAGAGGCCCATCAGAGGCTTTATTTAAAGACTGGAAGATGTTGTTTGGAGTACAAAGGCAAGGCAGCAAGTGCCAGGGACCACTGAAGATAGAGATGTGTATATCTAGAAGGTTGCTATTGTAGTGAGTGATTTTTTTCATGTATCAAGATGGCGAGTTAAGTCGATGTCAGAACAGTGATGTTGTAATAGACTTTAAAAACCTGTTGACAGTGAAGCTGCGTTTGTGTGCTGGAGTTTTGTTTTTTTTATTTTATTTTTCTGTAATCAAAGACTCAAGCAGAGGAGGACAAAAATGTCTCCAATACCTGGAGATTTGTTGACAGCAAATATCTTCATTCTCGCAAGGCATCAGTCATGCAAATAGCCATTTAAATGCAGCGGGGATCATTAAAGCATCATTAATCTGAGTAATAAAAAGACACGATGAACAGTCATTAATCACTGTATGTAAACACTGAAATATGTGTGTATTTTTATGCTTTTCCTTCATGCGTGAGTGCGTGTGTGTGTTTGTGTGTGTGTGTGTGTATGGCCTGTGTGTGGGTGGATGGGTGACCTTACCCTAACTTTTTGACATTTTCCCACACATGTCAAGGATGCTACCAACTGACAGGCACAAAAACACTTTGATATATTCATCATCTTCTTCTTTCCACCTACACACACACACACACACACACACACACACACGCACGCACACATGCGCGCACACACACACAATCACATTGGTTTCATAGCTTCTCACGGCATGGTATTCTGCTTGTCAAATAGGTAGCAAGGGTAAATTCTATGGGAAATTACACTTGGGCCATGAATGTGATCTTGATAATCCCAGATTTTCCTGAAACTAACAGATGTGTTTTGAGAGCTCTTCATGTCCTTGCTCAGGTACAAAGTCATATTTCAATGTATTTAACAGCCAGGGACCCTCAAACAGTGGACATCATTACCAGAGAGCATCAATCAGACCAGACATGAGTAATAGTAGCCCTATTAGTGAGCCGCGACCACTTTGTGCATGTGATCTTATTAAAAAAAAACGCAGTAAAACACAGGTGGATTTTATCCAATTTTTTTATTCTGCCATCGCAAAGCTTCTTCAGTCTCTTCTGCATCTTTAGCTATAATCAAGTTAGTCTTGAGGACATTAGAGAATAGAGATTATATTAGAGAACATGAATACCTTGTTTTCATTAAGAAGGTTGTGTATGGTTCAGTGCATTCAGGTTCTATGACTGAGCAGGAATGTGAGTATTGAAATCACAGTGTTCATCCGAGGTGGCTGGAAACTCTAACGAGCTAGTAGTGTTTAGAGGGGGGATTCCATGAGAAAACACCACGACAGGGCTTTCCTCAACACCCTCACCCTCCACTCCCCTCTGCCACCACTTGTATCCATGCTAATAGATGGTGACACGTGTACATGCAGAGAGAGTGAGGCATGCTAATTTCTGCTTCTCTTGGACTCGAATAAAAACTGTGCAGGACGCTGGCAGGTTTTTGGATTCATTTAGACGTCAAATAGCATATGTCGGTGGCTGCGTCCAGCTCCGCCATGAGTCTTCGGCACCTTCAAAAATGAGGCGTGCCAGACACCCGAGGCTGATTCTCTCAGTCCTTTCCAAGAGCATCAATGTCTCGATCTCCTCACTTCAACACACATCTATCCCCATTTCACAACTGTTGTCCAGTCTGGGGTCTCCAGCTGATACTAGTGTAATGTTTAATACCTTTGCAGAATTTCTGGGCAAAGGGGAGTTCCCTGACACCATGAGGCACATTTTCCACTGATTTAATTTCTGTTGTTTACAAGGTCGAAACCCCAGAGAGAACACAGGCTGGAAACTTAAACGAGGAAGCCTATAGTTAATGAGTGAAGGCAAAAAAAAAAAAGACTTAGCGTTTCATTTGTCAGAGCATATGGAAAAAAGCAGCTGCTACAGAGCTCGCAGGTCTAGAGACAATGCTTAGAGTAGCACTTGAGTGAGTTTCATTCTGTGGTTGGCATCAACTTCTCGTGATGGACATTTTCTGAAGTGAAATGTATCGAGGCTGGAGCTCGACAGAACAGCACTAATAGTTTCCATTATGTCACTCTTCCAGAAAGCATGCTGGCTGATCTCGACTGGCAGCACGGACTGTGTCATGGAACATCATGGACCAATTGGCCGTTGATGTCATGGGTAAATAGACAAAAGCAACATTTTCTCACCTGTGATGGATGATTAAAAAAGCTCTCTAAAGGATTGAACAGGACCGAATCCATCAACAACTAATACCCTTTGTCTGATATCCAATTTTTTTCATGCCAGTGATTGCACCAAAGTCTTCATATAAACGCCTTGAGCATCCAAGTGTAACAAAATGACATTTTCACATTAGCAGTGAACGTGTGACATGAAATGATGTCATCTGGCTGCTCAGTGAATGAAAAAGATCAATTCTACTAACAAATGGATCAATTTTACACCAAATAGGGAAACTTAAAGTTTTGTAGTTTAGTGCAGGAATGCCATCTGGTCTTTTGGATAATCGGAGAACCCATGTGTGCTGCAGGGTCGGCGATGACGTGAGCGTGCTCAGGCCGGGTCAGATACGGAGCATGTGAGCAAAGGACGAGCGTGTAAGTGGGATCTGGATGGATCCTGCTTGGATAAACCTTCTACAGCAAGGGCCGCTCAGAAATTTCTCCAATTTCTTCAGCTGTGCTCTGGCTCCAATAAATATGTCTAAATATCTGAGTTAACAGAACCATGCAAACAATATCAGTTATTCATTTCAGATCCTGTTTTGTTATGGGAAACTTCTATAGTTTTAGTAGCAGTTTGTCTGTGGATATCCAGTGGCAGCAGTTGGAAATTCAAGCCTGTTCTCACTAATACCACTGAATTAGCCAGACGTCAGATCATAGGACGCCTTTTGCTATTCCCTTAGCAACAGACGGAGAGAAAACCTGATCACCATCATCTGGCATGCAGTCCTGCAAAACATCGATAGCAGTCACCATCCTCCGATTTGTGCCCATTGGGTTTGAGCAAAAGGAAAGTATGGAAGACATCCTCTGTGCCCGGAGTAATTAATGTTATTACTTTGTTTGTTGTTTAATGGTGGTTTGCGAACACGTCCCAACATGCGTCACAGAAAAAAGCCACGCCCACACCGCTGTGGTACCTGATACCAGCCAAAGAGTTAGTCGACAAATCCAGTGTTAGAGGTGTATCTGACTTTACAGCTATTCTCTGTCAATATACTGTCAGAATTTATTGCTTCAGTTTACTACATTCACCACCAACACTGACTGGAAAACACATAGAAAAGTAGCTAATTTCAGCTCATTGTTTTGGTTTTACAGGCCACAGTTTTATAGTTTTGGTTAACTGCTAGGTGGTTGTGTGGTCATCTCCGGTAAACTTTATGCAACCAAACCAACAATGTTAGGGACGATCTGATGCTGTGGCTTTCAGCAGCTGAAGATTCTGATATTCCTCTGAGGTGATGGTGCAGCAGAGCACAGGTAACCATGTAAGACGGGACTGCATAGAAGGTTGTAGGAGGAAATAAGCAATTGTTTACAACACGCTCACCCTATTAACTTTATATCCTCTTAATGTGTCAATTTTGTGTTTACTGCTTGTTATGCAAGTGGTCAAAAAAAAGAATGATGTAAGTTAATTTTATGAGCTGCTTTTTTTGCTCCCTGGATGGAAAATATGACACGTGGTTTGTGTTATTTAGTGAGAAAAAAAAATCTCTTTATTTTTGTTCTCGTGCATTGAGAGTAAATGGAGGGATTAACATTATTCCTTGTTTGATGGTGATTTCCTAATAATATCTCAAGCGTTTCGGTAATCGTGTGACCTGACTTCCTGTTTTTGTGCGTTGTTGAACGTAGTGCCTTGCTTCGTTAAAGTGTGATAATGTTAAGTGAGGTTGAATTGGACCTGTTCTGAAATGAAACATTCACTTTGACCTTTGAACTAGCATAGGTCAAGTTCACCTAAATTAACTAAACTTTAAATAATGTTTTAACTTTTTTTTATAGATAATGTCATTTTCAAATGTATGTAAATGTAAATGTTTAAAAAAAAAAAAAGAATAGCAACAGAAAAAAATATTGCATTTTTGAACCTCATGTTGTCCTTGGGGGCTACCTGGTGACTGCGGACCCCATGTTGGTGACCCCTGCGCTAGAGCTTGCCAGTCTCCGTTAGCCGGTGTGGTCCAGCTTAGTTTAGCCCCGACTAGCGCTCCCCCGGCCGGGAAACCAGGGCAGCTGGGTGACTGTCCAAAGGAGGTACAGTCCTAAGCAGAAGCCTGCTGTCAGTGACCAACCACTGCTTCACGTCTCTAGCTTCTCCCCACTCGGCAACACACCCGCCGAGAAAACAACTCTGGTAATTGGAAGTTCCATAATGAGAAACGTGAAATTAGCGACTCCGACCATAGTCAAGTGCATTCCAGGGGTCAGGCGATGTCGAGTCAAATTTGAAACTGCTGGCTAAAAGTAAACGGAGATATGACGAAATCATTATTCACATCAGCGGCAAGTCGGAGGTCACAAACTAAACATTGAGTCGGTGTGTACATTTGCAAAAACGATGTCGGACTCCGTAGTCTCTGGACCTCTGCCTAATCGGACCATCAACCGCTGGCTGTCGAGGTGGTGTCCAGCAAACCGAGTGGGCTTCATAGACGACTGGAAAACGTTCTGGGGGAGACCTGGTCTGATTAGGAGAGACGGCATTCATCCCATGTTGGACGGGGCTGCTGTCATTTCTAGAAATATGGCCCAGTTTATAATAGAACCAAAACCCTGATAACACAGAGTTCAGACCAGGAAGCGGAGCTGGCATCTTACATGGCTCTCTGCACGTCCACTAAGGCAGTTACCCGCCCAAAACCCCATATAGACTGTGTCTGTCCCCCGACCACATCAGTTTATTCACTCCAATTCTATTAGGAATCAATCAGAAAAACCTAATCACTAAATTATCTCAAAAGAATATCAAAAAAAACATCAAAATTAGATGTGGGCTATTAAAATAAGATCTCTGATGCCAAAAACTGAATTAGTGAATGAACTGATATCTGAATATTGTAGTAACCTGCTCTGTCTCACTGAAACCTGGCTGCGTGATGAGGAGCATGTCAGTCTAAATCAGGGGTCGGCAACCAGCGGCTCCGGAGCCGCATGCGGCTCTTTCGTCCTTATGTTGCGGCTCTGCGTGGCTTGGGAAATAAATTATAAGTGTCCGATTGAAGTGTATGTTATTTTTCTCAAAAACGTGTATCATGTCTTCTTATTAAGTAAAAGTTTTTAACTTCTTTCTTCAGACCTTGTGCAATTTCGGTGATCAGCATTCGCCTTCTTCAGAGACGTTTGACACGTTTGACGTTTGACTCCACGTGTCAGCAGGCAGCCGGCATGCGCGGAAAGCCCAGCGACACCAAAACTGCGCAATATCTGAACAAAGTATCTTCTTTGTATTTGTTCATTTGTTTCATTGTAATTGTAAATTGTAACATTATTGTGATCTCGAAATATTAAAATAAAATTATATAATTCTGGACTATAAGCCGCTACTTTTTCCCCCTGCTTTGAACGCTGCGGTTTATACAACGGTGCGCTGGCGGTTTCTGGTAGGCTGGTTGTATTTTAAACAGACGTTACTGCACCTTTAGACCTACCGCTCTGTTACAGGCGCTTTTAAAAAACATTTAATTAGTAGGGCTGCAACGACTAGTCGACGTTGTCGACAAAAAGCGATTATAGCAATAGCCGGCAATAAATTCCATCGTCGACTATATTCGCCAGACGCGTTTTTCCAACAGAGTGAGGCATCATACTTGATTATAATCTCTGCCGAGAGTCGCGCATGCGCAATAGCGTCTCTCCTCTGAGCGGTAACATACAGAAATGGCGGCGTCAACATCAGGTACGCGTACCAAAACTTCTCAAGTCTGGTAGCATTTTAGCCTGGATACGGCGAATAAAAAGACTGCTTGTAAAGGTTGCTAAGCAGACCTTGAGTGTCATGGCAGTACCTCGGTGATTCACGAACATTTAAAGAGAAAGCACGTCGGGCAGTTGAACGAAACGGAGTCTGACTCGCCTCGGTGACATTCAAGTAACATTCAGTACGGTTTTTATGACACATATTGTACATTTTAGAAGCGTATTTTCGCTATGAAAAATGTTTACTTGATTTTGATGTATTTATTTGCCTGTCCCTAAAAAATGGACAGAGCTTTATTTATTTATGGATTTATGTCTCCACTGACCGAGCACTGGGCCTTATTGGTTTTAGACAGGACATTTTTATTTAATTTTTGTACGAATCCGCAGTGTGTTCTATAAAAGATGCATTTTTCATTGTACGCATCTTTCTTGTGTTTATTATCATTTGCCACATAATTAAATCAACTTCATGCTAAATTTAAGAAAAAATTAATAATTATCTGATTAGTCGACTAATCCTTTCAATAGTCGGTGACTAGTCGACTATTAAAATAGTCGGTAGTTGCAGCCCTCTTAATTAGGCACAGCCTCGTCGAGCGCTGTAAGCTTTGTTTATGGTACTGCGCTGAGAGCGCACCGTTTATTGCTACGCACTAAATACGTTTTGAATACTGTGAAAGTTTGTGTGTCTGAACGCGATGTGTCGTGAGACAGTACAGTTGACACAGCACGGCTCATGTTCCGTAGTATCATTATAAGTTATGCATCAATGCAACTTGTTGTTTGTAGGAAATGTTAACAAATTGGAAGCTTCCCCAAACAGCCCTCTCTTCCCTGACAATCCCCTCTGTGAATGAACCCTTACATATGGTAATTAAAACACCTGCGGCTTACAGTCCAGTGCGGCTTGTATATATACACATTTGTTTTTTACCTAAATTTCGCTGGTGCGGCTTATAGTACATAATTTGTGTGTGTGTGTGTGTGTGTATTGTAGTATTTTAAATATAAAAAGTGTTTGCGGCTCCCAGTGTTGTCTTTTCCATTGAAACCGGGTCGAAATGGCTCTTTGAGTGTTAAGGTTGCCGACCCCTGGTCTAAATGAATCCACTCCTCCTAGTCTCATTAATACTCATATTCCTCCAGGCTCTTGCCAAGGAGGTGGAATTGCTGCCATTTTTGACAAAAGTTTAGAAATAAATCCCAAACCAAAAATAAGTTTCAATTCATTTGAAACCTGATTCTCAGTTTGTCTCATCCAGCCTGGAAAACTCCGCAGCCGCTCTTATTTATCATTGTGTACCACCCTCCTGGTCCTGACTCTGAATTCTTAACTAAATTCTCAGAGTTTATATCCAGTTTAGTTCTCAAATCAGATAAAGTCATTATTGTAGGTGACTTCAATATTCATGTGGATGTTGATAACGACAGTCTGGGTGCTGCATTTCTCTCTCTTCTTGACACAATTGGTTTCCATCAGTCTGTTCATGAACCGACTCACCGTCACAACCACAGCCTTGACCTCGTCCTAACATATGGAAAGGAAGTTGAACATCTAGTTGTATTTCCACAGAACTCGCTTTTATCAGACCATCAATTAATCACTTTTGAATTTATTCTAATCAACTACACTCACCTCAGGAAAACAGTGGTTTCCAGATGTTTGTCTGATCAGGCTGTAGCTAGATTTAAGGAAGTGATTCCAGTGGCGCTTAATTCAGTGTCATGTCCCATTGTTACAGAGGACACTGTTGTCAACCTTAGTCCCTCACAAATTGATCATTTTATCAACAGTGCAACAGGCACCTTAGGATCAACTTTGGACTCAATTGCCCCATTAAAAAAAAGAAATCTATGAATCCAAGGAAACAAGCACCTTGGTACAATTCAGAAACCAGACAGCTTAAACAAAAAAACAGAAATTGGAGAGAATATGGCGCTCCTCCAAACTGGAGGAGTCACATTCTGGGAAGATAGCCTTAAAACCGATTAGAAAGCCCTTCTTATAGCGAGAGCAGCCTACTACTCAGCACTAATCGAGGAGCAGAAGAACAACCCCAGGTTCCTCTTCAGTACTGTAGCCAGACTGACAGAGAGCCACTGCTCTACTGAACCTAGCATTCCTGTTTCCCTGAGCAGCAAAGATTTCATGGACTTCTTTAATGACAAAATTGTCCTTATTAGAGACAAAATTCATCTCCTCCTGCCATCAGCTGACAACATGGCACCTATATCCTCAGAAGCCTTAGAGGCAGCTGGAGGACCAGACACACACTTTGATAGTTTTTCTCCCATTAGTACAATAATCGTCGTCTTCTAGACCCCATCCCAACTACGCTGCTTAAGGACTCTCTACCCCTCGTTAGCACCTCTCTCTTAGACATGATCAATGTGTCACTGTTATCTGGTTACGTCCCACAGTCCTTTAAAGTGGAAGTAATTAGACCCCTTTTCAAAAAAGCAACCCTGGATCCAGAAGTTTTGTCCAACTACAGACCAATATCAAATCTTCCTTTCTCTCCAAAATTCTGGAGAAAGCAGTTGCTAAACAACTCTGACTTTCTCCATAGAAACAGCCTATTAGAGCATTTCCAGTCAGGGTTCAGGATTCATCATAGCACAGAAACAGCACTATTCAAAGTTACCAATGACCTCCTACTAGCATCAGATGAGGGACTGGTCTCTGTGCTGGTCTTATTAGATCTTAGTGCAGCTTTTGATACCACTGATCACCATATCCTTCTACAGAGACTGGAACATGTCATTGGCATTAAAGAAACCACACTAAATTGGTTCAGGTCATATTTACTAGGTCGATCTCAGTTCATACTGATTAATGATAACCTCTCTGAGACCACTGTGGTCTCTTATTGTGTTCCACAAGGCTCTGTGCTTGGACCAGTCCTCTTCACTCCATACCTGCTTCCTCTTGGTCACATTATTAGGAAACACTTGATTAATTTTCACTGTTATGCTGACGACACACAGCTGTACTTATCAATGCATCCACATGAAATAAATCAGCTGACTAAACTGGAGGCCTGTCTAAAGGATATAAAAACATGGATGACCCACAATTTATCTTTATTAACCCCCTGAAGTTATTGTGCTGGGCCCAAAACACCTTAGAGACACCCTATCTAATGAGATAGGTACCCTGGATGGCATCACCTTGGACCCCAGCGCTACCGTAAGGAACCTAGGAGTTCTCACCCTCTCTACCTTTAAGAGCACCTTCCTTTTTGATCAGGCTTATAGTTGGGCTGCTTAGGCTGGCCTTTAGATATGCAGCTATAGGCTTAGACTTGCTTAGACTCATATGTGTTACTAACTCATCTTCTTTTCCGGAGCCTCCGGGCTCCCCTTATCCCAGATCCCGGGTGCTGCTGGAGGAGGCTGCAGACCAGAAGAGGCTCAAGCTGCCACCCGTAACTCCATCTGCTCACGTCCCCGTCAGTCCATCAGTCTCTTCCCTTTATTACTCTCTTTATCTCTGTCTCTCTCTTTCCTTCTGTATATCTCTCCTCTTCCATTATCTGTCTCTGCCACGCTCTCCTGCTCTCTTTCCCCCGGTCAAAGCAGAAGGCCGTCCCCATTGAGCCTGGATCTGCTCGACGTTCCTGCCTGTTAAAAGGAAGGTTTTCATTGCCGCTGTTGCCTGATGTGCTTGCTGATGGAGAATTGTTGGGTGTTAATTCATTGAAGGGTGTGGTGCTGGACCTGCTCTACTTGTAAAGTGTCATTAGGTAACTTTTGTCGTGATTTGGTGCTATACAAATAAAATTGACTTGACTTAACTAGTATCTGAAAGCTGCAGGTTCTTGCTGTGACTCAGATAGAAGCAGGTGTCATTCTCTGGGAAAGCAGCTCAATTTTGTTTGACAGCAAATGTGACACTGTCTCTGGGTCTGCCCTCATCATAATCTAGCTTAGAAACTAAAATGTCTGTGTTGAAGCACACCTGTCGAGCTCTGCCACCTCAACATCTGACAGCCATTAGCTCCCTGTTCTAACCTCCTCTCCATTACACTATTATATTGTTACCACGACAACCGTGATACCACCAAAGACGACAGCCTCATCAATCTTCTGCTTGTCTTTGAACGTACACATACACACTCAAGGCAACTGACGGTCCTTTCTCTGCTGCGCTCAAGTCTCTTCCTGTGGGGAGTTTATTATTCTTTCTCCTCGGACATGTTGTGAGCGCTTTTATCTTTGAATAATGCATGAAGTCTTTTTGAAATCCACTTGTACCCTTGGCACCGACACTTGGTTTATTTGGCTTTGCTTTTTAGATGTCGAGGTGCCCCACACATTACAGTTGTCTGTTAAATCTCAAACCCCCGCGCCCTTTTCTTCCTCTCCCTCCCTCCTTGATAATGATGCACACATTTTACAGAACGTTCTCTTTTTGCTTGACTTTCTGCAGCCAGGTTACCCCTTCCTTTAGTAAACTAGAATTCTTACTTCTTACAGCAAGTTCTACTTACAACTGTTCAAGCTTGTGACTGGGATCTCTCCCTCCCTTGCGTATTGTTAACAGGGCAATAATGTAAAGTGTTTGCAGTGGGCCGGGTCACTGGCTGCTGTTTTGAGGCCTCAGCATTCTCTCAGGCCTCTCCTTTCCCAGCTCCTCTCTCCTGAAGCACTGTGGGTGTGTTTAGAGCACGCCCAGCAGGCCGCCCTCCATCACAAAGCCCTCTTCTTCCCAATTCCGAGACTGCCAGCTGGTGAGAGTGGCCAGTGTGTGTTTGAAAGAAACAGAAAATGTCTGTGCTTGAAAAAAATAACGACTATATCTACTCCTCCCTGCTCTGTTGACCTAACCAGAGAGGAAGACTTGGATAGAGATGCAGACCCTGAATGTTTGAGGTAGAATAAATCAACAAGCTGGACTCATTAGACCCAGCACCACAGGTTGTTTTTTTTTTTTATCTCCCCAGCATGCAGGCAAGGATGATAAAGCTCCTCCACTCAGTAGCAACTCAACAGAAGAAAAAAAGAACATAAAACACAAAGAAGAATAAAGTGCTGGCTTTGGGGTTTCAGGAATCCAAATTAACTGCGGGTCAAGTCATGTGAGAGCTGGGGCAAAGCAAGAAAATGAAACAGCTGAACGACAGCATCTTTCTGGAGCACTGGACAAATCAGGCATTCCCATGAGAACTGAAAAGGGTTCTGGTGACCTGCCCACCATGGAAGTTTTTACCCAAAAGACATGAGTTCTCAAGCAGGAGGACACAAATAAGATAAAAGATGTAGGAGTGTGCGAGTTGAGGACACGGTCTGTGCTGTGGGCCCTCAGGACCTGGCTCAGCTGTGTTCTGTGAAGGAAGAGATGACAAGTGGTTGATGAGCATCCAAACTCTGATCCAATTCAAGTCCTCAAACAGCACCAGTGGCCACCAAGAGAGATGCATCTGTCAGCTGTCATCTTCCTTTAAGTTGAAAAATTAAAAAAAGAAGTCCGCTTCCTTCCTTCCGAGCATCAGGCAGCCAGGTTTCAGAAGAAAAACTGCTGCTCATCACACACTCCTATGATTATTCACAATAGCGCTGGGATGCCGCAGAGGCTGAGAGCTGCTTGAGATGTGGTTGTGGCCAGACTGACAGCAAGAGACATATTTATCGATGCTACAATGTCCAAGAACTGTCCAATGACTTCTTTCAGGCCTCTCATCTGGACATGTGCCATGTTATGACGGGCACAAGAGGGTGAAGACCCCAGCGCCCCTGGCCTGTCACCAGATTTCTTCTCTTCACCATATTACTGCCATAATAATGGAGCAGGGCCATCTCATACAAGTGGGAAAAGTCACGACGACCTCTACATACTGCTTTGCATGGTGGTGGTGGTACATAATGTGTCTAAATTTACACTGAATTACAAAAGGAATGCTAGTGGAAATCAGTTAGGGTGCGTTGTTATGGTGAACGCACACATTCCTTAGTTCAGTAACACCATAAGACACCAGCAGTTGCAGCGGGAGACGGTTTGAGGCCCTTTCAAAAAAACACTGCATTTCCCAAAATGAAACGAATGAATGATTGTCTGTAACCTCATCCAAGTGTTTCTTGTTTCCTTAACAGAAACACCATAAATCATTATTTTACAACAGTGAATATTATTCCCAGAAAATGTAATCTGCGAATAAAAATCAAGTCAATATTAATGTAGTCAACTTCTTCAAACAGGGATTTTGTTTGTATGAAAAGACCTTTAATTGACCTTTCTGCATTGTGTCAAGACCCACGTTTAACACCTTGTGTGCCACCATGTAATGTGAACATTTTCGTGGGCATTTCTCAAATTTCTACGGCCTCATTCCAAAAGGCCAGAACAACCGTTAACATCTTTTTTTCTGCGACGGGAACAGGTTTAATTGGCGGTCACTCACGGGTCAAATGACCTCACAGCAGACACGGGTATTTATCAGCGCTGGCTCCAATCAGTGTCAGTGGGAACATGATGATTCCCTTTGTCACCATCCACAAATGCCGAGCGGCTGGTAGAATAAACAGTATACATGGAGGCAATGAGGGCTTGTTGTTTCTGTTAGAAACTTCCATGTTTTCTTTTGGCATCTCAACCGCAAATTCAACCCATCTGTATGAAAGCAGCTGCGTTTTAACGTGATTCAGTCAGACTGGAGCAAAAGACACAACACAGTTTTCCGTACCGCAAAGAGTGCATGCCCAAGATACTACATTGAGTTCTCTCCGGTGTGTTGACACTGAGCTTGACACAACAAGGGAGGAGAAAAACAACAGGAAGACAGTTCCTCATTTACTTGCATTAGGCAACAAGATCTGTAAGCTTTTTTTTTTTGTATTTTTTTTTTATAGAAGGTTTATATAGGTTTAAATAAGGTTTCAATCGACTGACGTGATTCAGACAAATTACGAAAATGTTCTCACCTTCAGCCAGAGGTATCTAAATTAACATACAGTTTTAAGTATTCTAGATTTGGATGTTTTACACCTTTGACTGAACATAATTAAGGCTGTGAGGCGAACAGCTCGGGAAAAATAAAACACCTTTCAAAAAAATGAACGGCAAATTCTATGTTAACTGCTGGCGTAGGAGGAACTTTAAACTGCTCAAGATGTCGATTTCCACAGGAATATTTTTACAGTGAAAACAAGTGCAATCTTTAGTCTATTGTCAGCACTGCCCACTGTATGTCCCTCATCTGTTTTGTATCAGAGAAGTGACATATCAGCAAAAACAGTCAAATCTATTCGGTCTGCACATCTATGCAAATCTAGACAGTTATAGCTGAACGGTTTGCTTCCATATGGATTAGCCCCCGCATTCTGTTGGAGATGATTGTTGTGGTCGGCCAAACTGCAGAGCGAGTGACTACATCTGTTTTCAAAGACGCTCGTACTGATCTCCTATATTAAAGCAGACGCTTTCGTACTATTTCAGGAGCCAGCCACCGGGCCTCAATGATAGTTTTTATATTGAAATTAAACAAGCCACTTTTGAGCTTCAGTGAAATTGTTCCAGTGAAGTAAGTCAAAGCGGACTTAATGAGCCGGATTTAGGTGGATAATAGTAGGAACGATGTGAATTCAGAACACATACCGGCTGGACAATGAGATCATGGGCCGTTTGACTCAGGAGGCATGCGGAAGCACTTCAGAGAGGATCCTGCTTGGCTACGGTCTCAGTTTTCATTCCCCACCAAAACCATGATTATTCTTTTGAATTTCACCCCATCAAAACTGCGCTCAGACCTCAAGGCACCACAGCAATCTTGCGGTTCTATGATTTGCATTTGAAGATTTATGGGAGCACTTTTGAAGATCCTCAGTTCAAATGCAATATTAGAACACTGAACTGTTTCTCCGGCACCATAAAAAAAACAACGAATTACATAAACATAACAATTGTAATGATATATAGAGATATGATGAGAGATGTAAAGCAGAGTATTGGACTGTTTTTACCTTCTGTGCATGTTGCTAACGGGGGGGGGGGGGGGGGTCAGGGGGATTTTTTTTTTTTGTCACAACCTCACACTTGAAAGATGGTTTTATTTCCTGTTTATACACCAAATGGATCCATGACCCCAACTGCTGCAAACAAAGCCAAATTATTTGTTTAAAAAAAAGGCTAAAGGATACGTTTATGATTGCTGTAGACGACTGCTAATGGTGTTCGTCACTGAGAAGTGCATTAACAATATTGATGTGTTTGGCCCATGAGGAAAATGATGTATTAGTTGGTTGAATGTGGGGTCTCCTTCCACAGGCCATCTGTAGTTTAAGACAAAGAGTGAGTTATAGGCCAGTCTCCTGTTTGTCTTTGCCTGTCCAGGTTTGTATCGGTAACGTGGTGACTGAAGAGAAACACAATCAGGCCCAGAGAGCTGCTCCGTGCCCTTCTTACATCCATCACATCAAGGGCTTTCTGAACACAGGGGCTCCTCCAACAATTAATGCCACTGAGCTGCAGCGTCGGGTGCTACTGCTCAGGTAGCCTGGAGGCATAGACCACAGAGGTCACACAGTATTTCCTACACTCTAACCTTGCAGAGGAAACAAATGAAAGGCATCAAAGCAAGTTCAATGAAAGATAAAACCTGCTTCTTACACTGATAAAGTTCCCTGAGCAATTTCATTCAGCTACTGAACACACCAAGGCTATGACTTCCAGGCTCTTACGGCGAATTTGTCTTTATCTCTATAAACAGCAGACAAAATGTAATTAACGTGTTACCCAGAACTTTGGCCAAAAGCCATCGGTCTATTTCCTGTCTGCAGACTTTTTCTTGCTGTAAAGTTCCTCTCCTCTTTAAGTGTGCTGAGCGGAGCACCAGCCGCGGCCAGGCACTGTTGTTCTTGGCTCCAGTCAGCATGGGTAACATGGGAGAAAAGTATGCTCTGAGGACACACTACCACATGTTGTACTTGACTTCACTTTGTGTTAAAGAACAAACAATCTTTAAAGGTAAAAATTAAGAGGCAGACATCATTTTTATTCATTGCAGAAGGGTTGATTTGTTGCTTAGATCATAGTTACACATTTGACTTTGTGAGTTTTGTAACTATACCACCGAAACACTAATTGTCCCGCAGGACTCATTGTACTTCAAACAATGATTTATGTAGCTAATTGTTTTGGAGTTTTTATATAAACAATCCCCAAACAATTCCATTTACCAAAATAGGTGCAAGGTTGTCGAAAGCTCACATCAGAGAAGGAGATGGTGCAGAAATGCGTAGGAGGAAATGTGAAGCTACACCCATCTTTGCTTGATTCAACGTAACGGAACAGAATTTTATATCAACTTTTACTCCGACACTGACCACTACCATCTCACTTTTAAGGCAGTACTTCACCCAAAAAGTATGATTTGCCTCTCAGTGACTCACTCTTAGGTGTATTAAACGCCTGAAATCGTTCTTTCTCCCCTGTATGACTTCTGCACGACTGCAGCTCAAATCAAAGAGTTTGTGGATTACTGAGCTCATGACTGGATAAGGAAGATGTGGATTATACTCTACGGTGGGCTTGAGAGTTTCTTAGACTGGTGATTTTGGACAGTTTTGCCATTGTTCGCCACCAGTCTCCATTTGGATCAAGTTAAAAGAATATGTCGCTGGGGTTATCTGCATTTGGGAGTCACCAAGAAGTGGGGCAGGGGGGAAAGTATCTTTGTGCGTGTATGTGAAATATAATTTTAAATGAACCATTCTGTAATCTTACAATTGCATTTTAAGGTTTAATTAGGCAGCATGGGTTGTTTTGCTTTTTTAGCCAGAAGACACAATAAAATGATTGACATCAACAAATATGTAAACTCAGCATCTATTAACCAGGCATTAAATCACCTCATGACTCCAGAGCGATGGGGCTCGGGGCCACCAGGCTGAAAAGAGAGATGAAATAATATGGCAATGGTGGAGGTCCAATGGAGAGTGTATTGTCTGCGCTGAAACTAATAAAGTCCAGCCCTGCTGTCTGTTCCTTGATCCTTGGCCTTGGTCCAGACTGGGCATACTGCTCCTGTCTCTCCACTTATCATATCCTCTCAACCCCCCCTCCCAACAGTGACAGGAGGGCTTCCAGGAGCAGCTTTGATCAGCGCCTGCCTGTCATTCAACATTAGCCGCCCTAGGAGAGGGGAGTCTTCATGGGCAAGGGATGTACCAGAGAAGGGCCAGACCCTGAATGGAAGGGCCCATGGCTGTGGAACAATCAGCCCTGTGTGATACAGAGGGTGTCTGGGTGTGAGCAGACATACTCTGGTGTGTGCCACATGTCTCACCCCTGACACTGTCATGACCCAATCTGTATCCCCCTTACAGCTTCATCTCCAGGATGGGGTTCCACAACACCATTAAATATCATTGTGCATATTTAATGATAATTCAATTAAATCCATGCATGGAGGTCAGATTTTAAGATGCATTTTTGTTACTTTTGGTTCATTGTAATTTAAATCAGACATTGTGCCACCCAAGCCTGATAAAAAACATCAAAATGACACTGCATTGTCTTCATGTTATGCGCAGCAATATTACTTCGTAAGTGTGAGTTCCCAAGCACCACCTAGTGGATGCAGGAAATTATATTTGCGCCACAGTCTGCTAGTTTCACCTCCTCTGGCTCTGCAGAACACGGTGACGTACGCTTGAACGCAAGGGTCCACTCATCACTTTTTGTAGCTTTAATTGGAGCACAGGCTGAAACATCACTTTGGCGAAGGTAAGCACTGACTGAGTGCTTTCTAGTTCATTTATATTGCCTGTGAAAGTCTTCTAAAAATAGCAAGTGTACCAATTTACATTTATTTCATCCAGAGACTAGTATGTACCGTTCCAACAAATTAGTTTATTTCTCACTCCATTAAGAATCCTTGCGCTCAACAACTTGTTGGACAACATATCATTGTTCCTCCACATTAATTTCGCTGCCAAGCATTACATCATCGCCTATTTGAGTTTACCATCTGTCTGAGCAAAAAGAGGAGGAGTTTGCTTTGGCGTATATTACTGATAGGAGCACTCACAAGGTTTGGATGCTTTCAAGTTGAACAGGGCGATTGTGGAGTCAGCCTGAGATGGAGTGAGAGGTTAAACAATGGCCTTGGAGGCAACACTAGCATACATCTGAATACACACATAGACACACAAAGCATGCGCACACACTTTCTGTGTACACATTTGCTGTAACATCTGACACCGCTTCCCTGCTGCTCCCACCATGTCAGGAGGGGAAGCCCATTCAGTCCACAAAAATGCCTTGTGAATTAGAAAGAAGCAGGACAGAGGTTTCAGTTTTCATGGAGACTGAATGTTAACAGCCTATGTCCAACACATCTGAAACCATTCATAAATGATATTTATATCTTATATGTAAAGGCTGCGATAAGACAGACCGGGACCATCGATCATATGAAACGATACGTTGTTCTGAGCACGGTAAAGTAATGAGATATTTTACATCACCGATTTTAACAAGCATTTATATTCATTTCAGCGTGTAGAAATCTCTACTACTCAGTAGCAATCACACAACCAGCAGACATATCAGTTGCCACAACCTTTTTTTTTTTTTTTTTTTTGTCTTATACTGCTCACAAACCAGACAAGAAACAAAATCCAGCTGTTCTTCTCAAATGGATCAAAACCCAAATTCTAACCTTAAGACCGAGTCTTAACCCTCAAGCTCCCATTTAAAGTTTTGTCAAATGTTCAAGAAATGAATGGCCAAAATGGTAAAAAATATCATTACTTTCCAAATGTGCCCTCTTTCCCAAAATCCGTTCATCTAATATGTATATAGCTTACCCTGGTGTCCTAATGGGATTTTTTTTTTTAAATAGCAAAAGCTCTAATTCACCATTTTTGCTGTGTAAGTCAAAGTTCCGAGGCTCAAGATAATCACGAAATGATTCTGAAATATTTGAAAAGTCAGCTGACAATGAAAGTTTCGGTTGATCGCGTCTCATTTGTCATCGCCACATGCAAAGAACTTTAATTAGGAAATCTGAGAAGAGCATTTCCATACCTCAGCGAATACCATCGTATCAAAAGGGGCTTCTGAATATCATTGGATTTATTTTCATATTTCCCATCTTCAAAAGAAGTAAGAAGAAGTGTTTTGATGCCTGCCTTTGGGAAAGTCATAAAGAAAGTTTAACAGTTAGAAGAAGTTAAGCTGGTTATCTGCATGCATTCATGAAATTACCCCAGTCTAATAATCATAATGATTCCATTATCATAACAGCATGTGAGCCGCAACTTTTTGCTGAGCTACTGACTCTCTGTGCAAGTTGAAAAGAACTAAGTCTCCCTCATTTTCTAATGTGTCCCATTCTTATGCCAGACTGGAAGCAATAATAGAGGGAAACATGAAAGTTCACCTTGCTTGAAACCAGGAAGTCAATCCACAAAGGGCCTTCAGGGATATTAATTGAATCTGTGTTCCTCTGAGGTTGGCCGCCGCTGCTCCAGCCTTGACCTTCCAGCAGGCTGACAACTCTCACCCGCTCAAACAGTGGGTTTATTCTGCAGCCTGTAACGCCACCAGGGACCAAATGTTTAGTCTTGCATCAACCATCGCCAGAATCATGAAATATCAAACTGATTCAACATGAAATAAAACAACATGCTCCCCACTTTCCAACAAGTCACTTACAACTCACAGGCTTTTCACTTCCTGGTATCCATGACATCACTACAGCAACGGTCACATCAAATTAGAGCCTGGAGATGGACAGGAGCACTGTACCCCCCACTAATGGGAAATAGATATTGCGATTATTACTTTACATGGAGGGTAAATTTATTAGAAAATATCACACACTGGCTTCGCTAAATGATGGAGACAGAGGCAAATTAGAGCAAGGGTCAGCCTGACAGATCCATCACACTGTAGAGCTAAAAGACCTCCCATCATATTCCCAACACATATTACATATCTGCTTTCTTTACAGAGCTGTAGCATTGGTATAACAGGCTTTTTTTTTAATGAACCTCGAGGCCTCTGGGTAAAAGTGGGCCCAACAGAAACAAACCCTGCGAAAATCTCAGCAGGATATTGTGCTGAATGTGTGTGGGCAACCTCTGCTGTTCAAGTGCATAAATTTAGCTCTGAAAAATGTTCATTTTCCCACCATAGAACTCAAATAGAAAAATGAGGTGTGAAGGAAGTGTCAAATAAGTGCACTTCACAGTTAAAATACTCATTCCCTAGTGTTTCATTTACGTTCTCTGTCAATATTATTGAATATGCTCAAATAAAACCTCAAGTTTCACCTGAATTTTACAAAAATCAAGTGAGCCAACTCTTCGTAACTTTGACAGTCAACCACCAAAAGCAAAAACTCTATTGTGAAATGTGAGTAATTAAAGGATTTAGCCGATCAATCTCCCAGCGCAATTTCCTCCATCGCGGCTTGAGCCCGATGGGGTTTAAGGGGCAACCTGTGGAGGTGAAGGTCATGAGCCTATGGGACGTGTTCAGGAAGTAGCAGCACACAGCTCGGCCTGTAATGAATATCATGGGCGTCAGAGTAAACACAACACCAGCAGTCAGAGCTCAGATCTAACTCTTGCATTCCCAGCAAACACTGCACGCTCAGTCAGTCAAATTGGAGGGATAACTGACAAACACAAGATAAAAGTGAGGGCGCCTGAATGCAAACCACAAAAAATAATAATTCTTTAAAGATTATTTGACACAGTGCGACATTGATGTCTGTGAATAATGTGGGCATTGATAGATGGAGACCCAGAACAAAGAACGTATGTCAAACCAGAGGAAGAACATAAGTCTTGCATGTGTTTGAAACACTCGTGAACACACACATATTATATTATCTCTTATTTATTTTCCTTAATCAGAGATCAGCCCTCCTGTCAAGTTTTAACCACGCTGCGAGAGAGATTTTAAGCATAATACATCCCTCTATACCTCGCTACGGCAGTGAGGACAGAACCAAAATGAGACGGGATTAGTTAGATGTCAATTAAAGATGAAATAATACTCCCACAGAGAGTGTGCTGCGGGATGGTTTTTCCCCCTTAACAAAAAAAAAAATCCTAGGTCCTGTCCTGCGTTTCAGTTTTGGTCATCACATTCAGCCCTGATTGAGAATGAGGTAGCCAGCTGTGTGTTCAGGAGTAAAGAACCAGAGGAGAAAGAAAACCCCAAAACATAAAACTATTTATTGAGACAAATTCAGAGCAGGAAGGGAAATATTTGGTTAGCTCGGCGGCGAGCGGTCGGCGTTGTTGGAGCAGTCCACGGTTGAAGAGGGGGGAAACAGCCGGCCCTTTGTTTGTGAACAGAATGGTGCACTCCGTGGGGTCACTGCAGGAGGCCCAACATCACAGACACAAGGACACACACACACACACACACACACACACAAATCTTACACACATGCATGCACACACACATTTGCCTGCACATGTATGCACACAAAAACCATAACATTCCTCTGCTTCTATGAATGTTTTATTAACCATGTGAATGGGTCACAGAGTTACACCACCTACCATAACTATACTCTCCATAGTCTTTCAAACACACACACAAACACACACACATGCACACACGCACGCATGCACACATACACACAAGCCAACACACTTCTGCTCTTTACACACAAACCAGGGGAGAGTGGATGATGGTGGGATTCCTGCTCTGTCTCCTTGTTGGGTCAGGAGCCATGAATGAGAGGTACCAGGCAGTCAAATATTTACCAGATATTTGAGTCCTGTATCTTGACCGACACTAATATGCATTAAATCACCATCAACCAGCCAGCCAGAGAGCAGACGCAAGTTAGTGTGTGACACCATGAAACCTAAAGGCTACTTGTAAAAACTGAATCAAATAAACTGTTCTTAGCCTCACCAGAGGCCCCTTATTCAAATGTTAATTAAGTTCTAGTTTCATACAACAAACTGAGATCAAGCAGTAGATATTAGTTCTTGGGGGCGGCATGGCTCAGAGGTAGAGTGACCGTCTAGCAACCAAAGGGTCGCTGGTGCGATCCTGTCTTCCCCCAGTGACCATGTGGAAGTATCCTGCTCCTGATGGCCCTGTGACAGACTGGCGACCTGTCCAGGGTGCACCCCGCCTCTTGCTCATCCAGATTTTTTGATAAAATAGTCACATTTAAACGTTCAAGTCATAAAGCACATGTTTTCTTGTTCACATTTTCACACTGGCAAATTAAAACTTATCACATTAAGAAGGTATATGAGCAGCTAATTAGATACAGTTGTAGTACTACGAGTGGGGCTCAGAGTCAGGCTAGTTCACATCAGGGATTCACAAAGACTGCTTTCAACGCAAGAACTCTAAGATGCCTTGATTTTAAATGTGCTAAAACTGCGCCGTTCATATCGCAGCAATGCACAGAGACAGCTGTCTGTTCCCAAAGCAACATTGCATTGGTCTTACACCCACTTCTGGAGCGATACATCGTGGTTCATCTTGATCTCTGTTAACAGTTATACTGGACTAAAACATGAGCTTTAGACCTGTTTTTGAGCCACACAACTCACTTCACTACCTGAATTGAAGATTCACGAGGGAGTCGTTGCTGTGCAGAGCACAAGGAGCCACAGGGACCCTTCAGCTGCAAGCAACCGGCTGTTCAACGTCCAGATGAATTTCAGGCATGTCAGAAGTTTTGGCTGGCTGTTGTCATGCTCTCACACACTGGAAGCAGAGTCACCAGCTGTATCTCCACCAACATCTGTACAATTTTGAGAAATCAGGACCTAAATGCAGTTATGGGGAAAATGCAGGACTAGATGGAACTCAATATTTATTAAAAACTGCACATGTAAACTAAATACAAGGAACACAAAAAACACTGGGAGGCAAAAATCACTGGAAAATAAGATGGGAGAACGCAAGGGTAGGGAGGGAGATTCTTGGCTAAGAGACACAAAGAACAGGGTTTTGACCGAGGAGGACCGATAAACAGCCATAACACAGGTGATTCGTTAAAAAAAAGGCGGGAAAACAGACAGGCAGGAAGTTACGGCGAACAAAGATGCAAGAGCTTCAAAATAATACAGGAACTGATGAGAAAAAACATGATAACATGAAAAAAAATGCAAAAACTATGACACAAGGGAACAATCATGTTAAAAAGAACCTGTAACTAAAAGTCCACGGTCTAAACGGGACTGTTAAAACATCTTAAGTGCTACAGCAAGTAACAAGAGACGAGGGTAACCTTTGTCCTTCCTCTCAGTCATGACAGATGAATGAGAGGCAACATCGGCTTCAGACTCATTTAACGACAACTTGTTGATTTTGTTCATCAATGAGTAAAACAAGCAATCTTCTTGTGGCATGACACTCAGCCTGTACAGTGTGAGTGCATGAATTGTGAGCTTTGTTTTTTTTTTAGTTCCTTTGTGACAGTGGCATGCTGCAGTAAGTGTAACTCTTTTTTTTTTGTTGATGATATTACTGTGTACTCTCATGTGCAACAAGAGGTCAACAAACAGAAGGGAAACTAAAGGAGCAGCTCATTAATCTTGTTACCCAATGGTCTTTCTTATATGAATAAAATCAAAAGAGTATTTGCACTTGACATTTCAATCAAGCCATCTCCGAGTGTACCCGATGGGTGTACCCAAAACCTTCTCTTTCTTCAGAGCATGTCTGTAATTATTTTGTCCTCATCCCAACTAGACGACTCCATCGCTCTCTCAGGAGGCTACTGAGAGGGGAAAACCAGCGTGAAATGAGCTCCATATTACAATCATTTCCCATCAGACTCTCTGTGTGCAAAAATTTTTTTGAGAAGTATTTTTTCTTGCTATCACACCCAATGTGTTAAAGACTAAATACTCAGCACTCAAGCAAAAAGGTAAATTTACTAAAATCTCAAACTAATCTTTTATGCATGCCAAGAAGGAAAAACCCCAGTAGAGAAAAAAAAAATCTAAAACAGAGCTGTAGTTTAAAAGATGTTGCAGTTTTTCAACTGGATGTTGTTGCCTGAATAACAGAATCCAAAAGACTTAAAACAGCTTTTAAACTAACTTTGCAGCTGAGTGACCTCCTGTACATCTAATGTGACCTGTTGTTTTGTCTAAAATATTTTTGAGGTCCTCTGGAAAGTCACTTCCAGCAGCTGTAAACATGCTGGAGGACACACAACGTGCCAGCATTTAGCTCAAACTACCCCCTCTTCAATTTTATGAGCACCAGATATTTCCAGTCAGTCCATCCCACCATATATCCACAGTGCAGATCTCCTTGGACAAAGCCTTGATCAATTGATGATGACTTATCTACACCGACTCCCCCGAGCCCACACACAAACATGTATGAGACGACACTGCTGAGCTCTGGAAGCAGAAATTTCTCACCCATTACCATGCAAAGGTGTTAAAGTAGGAGCATTTCCAGAACCAACCTCCAGCACACACACACAGACACACACACACACGACCATGTTAATTCCTCACGCTCCTCCATTCCCCCACAGAGAGCTGAACACAACTCCTGTTTGGTTTGGAAGGCCCTGCCAGGAGACCTCCATGTTGAACAAACTAGAACAAACCACGGTGCTGTAACACACCAGGAGCACTCGAACACTGGAGGCTTCCACTGACTGCTGCTGCAGAGATCAATGGGCAGTAGCAGGCTGCAGTGCCTAAGTCCTGGCTCTACCAAACAGTCATTACAATAACCACATGCCAAAAAACGGTCTAGCCTGGGTCACATGTAATTTATTAATTATCTATTGCGCAACCATCCTCAGTTAATGATTTTGGTTTTGTGTCTTTCAGTGTTCTTGTCAGTGATGCAAGTCACAGTAAGTTTTACCATTAATTAACACTTATTCCTAGCCTGATGGGTGCTTTTTGTTACAGAACCATCCGAGGTGTGGCCCATGGAAAATGGAAACTGTCAGACAGTATCAATCAGTACTTGTGTACATGTGATGGTGGAGAGTGACCCGCAAGGGTGATTGGATAAACTACAAATCACTGTCTATCACAGGCTAACTTCAGCTAATAAGGTCAACAAACTGAAGTAGAGGCTTAAGTTTCTAGAAGAGTTAAAACATCTTTTCCATGGAGAAAAGCCTTTAGTGTTGTTCTTTGCTCTTCTCTCAAAGAAGAAATGCACTCCAGTTCTGATGTAAGTTATGCTATAGCAGCATCTATGCTAACCTCACCGGGAGCTGCCATTGTTGTTTTGAACCAACAGTTTTGCCATGGTCCAACTTAAATCACGCCCCTATTTCCTCAAAAGCTGCTGATTGGTCCAACTAGCCGTTCAGATGTAAGCGCAGAACTTGATGTCTAAAAAGAGGGTTTCTTGTGTGATCTTGTGACACGGTGAAACCAGTATCCATTTGGAACAGTTGCTGACAGTTGTGTGAATCTATCCACGTAGTTGTTGTGTGTAGATTGAAAACACAAATGCATTTGTACTTGGACACACTGCGTTCACAATGTGTTCACGACCACCTCCAGATGTGGTTTGGTCGATCAGATCATGCATCCTTAATGTGACTTTGTTGCCTTTACACCTGTACTTTCATGAGGTTGCGTACTATCTGAGCACCAAAACTCATTTTCATGCTCCATGTGCATGAGATGTGGTTGTCAGTTTTTAATATAACTTGTTATTTTGTAAGCGCGGGATCATATTTCTGACATCCACACTTGCTTCTGATGTAGCTATATTTGATGAAATTTTATTTCTATGGACATGTGCCTTTGACAATCCATCAGCAACATCAGTGAAATCAGATTTGTGTGTCCCGTCATGCACTTGTGTTTCAGGCAAAGTAATGACAATAACACTAAATATTTATCCCCTTCATGCCTGATGGAAACATTTAGTTTTTCTGTTCTAATTTAATCTTAATATTCTCAGCGATGCTGCTGCTTTCCCCACAGTCATGACGAGAGTATTACTGGTGATAATGCCCAACATTAATCTCACACTGCCCTAAATAGTCAGGGTCAGAGGTCAAACCATTTCATGTCGTCATCCTCACTCACACTTGAACCTGAATCAGGCTCCTCCTCCCTGCCACAACTAATGATGACACTACTTCAAATCAAACTCTCCGTTCACACAAATGTGAGTGTGCTTTCAGATATTTCAGTTAGAACTCCTGTATTATTTTATATATCATGCCAACTACATGCTTGAGCTGCTTATTTCAATATTTTTAAGAGAATAGAAAAGGAAACCAACAAATCTTCCAAATTATAGGAAGGGTCTTTTAATGGCATGTTAATAACAGAGAAGAACAATTTACTGTTTGGCAATTATTATTTGGTTTGGAAAAATATCACTTCCAAAAACAACTATAAGTCTGTCAACATCTGCTTTCCCCGCTAAAGGTTCTAATTTAAAGAGTGCTCTTTCTCAAATGCCACATTTCCAGATTTCTGTCAGGGATTTTCAAAGATGACACTCAGTTTTGCATAAAGAACCACAACAATGAATCACATTTTGTTTTTGTACATCATGAAAACGGCGTCTTCCTGTGTTTGTGTGCTGCAACACACACGCTAACTCTGCTGCTGACACAAACACACACACACACACAGACACATCTCCAGTATAATAAAAAAACTGGGTATCCTGTGTGGCCCTTGGGGGCCACAAATGTATGTAGTAGCCGTGTATGTGTGCTTGTGCATGCATGTGTGCGTATGTTATGTGTATGTGTGGTGGCGGCGAGTGACCCGAGAGGCCCAGCTAGTTACAGCCTCTCTGCTGGAGACCGCCACTTTCACAAAACAAGCATTGTTGGTACCAAGCTCCAGACACCAGAGACACACACTGGAAATATAAGCACACACACACACACACACGCACACACGTATATACAAACATAAAAATGTGGCTGATGGTAAGTTTTAGTGTTTTCTCACATGTATTGAAAGTTTCATCTGACACATTTTCATTTTGAAACTCATACACACATCACACACTGTACAAAATGTGGATCACTGTCAGTAACAATGGCCCTTGGGTGGTTGGTCACACTATTATTGTAGGTGTTTCTATGCTAATTATGTGTGACTGAGAGCGTGTCAGAAGCAGTTACTGGAAATAATGTGGTGAGCTGGAAATGTTGAAACTACCTTTTTTTTGCAGTCAAAGTAATTCCACCTCACGCAAAGAAAAAAATGATTCAAAAGTGGTTTTGTCTGACCGTTGCAAATCAAATGAGCACAAACACTGTTCAAAGCCAAAGTTATAACTCCGCCATCGCACCACAACAACATGAGGAACACATCATCAACATTATAATCGGACGGTGAGAGAGGGAGAGAGAGGGGCGCGGTGGGGGGGGGGGGGGGGCTGTTAGCATCATGACCTCCAGTTCTGGCTGTGTGCTGAACAGAGACCTCGTTGGCTGACAGCGGTGTACGTCAGCACCTCTCCTCTCCAGCATAACCCCCTCAAGCCTCTGGCGCCCGCGCGCGCGCGCGCGCACACACACACACACACACACACACACACACACACACGGTGTAAAAGTAGCTGTTGCCTGGACTTCCAGCATCCACGCAGTCGGACACGGAGTAGTGAGACGACTCACTGTGCAACGAGCTGCAGGAGAGGAGAGGTGGAACTTTTACGCGCACCCGTGTTTATCTGGATTTGTTTGGCGCGTCACACCTTGGATAGTTTTTGGACATTTTGTTGCTCTCCTTCCCTCCTGGAATTTCACTGTGTAATTACTTCAGCACACATAGCTGTAACGATGTTCTCCTCGCACCTGTCCCTGCTCATGTTCAACTATCTCCTGGGTGTTGCTGCATCAGTTAGGATCATGAAAGCCGGCTCAAGGAGCGCACAGGACGGTAGCCTTCCTCAGTCCTCGTCGGACCCTTCACCAGATGATCTGGATCAGGACATACTCTCCGAACACATGTCCAAACTCTACGAGAAATACAACAGAGAGACCCGGCTCAGAGAGGGCAACACTGTCAGAAGCTTCAGAGCCAGCCAAGGTTGGTACAAACTGTCTCCAAAGTATAAAAGTTACGATAAGTTATATGAGTTCGAGGTATATTTATTTAATTTTCAGTTTGTGCACCACGGATCTGACGCAGTGCATTGTTGTCAGACAGCTGTGATCGTCTCCATGGACGGTTATTAAAAGACCTCTTGCATGTGGCTAGAGCTAAGCTAGACGCTTTAAATAGGATTGTTTTGGAACAGTCTGAGAATGCGTATAAACGATTTGGGGATGCTGTGGGCACAGTGTTTGTGGCAGCAGCTGTGCCCCTTCTGTGCAATGTCTGATCAATCACCGCAGACATACGCGCAAGAATGCGTGCGATGCCCTGCAGCAATACGCGCTGCCTCACCAGTCAAACCGCAGTTACGCGCCGCATGAGGGTCACTGTCGCGGCGGCTACGTTCCTGTTGTGGCTACAGGACATGTGTGCCTCCACATCCTGGAGTCAGGGGGCTTAAAGCGCAGTCGTTCCTCTGTTTTTATAAACACAACTCATTGACATTTATATCCCACACAGCTCTCAGATGGCATATCATAACAAGTGTGTATTTTTACTGCAAATGATGGGTGTAATCCAAGGAGAGATGTGAAGGAGTTTTCACAACAATGTCAGATCTGTTAAAACAGTTGATTATGGCCTGGTGTCTGGGCACATGCTGCTGGCTGCACTGTTAGGCTTAAGGGGAAGCTTTAAGAGAACCTGAGGTAAGCATTTCCATATGCAAGCTGAATCCAAGGTAATGTATATCTCTTGAGTCAGCCCATACTTCCGCTGAACTCTTAAAACAATGAACAATAACTCTGCTGTTGAAGTTAATGTCCATCATGAATATGCAGCTCTCTACTGCACTCCTCCACCCTGCTGCCAGCCACATCCAGAGTCTGGTTCCTCTTAGGGCCCTGCAGCATCCACACAGCTCGGTAACTCTGCCTCTAACAAGGGAATGTGCTTAATTGTACCACCTAGGTCTGTAAAGGCGCTATTTCCAATTTCTTTCCCAATACTCAAAGGAGTTTATTATCTTTTTTTTCTTTTTATTTGTGTGCAAAATGAAAGTGTGAGTTCAAATAAGGTTTAAATCCAGGTCCGCAGTGCTTGCATTGGAAAATACCTTCATCATCTGATCATGCCAAACATTTTTGCCCGTCACTGTGGACCATCCAAGAACAACTAAACAATGGAACATGTAAAACAAATATTAACTGATTCGTCCATTTAAAACAAGAACATGGAAGCACCTGTGGGCTACAGCACGGCACATTTGTTTCCATTTGAATCATTATTTATTTCATGGAGCATTGGCAGTTCTTTCTGGAGAGGTTTTGGGCTTTAGAGTACTACTTTCGTTTACAAATGTGTGTTATTGACAGGAGAGCTGCAACAAATTAATCAATAAGCAAAAATTTCTAAAATTTGCTGCTTTCAGATCAGGATTTCCTGACTTTTGATAATTTATGACAGAAAATAAAGTCTTTGGTTTTGGACTGTTGGGTAGACAAAAAAACGTAGTCTGAGCACATGGCTTTGGGCTCTGGGGAATTGTGATGAGCATTTCTTTTTTAAAATTTCTTGACATTTCTTTTATAGATCAAACGGATCATGAAAATCATCATGCACCTCTAACTGACAGACTGACTTACTGATTGGTTGATTGATTTTCTTTGCAGGCTCCCCAGACCACAGGATGGTGTACCGACTGAACCTTACAACCCTCCAGGACTCCGAGGTCATCCTTTCAGCCACATTCCACTTCCTTCTCGAAAGGATCCCTCATCAGAAACCCTGGTTCTGTAAACGGTTCAAGAGCCCATCTTGTCGATCGGTAGCCATCCACCCTTCTCCGTCCATCAGCCTTCTCTTTCGCTCTGTCTCCTCAGGGTTAGGGGTCAGCTCAGGGTCAATGGGGTCACTCTTAGGCAATGTGACCTTCCACCCTCACAGGAGAGGGGTGTGGCAGATGAAAGATGTGACCCAGGTCATAAAGGAGGCGCGGAACAAGGGTCATCTGCTAGTGTCAGTGGCGTTAGACTTTGGGCAACAGTACCAGAGGAAACCACAGGAGGCACCATCTGTTGGCAGCATGCCCTACCTGTTAGTATATGCTAATGACCACGTCTTGGCAGAGCCCAACAGTGTAGCGTCAAGCCTTCAGAGGTATGACCCGCTGGCAGAGGGAGGAGAGCCCTCACATTTCTCCCGGTCCCCTAACCTCCTGCACCGGCCCAACCCCTCAGCAGAGTTGAAAGGACGCGTGAGAAGGGAAGCAACTCTGCCCGCTGAGCACATTCAGAACAATGAGCTGCCTGAGGTTGACTACAAGCCTGATGGATACAGGAAGGATGACCTTTGGGAGAACACTTGGTACCTACCACTCAAACCAAAGCTTAAACCAGGAAGTCAGGAAAAAAGGAGAAAGAGTCAAGAGGACAATGGAGCCAGTGATCGACAAGACGCTCAGGTAGAAGCAGAGGGACTCAAAGACAGTAGTACACTGGTGATGAATGGACGGAGGAATGAGCGGAAAAATGAGGGGAGGGATGGGAAAAAGGGAGATGCTCATCCTCAGTCCCCGGTACTCAGTTTTGATGAGCAAACGATGCGTAAGGCCAGGAGGAGGCAGTGGGGGGAGGCCCAGCAGCGAGGCTGCTCTAGGAGGAACCTGAGGGTGGACTTTGCAGACATTGGCTGGAGCGAGTGGGTCATAGCACCCAAGGCCTTTGATGCCTACTACTGCTCTGGCACATGTGGATTCCCCATGCCTAAAGTGAGTGCATACACATCTACATTGTCTCTTTTAATTGCAAAAATGAAATCACTTTTTTCGACTTTGTCTCAACTTCTACCCTAACTATCTTCTAGATGGCAAAACCCTCCAACCATGCCACCATCCAGAGCATTGTCCGGGCTGTGGGGATCATCCCTGGGGTCCCTGAGCCCTGTTGCGTCCCAGAGAAGATGAGTTCCCTTGCAGTACTTTATCAGGATGAATCCAATAATCTGGTGCTCAAGATTTACCCCAACATGTCCGTCCAGTCCTGTTCCTGCAGATAAGAAGGAAGGGCAGTGGGAGTGGAGGACTAAACAGGACTGATGTTGACAGAAACAAAAACAGGACTAATGGAGACAAAAACAGAGTCACATTGGCTGTTGTTATTCCTGAAGGAACATAGGCTGTAGAGAAATCACTTCCATGTCTTCTGTCCTGTGGCAGCGGACTTGAAGGGACATATTGTCTGGCATCTGCCGTAGCAGGAGGAAGTCTCCACATGTCTCGGCTGTTTTGGTTCAGTGACTGGGACAATTTTGAGGATTCAATGGGCATTTAAGGGATGTTTTCCATTTATCTCAGATTGTACTTATTGTCAAACTGCTCACAGTGGATTTATGTTTCTGTGAAGACAAAGGCTACAATTGAAAGACGTCGTCCGTGTGTTGTGGAGCGGTTTTACACAGTAAAATACAGATGACAGAGATTATTACTATTTTTACATGCTGTGTACAGCTGTACTTAGTTCTAAGCAAATCACATTGTACTTACATGCAATGTTAATTTGTTTCCCAGGCAGAACCATTATTTTACTCTCTTGCTCTGTATATCCTAAAAGGGAACAATCCGATGAATTGTAAAGAGCATCTGGAATTCATTTACACCACATCCCCCCCTCAGAACACTTCAAAATGTTACAGCAATACTTCACCCAAAAAGAGTATTTTGCCTTTCAAGTACTTACAAATAGGTGTCTGGAGCTCACAGATGTTTTTTTTTCCTTCCTGCATCATTTCTTTGTGACTCCACAATGCAGAAAAAGCCAGCCATGTATGCTCAGCTTGAAGCTAACGGTGAATGATAACTAGCAAGGGCATATCTGTCCAGTAACATCATCGTCCAGTATAATTTTCATCTTCTTCATCCAGCTCCAAAGTGTGGATTACTGAGAATATAGCAGGATACAGAAGATGTGGATTATACCAGTCATAAGTGTATAAACAGTTGTTTTGGGGACTTTTTGCTGTTGTTTGTAGTTGGTGGGCACGGTGCATTGTTAGCAGCAAGCCAAATATACAGTATATGGATGGATCTTTCTTGATTCTGGAGATACAAAAAAGTGAAAAAGTTTTTAATGTGAAACTTGGTTGAAATACTAGGCTATGTATGACTATATATTAGATGATATGTTGTTTTGTACATGTTTAAATTATGAAAAAGTAGCTGTCTATAAGTTAGAATAAAAGTAATTTAAAGAAAATATGTCTTTCTTATTCTTGACTTTTGCTGCATAGAAGATTGGACTCTGAGGAGGGGGCATTTTGTCAAACCAAAGCTAAAAGGACACCAAAATAACTCAGCACAAACAGGAAGATTCCACTCTAAGGTACCCAAAATTCCCCAGAAGCCCTCTGACCCATTATTACCCGCACCAAAGGCTTGGGTGTCTGTTGTCCAGGAGATGGTGTGAGTGATGCGGCTGCTGCTTGATGAAGGAAGCAAGCACAAACTAATTAAGACGTCAGCCACTCGGACATCAAAACATGGTGTACTTCAACGCCCCCCCCCCCCCCCCGCCCCTCACCTGTGATTCAAAAGCAAAACATTTCTAAGCACAGGATGTTCTCCTCAAAGGACTACTTTTTAACAGACGGCTGTAGAAGAAAACAACTCTTCCATTTAATTCTGATTCATGTCACTTTTAGTGTCCGGAAGAAGGGGGTGACAGTGTAAACAACGGCTGACAGTGAAATGACAGAGGCTACCTTTTGATTATTAACCCATTTCTCTGCGGCCGCTTTGCTTTAAGTCTGCAAAAGTTGGCATGGAGCACCACATCTGTTTGCAAGAGCAGAGGGCTTTGAAGTTAACCATAGCCAAGGCTGGACAGTAATTTTGTCTCAAAGACATTTGGTAAGCACTTGGGGGACAGAGCCCTTGCGCTGTTTATTGCAGTTAAGAATAGTAAGCCTTTTGGGAAATTGGGCATGAAAAAACGACAAAAACAGAACAGTGTTCTTACCAGCCAGCTCATCTTGAAAAACATCTGTATCGCTTTGCCAGTTGCATTTACAGCACCCACAAGAAATCTTCACTGCCTTGGAAGTTTTCTTGTTTTATTGTTATACAACATTGAATTTAATGTGCCTTTTATCCACAAAAAAATGACCCTTCACTGTCGAATATGAACTGAACAAAACTTTCCAGTTACAGATGTGTTTATATCACAACCAAGTGAAAACTCTTGATTGCTCACAGGTCTGCATTCCACAGTTAAACTGCTGTCTTCAGTCAGCTTTGACAAATTTTTCAATTCAGGGAAGTTAAAAACAATGCAAACATGCATTTTGTCTCTATCATATTTGTTGTTTACATCAGGGGTTTTCTCACGCTATTCTAAGTCCTACCCCTTCATACTTGTAACAGGCCAGGACCCATCAAAAAAGAAAAGATGCAAAATCTATATTTAAAGTTATTTGTGTGTGTGTGTGTGTGTGTGTGTGTGTGTGTGTGTATGTGTGTGTGTGTGTGTGTTGATAAAGTGAAGTAACCAGTGTTTTACTTGTATTTTTGCTTCAGGAACTTTTCCTTGATCCCAGTTTGCTTCTCAAACTGAACCTCTCAACTTGATAGCAGAAAAAATAATTTATTATTTTGATATTTGTTTACATTAAAACTATTAAAACATATATTTTTTTAAAGATTATTATTACCTCTGAAAACGTGAGCTTCAATTTGAAAGCATTTCGCAGCCCACTAGAGGGGTACTTATGAACCAGCAACCCCTGGGCACCAGCCTTCTTTGATACAGTAAGTAGTGTTGGACGACAAATGTCTCTGCTTTGTTGTAGCATGTGAATAAAATTGTAATAAATGCAACTGTAAATGTTTCTCTGGATTGAAGTATGATGTTGTGTCACAACCTTGAAAAATCATAATTAATCTGTGGTTGGGAACGTCGGGAGTGAGACCGATGTGCAGAGAAAAATGTGTGAAACACAGAATGCCAGAATCCATTTTGTCAGTGGAAATGTTTGGCTAATAAAAAAAAAAAGTTTTTCATCATTTCTGGGGTCCAAGCACCATTTAAATTGCGGCGGTGAGAGCAATTACAGTTATTATAAATCATGTTTACATTAAAAGCTTAAAAGTAGGCTGGCTGAGTTGCAATGACACATTCAGGTTCTTCTTTTTTTTCCCCCTTCATTTCCTGACTGATCCCCTTCTACAGTCTGGACCCACGTTCTGCTATTACAAAGTGAACCCAATGTCAACCGCAATCACAGTCACGGGAGAGTACTTACAATGGTCAATTCCAGTCGAGAAAACCACAGTGGACTCCAGTTCAGAGCCCAACATGCCTACAAGCCAAAAAGAAATGAGGCGAGTTGGGAACCAAGAAAAATATTTGTTCTTCCACATGATTACTGTTCAATTAAAGAAGAGAAATACAGCCATTATTAAACTACAGAGGATTTTCTGTGTCTGGGCTGCAACAGCTCTTTCCTCACATGGTTGCTAATAGTTAGGACAAAGCAATAATAGCGACTTTGTGCTCCTTGATCACCCTTTTCATCTTTTTTTTTTTCCAGAAAGTGAAATGTACGTACATTTACATGTTTTCACAGAACTTCCTTTTCCTCAAATTAATCTTGAATGAATTACAAGATGAAGCTAAATTTACCAAATTCTTTAAATGCCCTAAAAACAGAACTGCTTCAAAGAGCGCGTTTCTTTCCTGGTTGAGTGATTTGTGCGTTGTTTTTATATTTCATTCCTACTGAATTTTCAACCGATCATCGTCAAGTAAATAGACGAATGAAAGGAAACAGATATGAAATCCAGAAAAGTATCGGTAGACTCACATCCTAAGCAGATAAGAGCTGAGTGGGTGGTTTAAGAGACACTGAACAGGGTCGAGACTTGACTTTCCCTTGAACTTCGTCTTCCCTCCTCATTTACCTGCCACACAGATGGATATTTATGTCCATCTGTCTGCAGCCTGACCCGAGCTGGAAACCCACTGTTAGTAAAGAAGAAATGAAAATCACAAATAGAAAGCAGCAGGCTTGTGTGTGGAATCCATCCAGGTACGCAGATGAATGATAACCACAAGGACCTGGCCTCAGTTTAGAGCCTGGAAGTTTGCCTTTTATTCTTTTTCCTCATTTTTTTCACGACTCGTTTTTCTAAAGCAGCGAAAGACAATAAGGATATAAGACAATAATGTCAAGGGGAAGTCTGTGCTTTTTGATCACACAAAATTCGGATTTTTCTAAGTCAAGTCACAAATTGTTCTTTCTGACAAATAATCCGCAGGTTGTTATCCCCTATAGGAATGAACGAAACTCTTATCTGGTCCAACATGATTAATGGTAATGAAAAGAAAAACACTCGACACTTCTGTTTCATTTTCACGAGTTTAGATTTGAAAATGTGCAAACACACACAGTCCGAGTCGCTTGTACAAAGCAGATGTCAGCTGATGAATAAGAGGAGATATTTATGACAATCTTGAGCTGTCCTCTCCATCTTGGTTTCCATCCTGAGCTCCTTAAGGCACAAAATATTCTAGAACACACACACAGGGTGAGAGAGAGAGAGAGAGAGAGAGAGAGAGAGAGAGAGCTCCATGAAAGATAGGTTTCCACGCACCTCTGTCGCCATCTAGTGGGCAGACTTAGATGGATACGCGCGTTCCTTTTGCAAGTTTTACAGCTACCTACATTCATTGTTACACACACACACACACCACCACTACCACCACCACCACCGCCACCACCACCATGAAATCTGTTAAACAGACACTCTATAAGCATCATTATTTGGGAAATAAATACAGCTGTCTTTGTTCATTGTGTTTATCAGTTATGAGAGGTCATGTGTCTGGACAGGTGGTGGCGCTCCCGGAAGTATTCATGGCAGATGGGGCAGGTAAGTTTCTCCTCCCGCCTCCTCCTCACCTGGGACTCCGCCGCGAACTCTTTCTTGTGGTGAGAGCGCATGTGGAAGACCAGGTCGGAGGTCATGCGAAAGGAAAGGTTGCACTTTGCGCACCAGTTCTGCACCGACACGCCGAATGAGGTGAAAGTCGGCGGTAGGATGGTGAGAGATGAAGTGGTCTGCACCTGTGCGCCGATGCTCCTCGACCAGTGTTCCGGTGCGTAATGGAAGGCGGTGTTTAACGTCACCGGGGAGGGTACGGTCTGAATGTCACTGCTAAGGATGTTGGACGCCATCATATTGCTGTATCCCATAACAGTCCTGGAGGAGAATGCGTCACTCATGTCCTCGAGGCGGCTAGAGGGGGCTGTTGCAGCGCTGCTGGGAGAAGTCCTTTTATTGGGTTTACAAAAAGCACTTTTCTGCTCGCTTTGACTGTTGGACAAGACCAGAGAAAATGCGCTGCTGCCGCCTGAGAGCACACTGGAGCTCTCTCCTGTCTCAGCGTGTGTATCCGTCAAAGTCCCCCTGGCCACTCTCGCCTCATCACTCTTACATCCAAGGTGATCCGGTTTGATACGATCAGTTTTCAGCTTCCCGGTCAAGTCAGATTCATCTCCAGTTGACTGCTCGTGGCTCCTGGTCAGCTGCGTGATGTTGTCATCATTTGAAATGTTCGTTTTCTCTAATAAAACCGTTTTTCGCCCTTTAAGATATGAAGATTCCTCATATTTCCTTTTCATGGATGGAATTTCTTCGTCGGCGCTGCCGACAGATTTCTTGTGCTCCAAATCTCGAGCGATGTTGTGGAAATCAGTCACTCGATGTTGCCTCTTGGTTTCCACATGTTTGGCCTCATAAAGCTCTCGGCTCCAGGTGTCACTCTTTATTTGGGTGCAAAGGAACCGGCAGTGAGCCAGGAACGGGTACTCGTTCTTGAAGACCTGGTTACACCTTCCACATTTGAACTCTGAAAGACACACCGACCAAACATCCACTTAAGTTAAACTGTCAAACGACATGGTGCGAGACACGGAAGCTACAAGTCTGGTTCACTTCATCTCACCGTCCCTCGGTGCTCTGGTCATGTCTGTGAAGCCCAGCAAGTGAGAGAGCTCCTGATCGTACCAAACCAGCAGCTCTTCCTCCTGTTGGATGTCCCGGATGGTCCGCACATACAGCTGACCGGCTTTCACAAAGGCTTCTGCGTTCTGCTCTTCATCATTGCGCGCAGTTTGCACGAGCCGCAGCCACGACAGCACCAAGGCAGAATTACGCATGGCCTCGGGGTCCACCTGTTGACACCAAGACCACAGTTCAACTCTCGGCCATAACTCAATCGATTTCATGGCACACACAAAAATGCAACCAAATGAAATGAAGAAGAAATCAAACTGTAGTACTGTAAGTCTAGTTCTACAACGCAATAAATACTCCATCTTCTTCGTTTATGACACATGTACAACTCACCCTGAACACGTAGGATTTAGCTCTCCTGTCGCTGGACTTCTGCGCTATGAAAGCAATGATGTCGTAGAAAGTGTGTTGGAGAACACACGGACCAAAGCAGGTGCCCGCGGGGACGCTGCGCGTCACCACCACACTAGTGAAGAGGTCCGCTGGATGCTGGAGGAATTTACTGTCACTGGTCCACATGGACCGAGGCAGGAACGCGTGATCCATGGTTAAACTGCAAACAACAACAAACAACTATTATTAGTATAAGACAAGAGAGGAGAAACCAGAAGAAAACGGAACTACGTGGTTGTTTTTCAGGAGGTTTTAGAGCGTCTGAGAACACGGGCAGCAGATTTCCCACCAGTAAAAGACGTCATTCATTTTAAAAAGCACAATATTATTAGTTTTTCCTCTGACAAATACTAACAATATTATGCCATTTTAAATGAATGGCGTCTTTTACTGGTGGGATATCTGCTGTCAGTGTTCTCAGACGCTCTAAAACCTCCTGAAAAACACTAATTTAGTCCGTTTTCTTCTGAATTTGGATCGTGCTGGCTACGAGGCAGGCACAGCCGGTGTCGAGGCAGACTAAATGTTTTCTAACGTCCTTTGTCTCGGTTTTTCAGTCGGTTTCTCCTTTTGTCTCCCCATCTGCCGGAGCCCAACTGCCTCCTCTGAGCGCAACACAAGTTCCATCCCTTTATCTTTATTTATGAACAAAATTGTGCGATAATTGATCTGGTCGAAAGTCTGCTAGTATACATTTGTTTAAAAAATGGATTGACAGATAACGACGCTGTGTCATCATTGAACGATGCCGAAATGGTCACTAATTTCCCAATTAGAAATAACCTAATGGTGTAAAAAAAAAAAAAAAAAAGTAAATAAATAAAAAAGTCTAGAGCCCACGTGAATGAACCAGCCCGAGACTGACCGGTGTGTTCGCTGTGGACTCACCCGCTGGACATGAGGAGGGTGAGAGGCAGCAGGTGCAGCGGATCTCTGAGATTCACGGTGATCGCTGGAGGAGCAAGTTATCTGACTCAATCTTCCTCGGTACTGCCGTCCCTCCCCGCACCCGCTCCCACTTATCCCCCCGCAGAGAGAGAGAGAGAGAGAGAGAGAGAGAGAGAGAGTACTGATACACACGCGTGCGCGCTCGCGCAATGAATTTTGCCCCTGGCGGCAAATAATCAGTGTTATCATTAGGAAGATAAATTGGTCCACTGATATGATGGGGATTTGAGAGAGTGGGTGGACCTCAGATGAAAATATAACCTAAACGTTTTGAATCATCAGTCAGTTGTGAGTCGACACACTTCACACAAGCTCCTGACAGCCTGCATAACACGTAAACAACCATGGCTGCATAGTCTATTCCCCTTATTGATCCATAAGATTTATGTGGAGTTACCTCTTTGTGTTGAAAATATAATCCATTTTAAATGCGAACCAAATTCGAATCATTTTTTCTTGAAAAATAAATGTATAGTCATGTGATTACCTGCTCGTGTCGGATAAATCATATCAGACACACGTTCATTTTTTTTTTTTTTTTTTTTTTGCAGTGACAGATCAGAGCATCATTTCTGAAACAAAGTCAAAGTCACAGACAATAATTGCACGTTTGCGCTACACAAATTCACTTCATGTGAGATTTTGGAAAAGGACGGGATTCGTTTCTGGAGACACTAAATGGATCAGGAGCGACAATAAATGGAGCGGGAGAGTTAAAAGCCGCATATCACTTGTTCCTGTTTTTTGGCAAATTCTAAACTTGACCAAAATTACATGACATGATGCATGGTGGTCTGTGTCTGTTGCCACCGGGCAAATAAATTATTCATCTTTTAAATGTTTCTGTCTAATGAGGAGTAAATAGATTCTTCTGCATCACAGCTCTGATTCGGGTAAATACCCTGCTGGTTACAGAGCCAAGTTCTTCTCGCCAAAAAAAAAGTGATACGCGCCTTCAGGGACCGAAAGAGTCAAACTCAGACTCCGATAATTCAGGTGAAAAGTTACCTGGCGCGTAAAATTGTGTGGGGATGTTTCATGACACGCACAGATACTTTGCTGTTCCACTTACATTTAAAGGTGACGCGTCAGAGAAACACATCAGATTATCTAAATATCCATTTATTGATTTAATGTGATATACATGTATTGTTTCTACCCCTAGCTTCAATATTAGACAGTAATTCAAATAAACCCAAATAATTAGGTTAAAAGACATTAGTTCGGGGCAGCTAATTTTATTACGTAGGCCTATTGATTTTTGGTGTTTAGTCTTAATTGGACTGAAAACACGAAGACCCTCTTGGTCGTTTTCTCGTGTGTTTCAGTAACAGCCTTCTACCGCAGGTTTTGACTCTGCACGCTCGGTGGAAAAGTGGAGTTTTGCGTCTCTCCTCGGGTGTCGCTCCTCTCCTCTCCTCCATCCTGCCCTCCCTGCCTCCATGCTTCTGCTTTTTTTTTTCTTTTTTCTTTTTTTTTCTCAGCTGAAGGAGAAGTCAGAGAGGCCGGCTCGAACTGAGCCAGACTGCTACAGGAGAGCTGAATGCGTTTTACCTAACCGGCCAGAACTCCGAGAAACCCGGCAGTAAAGACTCAGAGTCGGTTTAGAGGCAAACGCCGGAGAGAACATGTGAAGATCTGCTGTTGTCACGGCGTCGGAGCGGTCAACATTCCCGGGGAAGATGGCGAGGACGCGCATGCTTCTTGCTTTGGCTTTGCTGGGATTGTTCATTCTCGATGTGTCGGTGAAAGGAGAGCAACGAGAGGAGGAGGAGGAGGAGGAGAGGTCCTGTCAGGGCGCCTTCGACCTCTACTTTGTTCTCGACAAGTGAGTGTCCGCGATTATTTATGGCTTTGTTACTTTCTCATCGCTGCGCTTCGCCAGGCGACTGCGGAGCGCGTCAAGTCCGTGTTGTTGCAGACAAGTAACAGTTTGCGCTTGTAAAATCACAAGTCTCCTGTTGAACTCATATCTCCAAAGATTCCTAAATATCAAAACTGTCGTCTTGTTTGACAAGAAGGGGAGTTAAACTCATTCGCGTGCTTCATATGAGCTCAATAATCCAGTCTTGGGGTTTTTTTGTGTGTAAGGATGAAATTACGGGGCACTGTAAACCCGGCTAGCTCATAGTAGTGAGTCAAAGCGAGTCTCAGCCACGGGATGTGGGCTGGGCGAGAGTGAGGGTCTAGAGTTTCAGGCTGATGACGCCTGCGGACACAGCTGCAGAAGTCTATCCCTCCATCTATGGAACAGCTTTATTGTTTCACGTACACACACACACACACACACACACACACACACACACACACACACACACACACACACACACACTCACTCACTCACTCCAGGAAACACATCATAGATATGTCGAAAACATGCTTTATAGCAGCTTATACATGGTCAGAGTGGAACAGAATCAGATTTATTTCCAGGTGAAGTCTTCAAACTACAGAAGAAACAATGACAATAAGAACTGAAGTATTAAAAGACAGGATCTTGCATATACATAAAATAGAGAAAAAAATAAAAACAATTTATGTAATACTGTTTTATTACCACATATTTGTAGAAACTCTCCTCTCAGGTTGTTGGATGAGTCTCTTTTATTCTTCAGGATCAAGCGTCTACAGACTGTTTGACTTGTTGTCTCTGGAAAACACAGAGCATCTTTGTTAAGTCTACGATCTACTACTGTATCATATTTAAACGGTTGTACTAGAAGAGCTTTACAAATCTAGTCCCAACCTTGATCCAGACCAGACAGATAATGCCCTTTTCTGGGCACAGCCGTTTCTAGTCAGTGGAGGATGGACAGGAAATGAGGTGTTTGAGAGTGAGGCTAGGATGACAAACAGAACCTGACTTGAATCAGAGCCCTTGTGATTACTTGTTACACCCTTTAGAGCTCTATAGACCACCAGGATGCCCGTGACCCCATTTCTGACGTAAATGTACCAGCTCCTAGGCCTTGTTCAGACTCCAGGCAATGAGGCAAACCTGATTTGTTTCTCAAATCAGATCTTTTGCTTTCCGTACTGTTCTTTGCAAGTGATGAGATCAAATTTGTTGTATCCAGATGACGCCATCTACAAGTCTTAAGTAGGCCAATTTCCTTGGAGAGAGAGGTTGACGGTGACACATCTGTAGATATCTGATTGAATCAGATTTCAAACCACCTCCAAATGTGGTTTAGATCAGTTTTGTATTAAACAACCTTTGATTTGTTTTTTTTCTGTCCCGTCTCAAAACAGTCTGGATTTGCCAAAAACCTCATTTTGACTGGCAATCTGAACAAGGCCTACATCCACCTTAATCCGATGTGAAAATGAGTATTCTACTTTATAGAAGTGAAACTCTGAAGGATTTCGTTCAGTGGCCCAAATATAAGCCTAGAGGAATGCAGGCCACCACCCAGGAAACACACTGCACCTGACTTATCGTGAATTGTTGTGGTTTCACCGTCAGAGATGATATTTTCACCAACTTTCTGGGAAGTGAGGGTTTGCTAGTTGTCATGTGTGATCTGTGCAGCTTCAGACAGTGTGGCTGTTCGTGGCTGCTCAAACATTGTAATTGATGTCATTGACATTTTTGTCATATTTTGGCTCAAGTTGCAAGGTGAGATAATGCACACGGATGCAGAATCTTTGGACGTGTCAAAGCACGCCGAGCAGCGTGAGGAAAAGCGATAGTCAGGGTTGAATTTCTTTCCATTATTTGTTCAGGAGAACATCAGGTTAAATGATCTTCGTGCAGCGATTTGCGGTGAAGCACTTAAACGTGTTTTGCATGACTTCTTTCGCCCTAAGAGCTGTGAGGTGAACACTTGGAGTGACATTTTACTGTTTTCAGCACATTTGTTGATCTTTGGGGTCTCCATCGTGACATCTGTCAGCCGCTCTTCAGTCTTTACCCTTTGCTTCAAAAAGTTTAGGATGAGCCTGGGGAGGCATGGCAATCACGCATGGACAGACCCCTGGTACGCCCGTATCTGGACCTGCACGCCTCAGCAGGCCTCCAGGAGCCTGCTGCTCTTTTTACAGAGATGTCACCAACATACTGGCTCTTTTTTCATCTTAAATGTCATACAGTGACCTCATCTTACAAATGTGTTTTTTATCTTCACCAGTACTTTAAGTCTTCCTCCAATTCACGCTTGCCAGTCCAGCAGGATATGTTGAGAGGAGAATGTGTGTGTGTGTGTGTGTGTGTGTGTGTGTGTGTGTGTGTGTGTGCGTGCGCGCTCGCTCCACTGGCAGCACCACACTAGAATGAATATTCGAGAAAATGAAACAGCATCAGCTCCCCACATTCCTACACTTAACGTCTGACCCAGACCAAATACCAGGCTGTGTTTTTTCTTCTCTGTCTGCTAAGCCACAAATAGAATAATATGTGTTTAGAACTGTGATTTGTTTGTTAGTATTCTGGGTGGTAAATCTCCGGTATGGTAAATGGGTTAAACGATAACATCGTATGGACCCCTCTCATATATGGAGCGATGATAGAATCTTACGTATGCATGTATGGAGGATGAGAATGTTGAATGCATCACACACACACACACACACACACACACAGTATTTCAAACAGATACATACACATGCAATGCAATTAACTGCAATCTTACGGAAGATATGATTTTTTTATCGTGTGCTGAAGTGAATATTATTTGTATTTGCAAGTACATCAAGAAATAAAAAGAGAACATTTTATTTCCTATTTCCAACAAGTGGTGCAATGAATAATCTGCCACAAAATGTAATGGGTTCTTTTCTGGCCCTATCTACGCCTGTCCAACAAGTTTGGTGAAAAAGACTTCATAGTTTTTGTAATCTTGTTAACAGACACACAAACAGAAATACAAACGCCACCTAAAACATGACCTCCTTTTTAAGTAGGCTATCAAACGATCACCTTTCTTTCTGCACATGTTAGACGGACCCATTCCATGTTGATGCATATAACACATTTCTTTTTAAATTGTTTCCTGTGCATGGCTCATTTGTTGTGTGTGTGTGTGTGTGTGGGGGTTGGTGTGTGGGTGTGTTAGTATGATTAAATGCTCAGTCTTCAAACTACAAGATAAAAATTGTTTTGCCAACTTAAACTCCTCCTGAAACAGAGCTTTTATCCTGTCCTCACCCCTTGGGAGAAGGATAAGTAGAGCAGGAAGCGACTGGTTAAACGGGAGGTACAAAAGAGCCATCATAAATCTAAGCAGCTGAGACTTTCTCTCCCTTTCTTACCCTGGAACGCACTTCAAGACCCTCCATGTGCCCAGATGAGTGTAACGCTGCTATTTGATGTCACTGCATCCTTCAATAGATGCTCACACTCGCATTTGCCCCCTGCTGAGTGTTACTTCTGCATCCTTCTGTTGTTCATGTCACAGCCTTTTCACTCTGCGGACCCCCAACCTGTTGTTAGACTGTCTATGCTTACTGGGACCATCTGTTCCCCCTCACAGTTACACACACACTCTCATAAACACCAGTAGCATACACACACACACACACACACACACACACACACACACACAGTCAGACACACAGGCCAGCTGCCTGCTACATGGTCGCTGCTAGAGGCAGACAGCTACATCTGTCCCTGTCTAACCTCAACCCTCTGGCCCAACAGCAATTAGCCCCCATTAGCAGCCCCCTGGGACCGGGCTTCATTAAGGAGACTGTCATGAACACAGCAGCGGCAGCACGTACAGTAGCAGGCTAACCAGCAGCTCTAGCCTTTGACAGGTTACAGTCCAGCATAATGGAATGTGAACAGCGAGCAGAGAATCACTTTACTTTTATTGCAAAAACACGGTAAGTCCTGTCTGTCCATCTCCTACCACATATGTCCAATGTTCTCAAGTTAAGCTGGGGTTAAACTGGTGAGGTCATGTATGGTCTTGCGAGTGTAAACAAATGGGAGGCTGTATTTAGGACTTAGACTAAGGGTGGCTCCTTTTGCTTTGGCTTTAAGTGACTGTTACTTTCAAAAAGAAACATAACAAAGTTCATTCAAACTGTTAATGTCCACAGTGGTTGCTGTTATTTTTGATTTTGCGGGAAACACTACCAGAACATAAGGTTACAAATAACAGTCATCTGTTGGAAGATAAGGTGATATCTTTTTGTTGTTTTTCAGATCTGGAAGTGTGAAGAACCACTGGATAGAGATTTACTCATTTGTGGAGCAGCTGGCAGAGAAGTTCATCAGGTAAACGCAGCAATTATAATGAGTGCAAATGCAGGTAATTAGTAAAAATACAAGGGCTAGAAGTCATGAGCTGATCATAACAAAACTACAGGCCAGGACAAGCATACAGCCAAACAAAACAGTCGCTATAACTAGAAGGTCTTATGAGGATTAGCACTCAGTTACTGGATGTTAGCATAGGATCCCTCGACCAAAAGTATTTTTTTTAGATTTTTCTTAGGATAAATGCACTAACTTCTTCATTGTTCTTCTGTTTTCTGCATGATGACATTTACTGTCTCCTACAGCCTCTGTAGTCTTGTCTAGCCACTTGGTAGCAGCTCATCTGCCTGCATTTACTGGCATATTTTATGCTGCAGAAAGAAGACCTTATTTCAGTTTTTTTTTTTTACCTCAAACCCATTCAAAGAAACAACTGACTTGAAAGAAGGGGACCAAATGTTCAATGAAGCTAACTTATTTACATTTTTCATTTCCATATTGCATTTCTGTATTGGGAGCAGGGTTATGCTAATGTGGGCTGATGCAGGGCAGGTGTAGCAGTAGAGAAGACCCGGCTAAGGCTAATTGTAAGCTATTGTTAAGCTAGTCTTCTGCTTCTTCATGTCTTCAACTATGAGAGGGTCCACATAATGTCAATTTTGTTCCCGGAGGTTGTACGAGCAGGGTCTACGTGGACATCTGGAGCAGGCAGGGCTACAGGAAATCAGAAGGGACACACAGTACTGGAAAACCAAAAGAGTAGATACATTACAAACGGAGAACAAGTCTTAAACTGAAACAGTCCAGACTTTAATTTTCATTCCTGAATATTTTCTGCTTTTGTCTGCATTGAACATGAAACTACTGTGTGTTTGCAGCCCAATGCTGAGAATGTCTTTCATAGTTTTCTCCACCCGAGGAAATATCATCATGAAGCTTACTGAGAATAGGTAAGACAAACACTTGAATCTACTGTCTGGATCTCTATCTCCCGTGTAGTACAGACATGTCCTCTCTTGTTACCTTTGCTTAGGAGGTCATGTTTTTGCTGCCTTTTCTTTATCTGGCAAGATTAAACCAAAGAAAAAAACAACATTGTCAATTTTCACAAAATTTGCTGGAGGGATGAAGCATAGCCCAAGGACGAACGCATTATGTTTTACAGCCAATCTGAATCACAGGGCAAATACTTATCAACATCATTCGACAAGGTAGATTGGATGATAATACAGAGAGCGGGTGAAGGTAAAACTATTCTTCTCACAGCCACAAATTCATATTTTCACACTTTTTTTCACAAAATATTATTAACACACACACACACACACACACACACACACACACACACAATGTAATACCCATCTGGCATTTGTCTGCAATGGGAACAGGTTTAATCAGCATTCACTCAAGAGTCAAATAATTCTGCAGTAGACACGGGTATTACGGTAATCAGCATAGATGTGAGGAAAAATCCCTGGTACATGCAGTAAATTACCAAGCATCCTGTCTGAGTCTATGGGAGAACACAAAGTAAGAAACCATCAGAGAAGTAGATCCACAGCAGCAGGAGAGAGAACAACAAGAATGCTTCATTCAAGGGATGTCTGAAAATAAGAAATTGATGTTTGCGAAATCATTTGACTTCCTTGTGTTCATGAGCTGTTAAGTGGAAGTGTGGGAACATTATGGATGGTACAAAGTAGATAAGTTGCATTCTGAAAATTACAGCATCAACACAAGACATTAATAGTTGTTTTCGTTTTTTTGAGCCAGTACATTTCCTTAATACATTGAAATATTGGTTGAATTATCATCCTGTATAATCTTATTAAGAACCTGTATAGCTAATTCTGCTCACTCCACGTGCACATCAATCAACAGTATGCATGAAATACAAAATGACTTACCATCACCAAACACTGACTTTTGTCCACCATATTTCCACATAAATGATGCCAAATCTGCAACTTGTGCACAAAGTCATCTCCAACTTGCCAAGTTGTTTTCCGACACGAGGAACCATCCATGTGTATTTTCACGGTTGAAGAGTGTGATTCTGATCAGTCAGACATCACCTGAATGCAGCATTGCACACAGCTGTTGTTGATTGGGACATTGGTGGAAGGAGGTTGTATTAATCTGAGCTAATGATGAGAAATAGGACATAGAGGAGGGTTTGAACGACGCTTAAAAACAGATTTTCTAAGCAGGAAGCATCCAGTCTACTCTGCAGGCCACCATGGCAGCACAATAAATCTACCCTGGGATACAACTTGAGCTGGAAAATTACATATCAGCTCGACTTGCTCTCTACCTCTCTCTCTTTATATATTATACAGGGAATACACTTAATGTCTTTTCCTGAGAGCAACTGCTTCTTCCGCTTCCTTCCGGTGTATAACCTCTAGCTGTGTGTGTGTGTGTGTGTGTGTGTGTGTGTGTGTGTTCGTTCACCCCACAGGGAGGCCATTACTGGTGGACTAATGGCTCTGAGAAGAGTCATTCCTGGAGGAGACACGTTTATGAATTTAGGCCTAGAGATGGTAAGGCTACATTTAATGTAAGAACAATTCCATTTTTATTACAGTATGCTCACATAGAACATATCCACAGAGAAATATTCAGTTTGAACCAATAAGAATCAGATGATTTGATTTTTTTCAGTTTTTTTATTATCCAATCCTACTTGCTTCCTGCTTACACAACTGTGGCAGACTTATATTGTTTTTATCTTTGTGTTTGCAGGCTAATACACAGATATATCAAGAGAAGCACGGTAAACTCTGTCTGTTCTCTGTTTGAACTTCTTATTACGTTATATTTTAGCACCTTATTTGTCAAAACCTTGACTGTTGTGTGTTTTCACAGGGACAGCCAGTGTTATCATTGCTCTGACTGACGGAGAGCTGAATGAGTGGCAGTTCGACACAGCTCAGCGAGAGGTATATATTCAGTAGGACTTAAGTTGGAAACTATTGCGTTTTATTGATTCACCTCAGAATCAGTACGTTTTTAGACTCCCCCTTTGACATGTTAAAACACGTGATGCAGTTTGATGAATGCGCTTGATATTTTGATGCAATTTATTTTGATAAAACTCTAGTACTTTCTTTCTTTTTTACCCCAATGAAACTAAACCATTTTGAACCAAACATTTCTAACACTGTGCAATGAAGCTCCACAGAGATGAGTTATTTTTGTCATCTAACAGGAAGTTAGCATCGCCAGTGGGATTGTTAGATTTAGATTTCTTTGACAGTTTGATCAGCAAGATCATCTTTGCCACTTCTGACTTTTGAAGGGCAAATGCAGTCCATCCATCCATCCATCCATCCATTTTCTTCTGCTTATCCTGGGTTGGGTCATGGGGGCAGCAGCCTGAACAGAGAGACCCAGACTTCCCTCTACCTAGCTACTTCATTTAGCTCTTCACAGGGGAATCCAAGACATTCCTAGGCTAGCTAAGAGACATAGTCTCTCCAACATACCCTGGGTCTTCCCTGAGGCCTCCTATTGTTTGGATGTGCCCTGAACACCTCCCCAGGGAGGCTTCTGGGAGGAATCTTGACCAAATGCCCGAGCCACCTCATCTGACTCCCCTCGATTTGAAGGAGCAGTGGCTGTACTCCAAGCCAGATAGCAATGCTTCTCGCCCTATCTCTAAGTGAAAGCCCAGCCCTCGGGAGGAAACTCATTTTGGCTGCTTGTACCTGTGATCTTGTCCTTTCTGTCATTACCCAAAGCTCATGACCATAGCTGAGGGTAGGAACGTAGATTGACCGGTAAATTGAGAGCTTTACCTTTCAGCTCAGCTTCCTCTTCATCACGATAGACCAATGAAGTGTCTGCATCACTGTAGACGTTGCACCAATCCGCCTGTCGATCTCACAATCCATCTTTCCCTCACTCGTGAACAAGACCCCAAGGCACTTAAGCTCCTCTACTTGGGGAAGGATCCCATACCCGACCCGGAGGTGGCATGCCACCCTTTTCAAGGCAAGGACCATGGACTCTGACTTGGAGGTGCTGGGGCCTCATTTATAAAACCTGGCGTAGGATCCATACTATAAGTTTATGTATGCCGAAAAGCATCTACGCAAAAAAAAAAAATTGATTTATAAAACTGTGCGTATGCACACCTGCACGCACGTTCCCTTTATAAATCACAGTCCAGCCGGAAAGTTGCACAGAAGGATTTGATTCATGTTCCTCCCTCTCCACACCCACAATTCACCATGTATGGTCATGCAAATTACCTCATGAAAGTGTTTTGCATATTAATACGCATGATGGATGCATGGCAAATAAAAAAGTGGCTTTGCACTGCCGAAGCGTGGCGGCTACAGGTGGGGATCAGAAAACACATGAAACGTGCACGTGTGACACTAGTGTTTTAACAAACGGCTCCGTTATCCACCGCTGCTTATATGGTGAAAGTTCGTAAATCAACATTGTAAAAACACAAACAAAAAATGATATAGTCACATTAATCTTTAAACAAAATCTGATAAATGCATGTGGAATTTGTTCTCTTGCACATGTAGTCTACATTTGTAAACTAGGTTATAAACAGCTGGCAGTGCGGCACTGAGGGATGGCTGCAATATCCCAGACCTATTCACACAGAATTTATTAGTAGGGCCTGAGCCAGAAGGTACTTTAGGCGAAGACCCTATTATTAATTTCTATTTCCTGAATAGAAAACAAATCTATAAATTTAATTTATATCTTTATTATCTATACTAATTTATTTTATAAATCTACGTTAGGCCTATATTGTGATATGGCGGTCAAAATAAATAAGCATACCTGTCGGACAATTCCCTCTGGAACGAGCCCGTTGCCAAGAAACCCAACGTTGTCAGCACTTTAATGTGTGTGGTATGGTGCGGTTCCGGTGGGATGGTCGTTCTAAAATTGGACTCAATTCAGCAATCAGATTCAAGAGCAAGGCTCTAGGTAGTCTGAAAGGGCCTATTAGCCAGTCATGAGCCAGGAAATCTTCCCTATCTCGGAACACCCTCTCCAGTCGGATCCGTCCATTGGCATGGTCTTCAAGAAGAGCAAGTGCATCCATTGTGCCCCATTGCGCACGGCTGCCACTGCATGGCTATTTATAGGCGCTCTTTCCATTAACCCATTGTTCTCACCTTGTCACAATTGTCCCCAAAATGTGCGTAAGCAAGGTCTGTAGTTTGCTTAAAGTTGTGCACATTCCTACGCTAGTCTTTTTTTTTTATAAATCCCAACTCTTGCGTAAGAAGTTGCGTTCACACTTCCAAGCCTGTTTTTTTGCATAAGCAAGCTTTATAAATGAGGCCCCTGATTCTCATCCAAGCCACTTTGCATTTGGCTGTGAACTGATCCAGCGAGAGCTGAAGTTGACCAGCCAGCAGGACCATATCATCTTCAAAAAGGACAGACCCAATCCTGCAGCCACCAAACTGGATCCCTTCAACACCCTGGCTGTGCCTAGGGTGTTGAAGGGGATTACCACCATGACAGGCACAAACTACCTTACGGCCACAGCTCTGATCAGCCGCCTCGACAATTGAGGCACGGAAGATGGCCCACTCGGACTCAATGTCTACTGCATCCCTCAGAACATGGTTGAAACTCAACATGCTTCTGTTGTTCCCAAATGGTGGAACGAACTACCCAACTCTGTGTGTTCTGCTGAGTCCCTTTCTACTTTTAAGAGACAATTGAAGACTCAATTGTTCAGAGAGCACCTAGGCACTTAACCTGACTCTTCTCTTCTTTGGGGTAGAATAAGTCAGAGGGTCCAAGACCCAGCACTTAGTGATTATGTAGCACTAACTGTGTTGTGTGATGTTGTATGTCTGTTATATAAAAAAAAAAAAGGTGGGGGGGCAACACTTCTTCTGCCATTAGATGGCAGTACCTGTGACCAAATCACAACTGAAGCACTTTTGCGCTTCCTATGGACTTTTTCTTAATTAGGTCTAAATTCTTGCTTGTGTTGTACGTCGCTTTGGACAAAGCGTCTGCTAAATGAAATTGTAGAATTGTAGAATGGTTGAAATTCCTTCAGACAGGAGTCTCCGCCAGATGTTCCCAGCAAACACTTACAATGCGTTTGGGCCTGCCGCATCTGACCGCTGTCCTCCCACACCATGGGAGCCAACTAACCACCAGGTGGGGATGGTTTGACAGCTCCGCTGTTCTCTTCACCCGAATGTCCAAAACATATGACCAACAACATGCCCAGGGTGTCCTGGTGCACATGTGGACACCCTTATGCCTGAATATGGTGTTTGTTATGGACAATCTGTGATGAGCACAGAAGTCCAATAACAAAGCACCGCTTGGGTTCAGATTTGGGGGTCCATACCTCCCATTCACGCCTCTCCAAGTCTCAAATTCCCAGAGGGGGCTCTCTCCAGTATGCCCTCTTGGGAATACAAAACTTCTCTGAACTGCTATTTGGCACATAAGCGCAAACAACAGTCAGGACCTCTCCCCCCACCTGTAGGCAGAGGGAAGCTGCCCTCTCATCCACCAGGTTAAACTCCAACATACAGGTACTGAGCCGAGGGGCAATAAGTATTACCACCCTGCCCATCACCTCTCACTGCCAGCAGCGCCAGAGTGGAATAGAGTCCAATCCCTCTCGAGAGGAATGGTTCTAGAGCCCTTGCCATGCGTTGAGGTAAGTCCGACTATATCTAGCCGGAACTTCTCAACCTCACGCACCAGTTCAGGCTCCTTCCACACTAGAGAGGTGACATTCCATGTACCGAGAGCCAGCTTCTGCAGCCAAAGATCAGACTACCAAGGTCTCCGCTCTCAGCTGCTACCCATTTCACATAGCACCCAACCCCTTTTGGTCCCTCCCATCAGCGGTGAGCCCATTGGACCTAGATTCCCTCTTCGGGCTGTGCCCAGCCAGGCTCCATGAGTGCAGGCCCAGCCACCAAGCACTCGCTGCTGAACCCCGCCCTCAGGCCTGGCTCCAGAGGGGGGCCCCATTGACCTGCATCAGAGCAAGGGAAAACTTGGACCCAAGTTGCTTTTCTTCATTGGGGTCTTTTAAATGCAGCAGTTAAAAGTAAATGGCAAACATTGTGTATGAACAACATCAAGGATGCATGATTTCAACACCACCACAATTCAACTTTGTACTCCTTCTACTTCATATGTGTGTTTGGTTTTAAATTTACTTGACAACCTCTGCATTCTTGTTCAACTGCTTGTTAGCAATTCCCTTTTTGAGGACACACAAAAGCTTCAAAATTCATGAGCGCAATATTTGCTGATGTGTTTTATGCCATAGAGCAAAACAAGATTATTTTGGTAGTTATTTCAGGCATTTAACCAAAAATGCCTTGACTTTGAGATGAGGTAGATGTTCAACTATGCCATCTTATACAACTACTTAGCTAATGAGCTTGTCATTGATGTCAAAACATGCACCTGTGTAAACTGAGACAGCCTGATGTGGTTTTTGGTGTAATGAATGACACCATGCGATGACTGGATTCTGTATGCTCCGCTACCTTTTCAGTTTATTTGTTCTTGTCTTGCAGGCTCAGAGGGCCAGATCTATGGGTGCCATTGTTTATTGTGTTGGGGTCAAAGAATTTAACCAGACCCAGGTAGGAACCACAGATACTAAAGATAAATACTCAAGTAACAAATCAAGTTCAACATTTTCTGCGTGTGTGTGTATGTTTTTTCTAGCTAGCTACCATTGCAGACACAAGGGAACATGTGTTTCCTGTGTGGGGGGGCTTCCAGGCCCTCAGGGGAATCATTGACTCGGTATGACACACCAAACATGGAACCACACATGGACAACAATCATATGATCTAACTGTTTTTTACTTTTTCTAAACGTCTCTCAGATCATCAAGAAGTCCTGCATTGAGATTCTAGCCGCCGAGCCCTCCAGTGTGTGTGCAGGAGGTAAGGGTCCCCCTCCTCATTAAGTTGCTAAGCAGTTACTGTGTGTGTGATTGCATCAGTCATGCAAAACCACTTGAGTGGGACATGAAGTTGAGTAATCGCACGGACGCTTATGACCGCAGAGTGACAGAGAGCGTATTGTCATTCACGGCCGGGGGAAATTAGCATAGCAGCTTCACCACAGCATGTGGGCAAGGGGCGGGGGGGCACGCTTGGTCAGAGAAATTAGCTGTGAATCTTCAAGCATGGCTGCCTCGCTGGCCTAGTTTGCCACATCGTATATGCTAAATAGCCATTCTGGCTTTTCCAGCCACCACTTAACCTCCTCTCTGATTTTCAGCTCTCTGGCTATTGGACGACAGTTTTAGGAAGTAGAAGACAGAATAGTGAGACAGCAATGGAGATTCTTCCAGCGGAATGGATGAGCTTTGACATGACCTTATTAGGACTCACTTAAGAGAGTGCATTTGCAGCCCAGCTACAGGGGCAGCCAATGGAAATTAGTGTCCATTATGGGATATGAAAGAGGAGAGAAGAGAGGAAAGGGGAAAAGAGGAAAGGTGCACTGATTCAGCCTCTTTATTCAAATAGAGGTCCAGAAGTACAGGCTCTTTTAATGTTCACAAAAATATGAAATAAAAAGTTTTTTAACACACTGGGTTTTTTTTTTTAAATTTTGATGATGCAAATTCCCCATGGTTGAATGTCACAAACTCATCTCTGTTCTTCATATGTGAGTATGGCAGGAGTCTCCATCAAGTTTCTTAACATTTGACAGACACCTTTCACATCATTCTGTTAACATTTTGGCAGGTGGGCACTTTTGTTATGTGCATGACCGCCACTTATGGTGGAGTGAGAAGAAATGACCTGCCCCTTTAAACAAAACTGTAGACTTTATCTCTTCTTTTGTCTTCTGCGTCAGGATTTTGCTTTTGTGCTTCAGAATTAAAGCAGTGGTCCCCAAATTTTGCCTACCATAGCATTCAGTTTGGTCTGCAAGATGTAAATTATTATTAGTGAAAAGAGTAATACTAAGAGTAGCAGTATAATTAAAATAATAAGAAAACAAGCCTCTTAATGAAAATGATTTTAAAATGATGATGATTATTCATTTTTCCATAAATTGTTCACCCAGGGTCACATGTCACTGTGATAATGCAGTTGGTCAATGCATGGCTTAAGTTAAGCATTAATTTCTTGTCTGTTAGTATGTGTTTGCTTTTTTTCGGGGGGGCACCCCAGAGCTAAAGCCTGTTTTCAAAATGTAAAGATTGGAACTACAGATATTTGTGACCAGTTGTTGGGAGAAAAAGCACAAGTTGGTAGAAAAATGAACAATTAAGTAAAGAAATACTTAAGTACAGGAAGAAAGTATTTGTTATGAGAGCTTCAGTGCTTTATCCAGCATGTTCCCCAATATCCACCAACAGCCTCATTTATTATTCGATTGATGAGCTGCCTAATGGTCAGTGAACTAAGAAAGCAGAGACCTACTTTAACCACAACTTGATTCTGGACTAATTAATGCAGAGCTCTGATGTTCCTGGTGAGCTGCTGTAGTTGTCTAATTAGCTTTAGTAGGAATCAGCACAGCTTGTGTCCTTTACACACAGCTTAATCTTGGAGTTTGATTATGTGGTCATGTGGTAGTGGTCAGCATGTTCCAGCTCCCATCCATACATAGTCTGTCTCCTTATTCACCACGCGGTCACATGACTTAACACGCAGGCTCAGCACTAACACACATGTTGAGATATTCTCTAGTAAGAACACACACACACACACACACACGTACATGTCCCTCACGCTGATGTGAAGTGACCAGAGCGAGCTGCCTACAAACAGGCCATCAGACTGGACAGTGAACATTGGGCCGCGCTATCAGACATGACAGCACCGATTCCACACACACACACACACACATACAACCATACACACGCGCACACCCTGAGCCTTAGATTGAAAATGACAGCAGAGATTGCTGCTTTCATTAATGTCTGACCCTTTCCTCCCCGTTGCTCCTTCCTCCTTTGCCCCCCCTGCCCTTCACTGTCCCGTCGCACTAACGTGATTGAAGAGCCACAGTTCGGACAAGGCATACCCCATTTCCTACACATACACACACACATACACATATGTCTGCTCACATGCACGCATATGCATGTTCATGTGTTCATTCACAGTCACACACATAAATGTGTCTGATCCTCGTCAAACATTCAGGTGAAGATGTAAATGGACGTGGAACGAGGGCCAGGCAGGAAAGGACAGCAGTCAAGTCAGTAGGGTGCCACCAGTCCCAGCGCACCATATGTGTGACAGCACTGACCTTTTAGAGAGTGTGTGTGTGTGTGTGTGTGTGTGTGTGTGTGTGTGTGTGTGTGTGTGTGTGTGTGTGTGTGTGTGTGTGTGTTTTTCAGGGTGTCTATCTATGAAACAAATCTAATCTCTACATGATGAGGAAAAGGTATTTGTATTTCCATCTTTAGTGTATGTGTAGAACTTTAAATCAACAAGAGTAGACAAGACAAGCTGCCTTGGATTGAGTCGTGTGTGTATGTGTGTGTGTGTACAATTTGTCATGCTGCAGTTTTCACTTAAGTAGCCAAGACAGCAAGCATTAGGACTAATTAGTTTCAAGTCCATCCAGTGAAGTTGCATATGGTTGCAGACCACATAAACCAAAAGTTTATGTGATCATTAATACACACCCCATGTCATCTGATTTTATATTATTGAAATTTATGGTTCTGATTGTTGTGGTTCTGTTCTACAGTAGAGCCAAGAGGGGTGCAGAGCCAAAGGGCGGGCCAGACAGTGAAAGATTAGGCTGTCTTTGATGTATGAGTGTGTGCATTTGTGTGTTGAGGAAATGACATGAGCGGTGCTGACATGATGCAAGTCACTTAGTATATGTAGATAAACATGCAGACGCACACACATACTGTACATACATACACTGCGGTGTGAGGTGGGGTGCACATTTACAGCTCTATAATCACAACCTTCATTAATTACCTCTGCCATGGAGCTCATGTTTGTAGTGGCCTTTTTTTCTCTGCAGGATTACACACGCTCTGTGAGGCAGATTTTCACCAAACTTGTTGGATGGGTGTAAAATTGGCCCAGGATGAACCCATTAAACTTTGAGGAGATAAGTCACAGCACTAGCAAAAAAAATGCCATCTTTGTTTTGCACTTTCACATCTTCCTCCTTGTAGGTTGAGATACATCTCAAATTTGGTCAGAAACACCCAAAGAACTTGGCCATGGGTTACCATGAAGACAGCCTCATAATGGTGAGGTGGCCAATCATGATATTTCACCATTAAATAGGAAACTGTAGTAAGGAGACTCAACAAGGTCAGATCTTTTCCAAACTTCATGTTTAATGACATTAGCCTTCTCTTTCACGCAAATTTAAACCCATCCATCCATTCATTGGTTAGCACTGTTGCTGTGCAGTGGTTAGCACTGTCGCCTCACAGCAAGAAGGTTCCGGTTTGAGTCCCAGCTCCGGCATGGGGTTAGGGTTGGCACGGCACGGGGTTATAGCTAACCCTTAGCTATATAGCTTTAGGTTCTGGTCCTGCGATGGACTGGCAACCTGTCCAGGGTGCCGGGACATGCTCCAGCCCCCCAAGACCCTCAACAGGATAAGCAGAAGACAATGGATGGATGGACTTCCCTCTTGCAGAGCAGACACACATCCACCTTCGTGAAGTTGCAAGGGCCTGGCCATCACTGTTTGAAGCTTTAATAGGGACCTGAGCACCAAAGTGCCAGGGGTTGAAAATTCCCCTTAGTGGAAGAATGGACTCCTGAGTAATCTCTAGTTCGAGATTGTTAATGTTTTCATGTACAAATTGATATGCCATATGTACTAGTTATATCATATTTCTAATAGAAACAACTTATTTCTGCTTTCATGGAACTCAATTTAGTTTTTGAACTGTCTCATACATCTCTGTTTCTCTTCTTGGATCATGCCCAAAGCAAAGCTCAGCTCTACATTCTTAACAGCATCTGTAAAACATGGAGGAGTGTTGTATGTTTTCTCCGCTCAGTGTGTATGTGTGTGAGTGTGTGTGAGTGTGTGTGTGTGTGTGTGGGGGGGGGGGTATTCACGGCTGTCACAGTAGCTGGTCTGACCTTTTAGAAAGCAGTGTCACATATACACCCACACCCTGTCATGTTTTTATCCAGTGATCTTCACGCTGGAGCTTTAAATGTTAAAGGTGTGCCAAATGTTCATTTCTATTAGCCAGGATAATGCTAGAGGAAACCTCAGCACATACACACGCACACATACACTCAATGAAAACACTCCTTAGAAAATATGGGGCACACAAACAATATGTACACATACTGTGTAATCACTCTGAACCTTCACTTGGACACACACGTGTGCAAACACCAGGCCATGCTGCCATAGGTAAGGTCAGAGCTACTTTGTCAGCCCTGTGCTGTGTATCAGCCCTGCAGGCGTGTTTTAAAGCAAGTGTTTTTTTTCTCTGCTCTCTAACATATGTTGGGTAGCAGCCACATAGACACTCCAGCATATGCTGGCAAGCTCCTGTCAGTGCGCTTTAACAGTGCCTGAGGGAAACTAAAGGTCAAAGACACACGCACACACACACACGCACACATCCTTGTACTTATATCTTTGTGAGGACTTTCATTGACGTAATACATTCCCTAGCCCCTCACCCGAAACCCAACCTCAACTGACTGCCTGACCCCAACCTTGACCCTAAACCTAACCAGAACCTAATTCTAACCTCGACCCTAAAACCAAGTCTTGACCTTCAAATGGCCCTTTGAAGATGTGAGGACCGGCTAAAATGTCCTTACTTTCTAAAAATGTCCTCACTCTGTTAGTTAAATACGTATTCTTGTCCTCAATATGTAGCAAGTACAAGAACACACACACACACTTGCACTCGCACACCTCCTGGCTACTGAACTGACTGAGATATTTGTGAATAGAAGCACTTTTAGCATTAGCACCATTCGAGCATATTATGGCCTTTCCACACGTACACGCACAAGCACACAGATATAAACAAACCGCAATGAGGCGTGCGTCTGCTGATGTGGAGTTCATGAGAGGGAGAGAACGGCTGTGAGCGCTCGCCATGTTGGTGAATGTACATTTGTTTTTCTCTTAATACTCGAACAAATATGTTCTACCACAATTATGAATGTGCCAATTATTAGAAATACATCGATCCACATATTTTCTGTTCAGTTCTGATACTGATTCTGATACCAGAGGTTTTTGTTCTTGAAATTTATCCTCAGAATGATTGATTGTAGGGTTTCTGTTTAAGATGACATGGTGAAGGTTTTCGTAAACCACATCACAAAAATATTATTTTTGCTGTTTCTAATAACTGAATTCTAAGAGTAAAAATGCATTCAAAGCAAACTTTGAACTGTTCCCTATACGAACACAGTTGCTAATGATATAAGTCCAAAATCCTAGAGAAATATTGACACTGAAAACCTGCTTAAATGTGAACAGATATGAGAAGTTAAATATCAGCTAAAAAAAACAACTTAGTATTTCAAAATATGTGCAACCATCATCAAATAACATTGGACTTTAGCAAAAATTATGAGGTTTTTAAATTGAATATTGTAGATAAAATGCAAACCTAGATAAGTATAGGTTGACCGGAAGCATCAGTCTGATCAGTGTATACCATCAATATTGTCATCCTATCATTGGTGTTGCTTGTTTGTTCCTTCCTCAGAGAGTTTCCAGGTTGTGGTGAGAGGAAACGGGTTTCTCCATGCTAGAAACATTGACCAGGTCCTCTGCAGCTTCAAACTCAATGATACACATTCTATGGGTAAGTTCTTCAAATAAAACAAAGACAATATCCAAGGTACAATCTTGTGTATATTTAATGAAGTATGAGGCTTACACCTAGGAGTTCCAGGATGTTTCGAGGATTTTAATCATTCATTTCTTTTCCTTGCTTCAATTACAGTAGATTCATGCTTACACTCATTTAGATGATGCCGGTTTGACTTGGTAGGAGATGCTGCAGATGCTAAAATCAGATTTTCTTCCCTCTACAGATGAGAGACCAGCTGGAATAGAGGATACCTTCCTCCTCTGTCCTGCTCCTGTTGTTGAGGAGGTGGGGAGGTGAGCTGCGCATCTGTTTTGCTTCTTCCCAGCTTTTCAATCTCAGTTCAACTATGTAGCTGCAAAAACTTCAGAGCCCTCATCTTTGTCAGCTGCGTGCAAGTTTGATGTGGACACACAAGATCGCTGTCCTTGAAGAAATTAGCACCAAAGTCATCAAGTGTCTGTGATCAATCAGTGTTTGTCACAGCTAACGAAGCCAGACACCAATCACAAGGGGCCAACAGGAGTAGAGCCCAGGAACACGACTTAATGAGAGCCTCCTGGAGAAGACTTCTACAACCGGGTGTGTGTGTGCGCGTGTGTGTATGATGTATCCCAATCTCATTCTGACATATTGGGAGAGAGAAAGTGTGAGTGGAGGCGGCGGGGCAGCGTAAAGTTTCCTCTAAGGCTTTCCAGCTTTGCTCAGGGTGATATAGAAGTTTCTGCCGGGGCAGACAGAGTTCTGCTGTGGGCTGAGCTCCAAGAGGACCAAGACCCAGCAGCTTCCCCATCTCTGCTGCCTGCAGTCCTGTGCATAATTATACACTCCAGCCTTCAGCCTCAGACACCTCCCAGTCATCATCTGTCTTGTTGCTGTCACTCAGATTTCTTGTGTGATTTGAGCTGGTCTTGTCCACCAGAGAAAAGGATGGAGAAATATTCCTCGGAGATGAGAAAGAGGAATTTTGTTTTCATGCTGTGGCTGCAGGAAGATATATGATTGTGTGACACGCTAGACTATATTCCATTTACATATGTCAAAGTGAAGTGGTGACACATGGAATTTAAACTGTATAGTCTTGGGGGATTGTTTTATGAACTCCAGACCTACTTTTCATAGTTGGGAGTCACACACATCAGGGTGTCATTCATGTCAGAAACATGTTCACCTATTGCACTTATTTGGTATAGATGAGAGATTACGCCTGGGTAGAGGGTGCAGAATATGATGCACGTACAGTAGCTCGTTTTCTTTTGCTCCTTTGAATTTGTCCACAGGATATCCAGTCATTAAAGAATCTCCTTAGCTACTAATTAGAAAACATCAACACCCCCGCCCCACTCCTCCTCCATGAAGTCTCCAGAAAATTATTTTGCATGTTGAGAAAAAAACATTTCCAAATTAAGTCAAACTCGTAGCCGTAGTAAATACAGTTGCATCTACAAAATGGCTTGTGTACGGGAATCAGTGATATTACATTACTTCAGAATCGGATTTAGTTACAAGGAATTGCTTTCTGTAAAAGGTCCTAAATGGTGATTAATGAATGTAAGTACGTCAAAGAAATTGCGTGGGAGATTACGTCTGGTCAGGAGAAACCAAACAAACTTCGACGACAGGCCTCATTTATCCTTCAAATGGTAATTCAAGTTTAATCTCAACATTACGACATCAGTTTTTTTTCTTCTTTCAATGTGGAAATTCCCCTTGATTCTCAACATTTGGAGGAAAAAAAGGGTGTCTTCTCAGTTTCTTTTCTTATGTCTGTCCCGACTATTTTGTACAGGGGCTCAGTTGGATATTATGCTGCCTTTTATACTGAGTGTCACGGTTTGTAAGTGGGGAAAACAGGGCCCAAATGTAGATGGCTTCTAAACAAAGATATTTAATATACAAAAGGCAAAGTAACAACACAAGTATCTCAAAGTACAAACGGAGGGGAAAAAAAACAAAGTATCAAATAAAGTGGTCAACAGGCCTACGTCCTGGATGGATGAAAAGTACAAACAAAACTGAGATCAAACCAGACTAAACTAAAGAACTTACATGGGAACATGGAGGAGCTGGGAACACAAGGGAGGAAACGTGGAGCGAGAGGGACAGAGACAAAACCAGTAACAGCAGCAAACACACACAAAGAAACCAGAGATAATGGGAAACACAAATACAAAGGGGGAAGGAGACACAGGTGGTGCAATAAACACAGGTGAGACGCGTAAGGTTATGACAGGAAGACAGGACACCAACTACAAAATAAAACAGGAACAAGACAAGGATCATGACACTCAGGAGCTCAACTTATTTGTTTGGTTCATTCTCATTCTTGCATACAGCTCCTCTGGGTGATATCTAGATAAATAAATTCAGATTTGCTGCCATGTTAAGGGGGCTTAAGAAAAGAAAAAAAAAAAAGATAATCCCTCATTACTCCCGAGACTGGGAAATTTACAGTGTTAGAGCTGCAAAAGTTTGAAACATATATCAATTCAAAGACATAAATAAGTAAACAAGGAGTGTAGAATGGAAAAAAAGAGTAGGAAAAAGATACAAGGAGAAGGACACATGAATATGTAAATATGTACATCCAACTCAGAATCAGATGAAGAGTTCAGTTGCAAAAGCAGACAATTTTGCTCACAAACTCCTCAGTCATACCAATTCTCTGAAAACTTCAGGCCGTTCTCCTCAGTGTCTCATTGAGCTTCTGCTTCTGAGCGCAGATCAGAACACGGAGCATCGATACTCACTGCAACAGTGCCTAAAGGAGGCATGTTTCCATGTAGAAGAATCCCATTAGTGCAGAGTCAGCCCTGCCTGACAGCCTGAATACTTCTGAGGAGGAAGTCAGCTGTGAATGGCTGAAGGGCCCAAAGATGAGGCCAACAGCTGGCTGGCGAGTTAAGAGTTCTGATGGCCAGTCTTGGAAATATGTCAAGAGGCAAAAATACCTTTGACAGCTGGACAGGTGTTTGTGAATCAGAAGGATTTACAGAAATAACACAACCTTCTCCTTGTCGTCACCCAAGTTATGCAGATTTTAGCTTTATATTTAATTTAAATACTAGTAAAACTTTCATTACCCCCAGTTTCTCAAGTATGCTACTGCTTTTGTTTTAATTTACTGCTCACTCGAAAGGACCAACCATTGACAAGATGCCTGAAACCATTTAGTCTGAGGCTTAGTTGTAGTTCTGGCAGTGTTCAGACAGGGAAACCCCTCAAGATGAAGAAAAGGAAGCAGCAGAAGAACCAGGAAAAGAAAAAAAGGGTGGGAGGAGGGGTGTAGAAACAAAAGAGGAGGAGTGGGTTAGATGTGCATTCACAGGAAGTCGGTGCTTGAGGTGCAGAACTGCTTCTGAAACTGCACTAGCTCACTTAAAAAGATGGAATATATGATGGAGTGGTTGGACAGAGTAAACCATTTGAATACATTTTGGTTCAACTATAGTTTAGTTGTTTGTCCCCATTTTCATACAATTTTAAAGTTTAAACCATAAAAGTCAATTTCCATCATCGATTTGAGATTGAACACAACTGACAAAAGTACGAAGAAATCTCAAATGTGAATGTTCAGAAATTGGGCTGTTCATCAAAGAAGCAAGCACAGAGATGGAAGGTCATTTCCATAGCAACGACGCTCTGAAAAATCCCTACGTTTGCAATGATACACTGACTTTGTCAGGTGCCATGCAACTGACCACTTCACACGACTTAAACTTTTTTTGCATCAATCTAAAAATGTTTGTCATCCTAATGGACACGATCAAATAACCAAACAACCCAGCACACTGGGGAAGTGTTGACACAGATAGCATGTTAGCTTAGACTAATGTTGCAAATCATATTTTTCACAAGTGAATGTGGCATTTTAGAGAATCAACTGATCAATCATGAAAATAATCAGTTACAGCTCTGAAAATCTTTATCACACATGGAACAACATCACTGGTGACCTGTTTTCAATTAAGGGGACTCTCCCAGTACCACCTCCAAGACCCTCACTCACCTCCACCCGAGCCTTGTCGTATATAATGAAATCATTGATGTTGCTTTCACACAAATCTAAGTTGACTTCATCCTTCCGGATGCGACTCCCCCTCCTGCACACACACACACACACACACACACACACACACACACACACACACACACACACACACACACACACACACACACACAAACGCAGGGCAAAGACATATATAGTGGCGAGATGATGATTGATAGGGGCTGAGATGTGTCTGTCAGAGAGAAGCTGATAGCAGAGTTGCCCCTGCCTGCCTGAAAGGAGGCCGGACTAATGGGGAAGGGGGGACAGAAGAAGAAGCAGAATATACAAGTGGCACCTGCACCACCAATTTTCTTCGCCCGAGTCTGTGGAAGCACGAGATGACGGAAGGCGAGGAAGTGAAGATGAGGGTCTCAGAAGGAAGGGAGCGACAGTGCTGAAGGGATTTAGAAGAGGAAAGGCCCTCTTCCTACCATCCCCCATGCTGTTTCTTCTCTGCTGCCCCCCCACCTTGCAGTGACCTCCCCCCTGTCACCCCCTGCTTAAATCTAAACCCAGAGCTCAATGCCCCCCTTGTCTCTACCCCCCCCCCCAACCATAAGCACAGCACAAGAAGCCTTTCTCTATTCTGTTTCCAAACATTGCGCTGCAGTCCAGCTGTCTTACGTTTCCACCCTCTATTTGTTTCATTTTAACATATATGATAGCCAATCCTCTAATCTCTGCCCCATTTATCACTGTCCTGTCCCAGCAGCAGATAACAGCTCTTAACCCTGAGGAATAAGAAGTCATTTAGCTATTTGTGGTTTCCGCCTCAGAGGTCTGGGTCAGATCCTAACAGAGGAGATTCTTTTTGTGGGTGGAGAACTCCCCTGCCCCCTGAAGGATTTCGGCTTTGTGTCCATGTCAGCATGTTTGTATGCTAGTACGGACATGAAGGAATGTGCTCACCACCTCGGGCACGCTTCTACAGTAGTCCCAATATCAAAATATATGGGCATGCAGGCAGATGTGCATTCAAGCGAGCCTGATGCGTATCTGTGTCGAGGAATGTGTCATGAGTGTCGATGTCTTGCAGGGTGATCTACCTGCAGGTGAGCATGAACGAGGGCCTCTCCTACATCACCAGCTCAGTGCACATCACAACTACTGAATGTGTGAGTACACAGTCCACTTTAACGCAAAATTGTACCTTCTGGCTTGCTGCCATCGTTAAATAAGTGTTTCTTTAAACCCTTTTATTTCCTCTAGTCTTCTTCCTTTCTCCTTTCTGACGTCTCCTCTGTCTGTCATCAGAGGAGGCTGTGAGTACTTTTTCCTTTCACTTTTTTCTCTTCTATTGTATTTGAGTTTGTCTGAATCTTCATCCTGTCGTTTTGTGTTTCTGCATGTAGTTTGACGGCACCATCGTTCTGATTTCACTGCTGGTGGTGTTTTTGCTGTTGGCTGTGCTGCTGATGTGGTGGTTTTGGCCTCTCTGCTGCACCGTGGTAAGTCCCCAATTCATTTTTTTGGTCATTTATAAAGGACTTGTGTTTTGTTCCATTTATATTGAGTTTGAATTTTTTCTTAATCTTTAGGTAATAAAGGAACCTCCACCACCTCCTCCTCCAGAGCCTGTAAGTGGTCTGCTATATGAGGGTGTGACTTGTGTTTTTTCTCTTTAATTGTGGCAATTCAATGCTGTTTTTATTTTAAAGTGATACTTTACCTAAGAAGTGTATTTGTCCTTTCCAGTACTCACAAATAGATATCTTGAGCTCACCAATATGTTCCTTCCAGCATCACATCTCTGGGACTCCAGGATTCAAAAAGAGCCAGCTTTGTATATTTAGCTCGAAGCTAATGACAACTCTTGCTAACAGCAGAAACTGCCAAAAAATGCATGTGTTTAGCTTAAATCAAAGTGCTTGTGGATAACTGAGCATATGGCTGGTTAAAAAAAGACGTGGTTTACACCAGATCATGCACTTAAGAGTTTTTAATCTGACATTTTTGGACAGTGTTGTGTTTGTTAGTCATCAGGCATCATTAGCTTCAGGCTAAATATACATGGCAGGCTCCTCCTTCTGGAATCACAAAGTAGTGACACAGGAGAGATCTTCCCGGCTCAAGATGCCCATTAGTGATTTCTTGAAAGGCGAAGTACTGTTTTGAGTGAAGTATATTAACATTTAATTTAATGGAGGTTTTCTTTACAGGAATCTGACGATGAGGATGGGATGCCCAAGAAGAGGTGGCCCACAGTGGACGCCTCCTATTATGGTGGTCGAGGAGTTGGCGGCATCAAGCGGATGGAGGTAAACACACATGCAACATTTGCAACTCTCCTCAAAAAAACTGAGCAGATTTTAGCAAAGCTTTCATCATTCTTAGGTACGATGGGGGGAGAAGGGCTCCACTGAGGAAGGGGCTAAGCTGGACAAACCTAAAAATGCTGTTGTAAAGATGCCAGAGCAGGAATTTGAACCATTTGAGCCAAAGCCTCGAAAACCACCCCGCCGCCCCGCACAGCAACGGAGATGGTACACACCCATCAAGGTCTGACCTTTTTTACTGAACTATAGTCCTTCATTATATCTTAACCTGACCGTGTTAGTTTGTTAGAATTCATTATATCCGTGTGCGTCCCCCAGGGGAAGCTCGACGCTCTGTGGGCTCTATTTAGGAGAGGATATGACCAGGTATCTCTGATGAGACCGCAGCCTGGAGACCAGGTGAGCCCACCTCTCAACAGCATTCATGTTTCACTTCAAGTAGAATTCTTGCATTTTTCAACCTGGATCTTATTTTGCCATTTATGGGTCAAAATGCTTCATCGACACGAAACTGTTTGAATCTTTGAACGACGCAATGGTCTGGAAACCCGAATCAGCTGCAAGTAGATACGTTTGGTAAAGTTTATCCACAGGAAGTAGTTGCTTTCATCACTGATGGACCCAGATTATTATTATTGACTACTTTCAAACAGACCTTATTTTAAATCCTGAGTTGCTCATTGAATATTCCTGTCACAGAGCAGTCAGACTAATGATTGAAGACGCTCGTCCATTTAACATCTCTACCTGAAGCTGTTGTGCTTCTACCACATTTTTGTATGTGGTAGAAGGTATGTGTATTTTGTATTTTTTTATGTGCTTTATCACTGTTTATACAGTAAATTGTGTTTGAACCAACTTTGCAACACTCACTGGAAGCTAAAGATGTGCCATAAAGCATGAGGTGCTGAAAAAAAAATCATATTTTGATTTAGGTGTAAACATGTCTTCAACACATTTGAATAATGCAATCAAGTGAAGACCATTTCACAGGCCTTCATTTTATTGTATGTCTTATCCAGACTATTGCCTCAATCAGGTTAATTTCAGAAGACTGATGTCCATGTAAATGTAATCATGTCTGACATCATGATTGAAACGATCAGATACCTTTCTTGTTTCCATTTCATTTCCAGTGGCAGGTTTGACAGGACAAATTCCTTATGAAACAAATAATTTTGATCATTTTTGGTTGTAAATAACAAAACGAAACACCGAAGTCACCCCTTAATCTGTCATGACCTAAATCCCGTGGTATGAAATTTATCAGTGTGTCTGCTGATGTATGAGTGGATAAGTACTGGTGTAGGTGTTGTCATGTATAAAACCTAAAATGTTTACCTGGCAGAAACCAGTCAAACAAAACCCCTTCGTCCGGGAGCTGATAGCAGACTTGTGCTCAGGAGCAGGGAGGTACGCAGACTGACAGCCACCACCTAAATGCCTCCAGGGAGACCGGCCAGGTGCCTCCAGTCAGACTAAGTGACTCCACCCACTCCAGCCTGCAAGAAAGCAGAGAGGATCAGCACAAAAACAAGATCAGGCCCACATAGGCAAGAAGGCTGTCACAATCTGCATCTAAAACAAAATGACAGCGTGTTCACCAAAAACAGGCATAATGACTGATACTAACTATAATTACTTGTAATTTTGTGGATTGTGTTGTGGACGACAACCATTTACAGCATTTTAAGAGCCCGTCGGATAGTTCCCTGTCTGTGTGTGCCCACATTTAGAGACAGAAAACATCTGCCTTCTTTCTCTCCGTCACACTGCATGAAGACAACGCGTGTCAGAGAGAAACATGTTCAATAAAATCTTAATAGGAGCTTAGTACTGTTTAGACACACATGCACAAACACACACGGATACACTGACACACACACAGTGAGTGAATGAGCTTCTCATGCGCCTCTTTTCATCAAAGCAGCCATTGTTGAAGCTTCTTCTGTATCACTCCCAGTAACTCTCTCAAGTTATACACTCCCTCTTTACTTTAAAGGTATGTTTATGAAAGAATATTTTTTACTATTTATTGATAAAAATGATTTATTGATAAGGCAAGAACAGGATTTATGTGCTGGATTTCCTGTGAAACTCCTCACATACTTTGGTTTGTCCGTCGCTGCTGGGAAGTCTTTCACCGTGACATCATTGTGTGACACGGTTGGAAGGAGCAGAGCGGCTGCCGTTATCTAACCTTGGCCCATTGTAATGTACCCCATAACCCCACAGACATGTTTTCATCATCATACTGGTTGTCATGGTGAAACATCTGCTCTGTTGTAAATGGCTTCATTGTCACTTCCATTGCTAAAAGTCACATAACTGACAAATTTATTGATTTGTTCCTTGTATAGGACACTGCATGGTTACAGTCAGAATGTCTGTGTGTGTGTGTGTGTGTGTGTGTGTGTGTGTGTGTGTGTGTGTGTGTGTGTGTGTGTGTGTGTGTGCGTGTGTTCATGTGTGTCTACTGTATCTGGAGTCTGTAAAAGTGGTCTTCATCATTTTTTTCATGACCAGTTTGCATCTGAGACTTTTCTGTAAAGCAGCACAATTCATCTGTGTGCGGATGGAAGTTTCCAGAGTCTTTGTCAGCCACAGTTCACAGAGATGACCCCCACAACTCCCTTCATGCGCCATTAACTGAGGAAAATAAAACGCTGCTCTTCACACAGAAAGAAGCGGGAGGGGGGCGGGCGCTTTAGTGGTGAAGTGAGAGAAGAATTGTGCTAATAGCCATATCAGCCATGAAAGGCGACACTGACCTCTCGTCAAGGAACGCTGTCAGTCAAAAATAATGTCAAGTATCTCTGCAGAAGCGTGAAACTCTGACAGATGAGGCGTCGTTTAAAATGTTCTGCCCCAGTGCAACTAGAGCAACTGGGTTTCTGTGCCGATACCACAATTAGACGAATGTTTTACTTTTCAACACTCGCTGCCACAGACAAGAGGGGACAAAATTCCCTACTAGTAGAAGTGGAAGTACTGCACTGAATGAGTTAAGTTGGTGAATCAACCTATTTCTTCACCAAAGTGAAACATTCAGCCTCAGAAATGCATTCGGAGTATAAATGTAGCCTTTTGAAAAACATTTCTATCTTCATAATTTAATGACCATTTAACTTGATTCCATTAGTTTTCATGTCAACAGAAGATCGATCATGAGAATGCACTTTAGCTCTAATGAGGCTTTAAAAGGATCCAGGAGGTCTTTTCTGTTTGTCTGACTGGTAGCAGGATAACATAAAAACAATGAGGCCAAATTCCTCTAAACTTGGTGGAGGGGTATATTTTGGGGCAGACATTTTAAACATAGCAAAAAACAGTTTTGTTTTGTTTTTTCCATTGGATTTTGCTGATGTTGCCTTGTTGGAGGTATGCACTCAGAATAGATCTCAGCCAAACCCAATGTAAAAACAAATGCGTTTTTTTGCTGGGTTATTGAGTATGGATCTGCCCCAAAATGTAATGGGTTCTTCCTTGGCCTGTGCTACATCCACCCCACCATGATTAGTAAAAATCAGCCATATAGTTGTTGTTTTTTTCAAACAAACAACACTAATCTCTGAATTTTCTTGGCCTTGGTGATAAATGATAATTCTGTCAAAGAGCAGAAGAAATAAAATGACTGTTTTGTAGATGTAAGAAGTAGACAGAGCAGATATTTGTATTGTCTGAAAGCTGTGAGAAAATGAACACTCAAGAAATACTCAGCAGATCTTTTAAAATACAGCAATAAGGTATTTGTACTTTTTACTTTGCACCTCGGCTTTGGCTGCTAACAGGAAAGTTTTCTCTGTAATGACAAACATTACGTCTGGATTACAAAGCGCCCTAGAAGATGGCAAAAAGCACATCAATAACGAGAAAAGGTCTCCGTGCAGATTGTTGACCAGCATCTCAGGAGGAGCTTGTCCTGCTTTCTCCCCACATTACTCCTACTTCACTGCCTCTGCAAGCGGCCATCAGCAGGCTGCCAGTTCCTGCCACACTCTCCCTTTGCATTTCATGTGTCTGCACTCTGTGTATATGTGTGTGTGTGTCACTGTAAGTTGTGTGTCAGCCCTCCTGAGTGAGCGTCACACAAACAGATGGGGAGTTTAAAGGCCACGAGCCATATTGTGACAGAAGAGATTCCCTTCTTTTGTCCCCAGAGCTGATGGCTGTGATGGCCTCGTCACACAGCACAGCGGCGACCAGAGGGCGGCCACCATTCCTCCGTGCCCATACACACACACACACACACACACACACACACACACACACACACACACACACACACACTAATGCAGCACCGCTCTTCTTCCCTGCTAACACCTCTGTGAATGACTGATTTGATAAAACACATTTTCTCAGTGTTTAACCACCCCCTGAGATTCAGTGTTACTTTATACTCAAAGATTTGCAAAGTGACTCAACAATCTCATACCAAGTCACCACTGAACTGAGAAGTTTAACCAACAGCAACATCAGATCGAAACAGAATAATTCCAAGAACTGTTTTCATGACACTCTCATGGAGGACATTTTGACATGACACAACAGGAAAAGCACCAGTGCAGATAATACAATTAATGAGGGCTGCATTCCATTTCGCTGCTTCAGTTTCACTCATCTTCTGTTGCGTGCATTAGAGATTACGTGAAGTCTTTCATCAAGACGTCCTTTCTTTTATTAATTTTGGAGGTTTTTGTGTCTGTGCAGTTTATTCTGCGAGCATTTTGAACTTGTGTGTGTGATGCGCGTGAGTGTATCGCTGTATCACGTGAGGTGACAAGCAGAGCTGTCAGGTCAAATGTGCATCTTTGCTCTATCCTCCATTTTCTTTGACTATAATAGCTACAAAAGTGTGTGTGTGTGTGTTTGTGCGCGCGCGTGCACTTTCCAGTGGAACTTACAGCTTTCAGGGATAAGTCTTGGAGGGGCTTGGAAAGAGATTCGTGGGGTGTTGTGAAGAGGAATGCTGGAGGTGTTTCAGGGTTTTTCCTAAAATCAAGTTGAGGGTTTGAAGTAAACAATCGCCAAGAGGGGAAATAACAGACAATGCACCCCCAAAGGGACATCCAGCGAGGCCGATCTTACACTCACGATCATATGAAAAGTGGAAGAAAAGTGTGTTTTTAGTGCTGCTTCCTCTCTAACCTTCCTCTTCCTCTGTGTATTCATGAGGCTGAGGTTTCATTCAGGCCATATGTTCCGGTGGAGGCATGCTTACAGTCACACACACACACAAACACACTCATATTCATGAGCTTGTGTTCTCATTGTGTCCATATGCTCTCACTGGTGTTGTGCTGCTGCTCTGCTGCTCACAAACTGGCCTTTTCAACACAGCCTGGCGACAAGACCGAAGCAGTCAGTGCACCCCCCCCAACCGGGCTGACCCCAATCAATTACGCACCCCTCATATACACACACTCATACAATGGGCCCCTCAGTCACAAAGCTACTACTGCTTGGGGTCCTCTTAATGGCCCCTGTGTGACTTTAGGGCCTCTCTGTTTAATAAGGTGTTATAATCAGACCACCAAGGGTCTGTGACATGGAGACCTACTCTCCATCCTTCACACAGCAAGACAAGTGTGTGTATGTGTGGTGTGTTTGTATGTATATGCAGCAGGATGCTTTGCAGAGAGAGGAGGAGCTTCAATGAGAACAATAAGAGAAGCGTTCCATTCTCCGCCGGATTGTAAATTATGGTAAAGGCTGAGGGGCTTTTGTGAGGTTTTTGAAAATGTCTTTTATATTCCAACAAGTCGAGCACATGAGACACATAAACCGTTTTCTGTTCTGCATCAAGAGAGGAGGAGGAGGGGAAATGTGGTGCTAGCTTGTCTTTGCTAGTGTCACAGCTATTGTGGTGCAGGTGTGGATGGAAGACAGACGCAGCTCTGTGTCCTCACACACACTCGCCTCTGTCAGCGCAGTCATACAGTGACTGCTGCATCTTCACTTTTAATCTGCAGTTGTGGCATTTACTCCATCTGTGTGTCTTACAGGGTCGCTGTATACATTTCCAGCGGGTCAAAGATGAGGAGCCCACCACCAACACCTCCCGCATATACTACTCCCCCTCACCTCCTCCTCCTCCTGCTGCTGAACAGCGACCTCTGGTCTCCAACTCTGTCCCTCGTACAAAGCCTCCATCCAGAGGGCCCCGCACCACGCCTCCCTCCCGTGCACCCCCTCCCGTGGCGCAACCCCCTCCAGGTCCACCCCCAACTCGTGCACCCCCAGGGCCTCCGGGACCTCCACCATCTCGACCCCCACCCAGGCTCTGATGAAGACGAGAGAGGGGGGTGTCCATTAAACAGATGATAGATGTAAAACCTTGTCACGTTGACAACGTGGTGACGGCAGACAGTGGCGAAAGAAGCCCTGAGCTCTTATGGCGGCTCTCTGCTTTGTTGCTGGACAGCAAAAAATACCTTAACATCCGCTACTGACTTTCATCAGAGTACTTTCTTAAAAATACAAACCAATAGATAGAAAAGTTAAGCATGTAGTTACCTGAAGATATCTTGACAGAAGAGTGACGAGTAGGTGATAGAAATTATAACAGGATTCACGTAGAGAAATGTGTTGCTGTTTGTACAGGCTTAGCAGGTGAATAACAGATTTGCTTCCTCTGGGGTTTTCTTCTGCAGGGCTTTATTATGTTGAGGGCTGAATAATGTCATTAAATGAAAGATACTTGGAATGTCAAACTTGTTGGTTTATATCCTAAAGCTCTTTTCCTGTAAATCAGATGGGTCATCTTTCCACCTTTTCTATATCTTAGTCTCGTGTACATGTTCAGTGGTGTTAACGCAACTGCAGGGCAGTTTCCTTCTTATTTTATTTAATTTAATACCAGCATGGGTTTGTGGTTGGCATCAGGTGGGTTTCTGGGAAGGTGAAAGGTCCTAGTAGATTCATAGGAAACACTCCGATGTATTTGTGGTCTTTAACTCACTTAAGTGTATCATCAGGGTTCTCCTGTATACTGCATTTACCGACTGAAATGATCATTTGCATTATTTCTGTATTAACAACTTTTTGTGTTTCCAATAAACTAATTGTTTTTTTTATGTGAGGCTTGGCAGTGATATTTATGAGAGACATTAAACAACTTAGTGGATGGCGTTTCAGCAGGATAAGGGGAATACAAGCAAAGACATATTTACTGTTTAATTGGATATTATATGATTTGGTGATCCAATGTGTTGCCTTTTGGTAATATTCTTTAATCAAACTAATTACATTTCCCATGCTGTCAAAACACTTTTCGGTCCAAGACATTTATAAATTCTTAAGACACATTTTTACCAATAAATCTAGAGGATAATTTCACATTGAAAATAATTCTCTCTGTAATGTTTGTTTCTATGTGAACGGAGAAATCACTATCATGTAGCCGGCGTGTATTTAACTGAATTGAAAGACAAGCTACATGGTTTGCTATATTAACTTGTATCCATATAAATAACTCTTAACCGAACCACGTGTTTTATTCAGTAAATTTAGTGACATGTATGCGTTTCAAATACTTCTCCAGGTCTGGAAACGGCCATATTGAAGTAAACGGATTTTTCCGGGTTTTTCGGTGAACACATGAACCCTACGTAAAGACAGCAACAAAGTAAAAAAGATATTTAAACCACTTTTGGGTGTGAAATTTCTGTTAAGGCAAAATTATTTTTATCAAATCTCACTGCAGTAGATTGTAGAATTGTAGACGTCACACAAACGTGTTTTTTTTCTATATTCAAATCGGAGCACATGAACACTGAAGGGGTCTGATTTCTTACTCTACAGAAAACATTTCGGTAATGAAACTCAATTGATGTGCACAGCTGCTTCGACACAACAGTGTGTTTGGCACTCCGTGACTCATTTTGCTGCAGTGCATCAGGGGAAATGACTGACACGAGGCTCCTGGTCTAACAGCTCAATATTGCAGCGTCACACTAAATTCTCAAGTCCAGACTGTAAATAGCGATGAACTGCTGATACAGAGAACTATTAAGTCTTTTAATACTTTTCAGTTTAGAAACATCTTTAATGATGTATTTAAATCATATTTTATGCACTCCTGAAAGCTCTCTTGTAATCCATGAGACGACAGCTCCCTCAAGTGACCGAGTAACAAAGTAACACACCAGCCTTTCATACACGTCCAAATATTTGTGAGTGTTTGTCACAAGGGAGGTTTTACATGAGGGATTTCACTTAAGGTATTGACAGCCAAATGAGGTTCCAACTGGGTCAGTCACTATTCATACTGGCAAGCAGAGCACATTCAAAATGTCTGCGACCCAGTCACACATATGCATGCCCATTATTGACCATTTGAACTCTGTATAGTGTCAGTCAGAAGACGCAGTTTAAAAACAAACTGATTCACCTTTACACGCCTCCATGTGCTCATGAAACACGACTTCACATACAGACACACACACACACACTTTTTAGAGCATTTTGTACACTATCAAGTCCATGTGTTCGCTCTTCAGGCTTTCCTCTTTTTCATCTGCATTTTCTTTCCAGAAAGTGCCCCCTTCTGGGCTCCTCTCACCATACCCTTGAACTGGCCCTGCAGTTTGGCCCGTTTCCTATTAAACACAGAATGAAAAGTCATTTTTTTAAGTCTTCCTCCTCAGAAACCAACTAAAGTTAAAGTTTAATTTTGCCTCTAGTACCTGCGGTTGAGCTGGGACTTCTTCAAAGGGATATAAGCGTACGGGTCAAGCTTGCCTGTTTTCTTCACATCTCCTTTTCCTTTCTGAAGCAGAAGATTTAAAGTTACAGTAAAACACACTCAGCGCTCATCTCGCTCCTTGTTTTCAACACGTTGCTGCACTCACCTTTGATTTGTAGTCTGCTCCTGCCTCTCTGCTGCCTCCTAGTGGTCTGTGGATACCTGAACCTCCGGCTGAGAGGGAGAGAGAAATGAAGAGTTGTTGAGCCAATGTCATCAGAACTACATACAGCTCTCTGGCACCATCTTACCTCTATATTTCAACTGGGGTTCAACGTCCATATCTTCATCGAAGTTGTCATCTTTAAACTTCCTCTTCTGTATTTTTTTCTGATGGTGAAAAACATACAAAGATGTTAAATGAACATCTGCAAAAAAAACAAGCACAGGCTGCCTTGCTTATTCTAACTCACGCTTTTCACTCCAGCCTCCTCCAAAATATCTTTCATCTCTCCCTCATCTGTGGAAAGAACGATGATTAGTCCCTATTTTAAGGATGGAGAAGAAAGCTGCTAAGCTGCAGGAGTCCTCCTACCCTTTACATCCTCCTCTTCCTCCTCTCTGATGATCAGCCGGCCGTCTGATGTCACCTTGAAGCCGTGGTCAACCTTGGTGCCCTTTTTCAGCTCTGGGTTGGTAGCTGGGAAACAAAATGTGCATTATAATTGCACTCATCTTTAGGACACTGTAGTTGAACGAATGAACATAGCAGACAGAAACCCACCTAGAACTCTCTGGGACACTTTAGGGTCCAAGAAGTTGAGCGGGTCATCTTCCTCTCCCTCTTTGAGCCAAGCGCGTCCCTTCTGCTTCCCTGATTTCTTCTGAGCTTTAGCAACCTTTCCTTCGTCCTCAGACAAGTCACTGTCTGACTCTGCCAGGATGTCCTCAATACTACAGAGGAACAGGAGGTGTGTGAGGAGACAGAGAGGTTTTGCGTGTGTGTATTCTCCTCAGAAATGAACAATGTCTTACCTTTCATTCTTGACTTTAGGAGCCTGGTCTTCACTTTCTGAGTCGCCCTGCTCCTCCGCTGCCTGTTTCCGTCTCTTACTGCGAACTTCAGCCTTGCGGATGTTTGCAAGGACCTTGTGGTGCTCTGCAGGCAGCATGCTCTTCACCAGCTCGAACCTGATTTAGCACAACACACTCTCTATAACACATATTCCATACAGAGGTGCACATCTGCTTCTATCAAGACATCCAGTTTTTCAGACAAAACAAGTGTGGAACCACCCAGTCTTCAGCATGCGGGTTTTAAAGTCAAATGTCTATGCAGCTGAAGCAATCATAAAAATACTGATTTTATTTTGCTCATGTTAATATTAGCAGTGTGGACTTCTAAGAAGTACATCAGTGGTCTTTAAACTAGAAATACTGCATCGCCCGTGAATGCTTCTGCTACCGGTGCCTGTCACAGGGATTTTGCCCTTTGACTGGTTTTTGATGTTTCGGGGGCTTGAGGAGGAACTGAAAAAAAATTTGGTGGTCAGACATCATGCATTTGAAAAAAACATGATGCTTAAAATGTGCGTTCACATCCCGACACACGAAATCATTCCACGAGAACACCTCATTCAACAGAAGGGTGAGACTAAAGGGTGTCATGTGACTGTCGTCAGGTAAATGGGTATACTTGATGTTCATTACTTCACAACTCAATGCGTGGTCGACACAAAAGCCTTGATGAGCCCTTACCCAAACTTCCTGATGAACTTAGTGAAGATGTTCTTCAGTTTGGTTCTGAAGTGCCTCCTCACATCATCTTTGATGTTTCCAATGCCCTCCATCTTGAAAAAGAGAGCTCTTAAGTTACAGGTTGATGACCGGTGGTGTCTTGAACTGTCTGTAAGTGTGGATGGGTGTGTACCATGACAGTGACATGTGAGGCCAGCGCCTTAGGATCCATGATGAAGAGGATGACCTTGATGAAGCCCAGAGCAGCTTTGACTATCTCCCTGGTACGAGATCCAAGCAGCAGACAAACGTTGTGCAGCAGCTGCTCCATGGTAGAAACCTCGATGGAGTCTGAGAGTAAAGGAATGAATTCAGTTGGAATCTCTGATCTAAAACCCAAACAAGGGAACCGAGGGAGGTCCTACCTTTGTACTCAAACACAAGTCGAGTGAGTGCCAACACGGTGCAGGTGATCATGGTGACGGAGCCCGTAAGTCCTGCGTATACCAGCACCAAATACTGCTCCAGGGCATCTGAAGCACACACACATATGATGATTTAAAACTTGCATGTTGTTCCTGTGAAATTTAATTTGTATTTTCAAACTTATGTGAGGACACAAGTTGTTGTTTTTTTTCCATTCTGGGAGACAACACCCAGTTTCATGCCAGTATGGCATGGGGGTAGAGGTTCTTTGGGTTAACAAACTGTTCCCAGTGAGTCCAGAGGAGAATATGTATCTTTGCAGTGCAGAAGCTCTCAGGTAAAAGGCTCCAGAACAAAAGCTACGGTTACCTTTCTTGTTCCCACAGAAGCGAACAAATGCATTTCCAATTTCCACGAGCAGAGTGTAGGCACTCTTCCGAGCTCCGGCAGATACTTCTTTAGTGCATATGATCACCTGAGTTAGAGAACACAAAGATGTATCCCTGCACTCTGTTTCTGTGACTCCATGCATATGTATATGTGCATATGTGTGTGTGTGTGTGTGTGTGTGTGTGTTTACCTCTGGCAGCAGTGCCGTTATGAAGTCCTTGTGTTCTTCACCGAGTCTTTTCACGATGTGGATCAAACATTTCAGTCTTGGCTGATAAAAAAAAAAAAAAAAAGTCAGCCACAATCATCACTTGAGCAAAAAACAAACGTCTACGCCATCTAACGTGGGATGGATTGGAGTCATCGGTCTTACCCTCTTTGCTGGTGAAGAGGCAGATTTCAGCGTGTCCAGCAGGATGATTTTAAGAGTTTCCAGATTCGCCACAACAAACAATTTGCACTCGTCTCTTTCTCCTCCGCACATCTCCTCCAGGACGCGGTACGCCTTCTTCTGCATGCCCGGCTCTTTGGTCTGAGCAAATGAATACACATTTATAAAAGATACTTCAACACCACCGGGCAACCAAATATTCACCTCCATACCTCCAAATAGGTCCTGATCAGTTCAAATGTCTTTGTCATGGTGACCTGATCCAAGAAGGGTGCCATGGCAACCACAAGGTCCATCATTGACAACCTGAGAGATGGAGGACAGAGCGAAAAGGAAAAAGAATATGAGCACACGAGGAAGTGCGCAGGAAATAGATACGAATGAAGCCATATTGGCATCCTACCGTGTGAACTCTGTGCTGTCTGTGCTACTCAATCTCTCTGTTGCTTTTTGAAGGAACGTGAAGGTCATCTACAAATCAGTGGTTTGATTGGTCATTTTAAAAAGGTCATCGCAAAAGCTCATCTTTTTTAATATTTTACACAACTGACCTGCATTTCAGTGACGGTCAAATAGACCTTGATGGTGTCGAGGATGGCCATCCTGTAGGCGCCCGACTCTCCTGCTGCTGGCTGCTGACTGTACACATTGAACAGGATGGGAAGGAAGTTCTTAGAGAAGCGACCCACTTCTGCCTTCTCCTCCTCTGCACACACATACAAAAACACACACACACACAATAAAGGTCCTGGCTCAGCTGGATCAGGGTTATTCTGTCTCTGCTACCAACCAGTCTTGCAGCTCTTGTTGATAATGGTCCGGAGAGCCTGGCATACAGTGAGTCTCAGGTCTGGGCGCTCATTAATCGCCATGCCCAGTGTGCGGGCAATGCCTTTAAAGGACACCAGAAGATCCGTGGGACAAGTACAAAACCCAGGCAGCATGGTCCATATCTGAGACAGACACACATTTAGTGAATTTTTTTTTTTTCCTCTTTTAAGTCTTTCTCAGGATCAGAAAGTCCACCAGGACCAAGTACCTGAAGCTGTAAGGTCTGATAGACTTTGGCCTCCAGTTTCTGTCCAGACTGCTCCAACTCTTCAGCTACAACACAGGACGAGAGTTGTCAGTCAACACAAACGAGAGGGAACCCTGGCAATCTCATGTGGTGCGTCACACATTGGATTTACCCCTCTGTTTGAGTGTCGAGGCAAGAGGGAGGAAGTATGAGTTGAAGAAGCCCAATTGAGTGTTCTTCACATGATCTCTTATGACTGGGACCAGCCAGCTGCGGGGAAACTCCAGGTCATCACTGAGGAAGAGTAACAACACAGATGATGAGAAAAACACAGACTAAGAATACTTGGGTGTCCTTGTAGGAGCACTTACTCATAGCCAGTGATCTTGAGAGGAACAGCACTCAGGACAACTTCAGGCCCTATGCTCTCTACGGCTCCGCCCACAGCCAAATCCAACTCGCCGCTGAAGGGGAAATGAGGAGTGGACCGCAGGTCTGCCAGAGACTGCAGGGACTGTTCAGGAAATAACACAGGATGTTGGACTCGTCCTTTCACCGTCCCAAGTAATGATTTAATCATCAAGCAAATTTTAACAGAACTTTGGATATGTGAATTAGGTGAGTTTCCATCAACTGATTTGGAGCAAATAAACGCGGGACAGTTGGTTCGCTACATTAAGAGTTCATTTGAATTTAAAAAAAGGGGGGGGGGTTGCCTTCCTCTCATCGAGAGAAGCATCACTGTACCTTGGTCATGATGGGGTGAGCCTGTTTCCCAGCCACTCTGTAGAAGCAACCAAGAACTTGCAAAACAAATGGCCAGGAGGCATGGAAGCGATAGGACAAACCTTCCTCTATGATACTGGACCACAAACAGAAACACAAAATGGCATAATGGGTATTTCTATGAAGCCAGCATTTTGGAAAATACAGTTATTGTCCCTTGTGCCAGGCAGGAAGATAGATCCCCTTCTCTCCTCTGTGCTGCATAAGGGAGCTGAGACCAGCTGGCTGATGGCTTCGCTCAAAGAATGGTCGTGCGTGTAAAGCATAAGCATAACTTTGTCGGAAGCCATATATTACTCTTTTCTCCAAAACCATTTTGTCTCAATTAACAAAGGACTAGAAGAGTGACTGCTGCTTCTAAAGCCAACTAGGAGTCAGATGATCTCTGTGGATCTCTTAATGCAGCATGGAGGACAGGATGGTATCTATCTTCTTGTCTAGCACTGGGGAGGATGGACAGTAATAGTCATCCCCCAAAAGTTTAAATGTTCCTTTAGCATGTAAAGGGAAAAAAAGGATTAGCTTGGGAACTAACCGAAACATCTTGCAGACATAAGAGGGGTTCCCTGTCGAGGCGGTGGCTGTTATTGTGCCCATTTCCTCCACGTGAGGAGCCACACACACCGTCAACAGCTCCTGAAACACACAAATGCATCAATATTCACGAAGCTATATAAAAAAAAGGTTCACAATCCATGAAATAACCTGCTAAATGAAGTTAGAAATACACTGAGCTGTGTAAAATACCACTTTACCTTGAGTGTGTTGGTCGCCATGGAGACCACCTGTGTGTGTGGCGACAACAAGCAGGACATGGCGGTAGAGAAGAGGCGAGGGAGGTGACCCAAACTCAGAGAGCTCTGCAAACTAGACAAACAGACTGCATAAGAAAACGTGATTGGCTAACAGTAAGAAGGCTAGTTAGGAAGCGTACATTACCCTGACAAGTGAACATGTGCTTTCTCCATGACGGCGAGCCAAGCTAACAGAGGCTGCAGGTCATTCTCACTGGGCAGGTAGTCGTACAGCGCCTGATGAGGAGGAGGAGGAGGAGCAAGGACGATGAGTAATTTGATTCCATGCCAAATCTCAACGTGACTAAAGTGACGCTCTCTCACCGTGATGATTTGTGCATTGAGCTCTGGTGAGAGAGTTGAAGCATTGGGCTTCCCACTGAACAGCTTGTGAAAGGCCTGCATGGCGCTTGCCGTCACCAGCTACACACAGAAACACACAATAAAACTTTGGGAATGTGTGTGTTTATGTGAACACCTAGTGACACAGATGAGTGTGTCTCACCACATGGCTGAGCGTCATCACTCGGAGCAGTGTCTCACAACAGGGCTTGACAGCTCCCAGAGGAAACGTCACCATCAACTCCTTCAGGAGACCAAGCACATGAAGCGTGGTGGTGTCCTCTTTACTGCCTGAGGGAGAAACACACGTTAACTATTTACACCCAGACACACACATGCTGCGCGCTATGTCCAGTCTTACCTCCCGCCTGCTCCATTTCTTTGATGCAGAATTTAGCTGTGGTCGTTGCAGCAGGATGGTGGGCAGGAGCTTTATCTGAGAACATGAAGTCACTTCCTCTGAGAACAGAGCAGACGCCCTGCTGTGCTGCCTTACGCACCTGAGAGCACAAATTAAATACGGCCATGATTTTACTTTATGTTTACTGTATTTTATATGTATTGCTTTTCAGATGGCCATGAGGTGGACCTTTGGTTTGCTGTGCACAGTGAAGCTGAGCAGGCCGTGGTAAGCCTGGAGAGTGGATGGGTACGACCAAACAGATGCTTCCTGCTTCCTCAAAAGAGTGGCCAGGCAGGATAGGATCTATTAATGGGCAAAAAAAGACATGCGTCAATCTTTTTCTAAAATTTTAACTCAACTTTCTCCCCAATCCCCAATACATCTGCAATTTATCCTACTAAGCTGTAGTCGGAGTCATTGACACCCCCCCCCCCCACCTGATGCCGAAGATTTTCAATACATGGAAGGATCACGCCATTTCCCCCAGTTCACCCTCACACCTGATCACACACCCCACCGACCACAGGAGGTCCAAGTACATTGATTCATGAGACAATTCTACTCACCCATCTGAGAGCAGAGGCAGTTTCTGATGTGGCCTGTTTGGACATGACATCCATCAAAGCCTTCGTGGTGTCTGAGAACTTGGACATGAGAACTGGAGCGGGAACCCTGAGAACAAAACACACAGCAGTCAGACAACCGTTTTGAGTCTAAACCCTTTTTTTGTTTTCGAGATGAGGTTTAACACCTTTTCATGATCAGGTTGAGGAGGTACGCCACCGCGGCCTGCGACTCTGACGAGTCCACTACCTCCAGGGTTGTCATCTAAAGAAGCATAGACACGCTACTTTTGAAGACCCCTTTTCAATTAAGCTTTTGTTTGGCAATATTCTGACATATACAGCACATAAAAATTCAGCACTTACCAGAGCAGCAAAATACTCTGTTTCTGTCTCCTTCCCTCCTTGACTACGAATAACTTCAGTCACAGCTGCAAGCACCGCACAGATCTGACATACAGGTTAGGAAATGAGAACAATTAATGAAGGTCATCAGAAGCAGCGTGTAGGAATACAGGCAGACTGACATGCAGCATCACCCACCTCTTTGTGAGCAGCAGAATTGGACTCCCAGAAGCGCTGCACCTTTCTGAAGGTCAGGTTAGAACAGTCTGACAGGCCACTGAGGAAGGTGCCCGAGGTTCTGTCTGATAACGCCTGATCGGGCTCAGCTTCCATACAGGCATCTTTGTGGCTGCCTGCGCCAAGCTCCAGAGGACCCGTCTGCAACTCATTGTGGAGCTTCAGAGCATCGACGGTTAGATCACTCTTCCCTGTAGGGACAGACAAGACACATTTTCAGAATTCAATGAGTCACCCATAAAACATTTTAGAATGACATTTCGATTTTGGAAGCTAGACACACCATGAACACACACCACATTGCTACCTATTTAAACTAGAGACACTTTTGTTTTTACTTTGTACTCCAGAACAACAAGTCTCTCTTTAAGATTAGTGGCTCAAAAGATTTATGGGGACATAACACAGGTTTTAGTTGCTACAAAATCCCTAAAACAAAGTAAAGAGCAGCTGGATGAACACGGCAAGAGCGCAGAAAATGTCAGTGAGTTTGACAGATTATCCAGCAATCACTGACTGGAATATGATCGTGACTGTCCTGTATTTTTAGTCCAATGAAATTGAGAGATCAAATTGTTAATTTATACATACATTTTTCACCTTGCATGTACAAATTTACACTAAAAATCTATTTCAAATTCTAAGCTTTTCTAAACTACTCATGCGGGACCCTTTTGAACATCAGCAATTAAACTCTGCCCCCAAAAATATAATAACATGCACTATAACTGACACTGTAGGGGATAAAAGTGAATTAAATCAATGTTTATTTATAAGGAGGTTGTATGGCAGTGGAATAATTCTAAATTTAGGAGTCCTGATAGTTTGGCCTACACACATAATTACATATTCACATACCCACTAGTTACTGAATAATAAACAAACCAGACTATGTTAACAACACATGAAGATTAAAGGTAACACCGGGGAGGGCGATGACAACACGACACATTGGATGACGGACAGTGAGGGACCAAAACTACACATTCACGCTAATGGTTAATATTAACAAGCTAAAATGCTAATGTTTTCAATAAAACCCAGAAGAAAACGCTTAACGAAGTTATCTGTTTATAACCTAGCTGCTGGTTACTTGGATATTTCATGACGAAATTTATGTTGTGCTAAAGGCTATACCTGCTAACGCTAGCTCCACCCGGAGACCCACGTGTAACGGGGAACTCACCGGTGGGTCGGCTGAAGAAACGGCTTTTAGCAGCCTGGCGATGACGACTCGTCTGCGGGTTCGAGTCGCTGCTGTGCCCCTTCTTCCATCGCTTGAGTTTGGACCCTGCCCCAGACCGAAGCTTCCCCGATTTCACCATTTTCGGGGTTGAAAAATATCACGTTGCCTTCTCTGCTCCAGCTGACTCTGTCGCTCAGCGGATGACGTCACTTTGAGTTGATTTGGTTTTACCAGCAGAGGGCGCAATACATTACCCACAGATATCTGATTGTGACGATTTACACAATTTATGCTCTACAAATATACTAATCTCTTAAAGTAGAATTGATTATATTTGAACATCCCTGTTTATCTTACAAATCCTAATCTGAGGTTTCGGACAAACCCCAAACTAGATTATGGTTGAAGACCCTTGAAAATATCCATATTTATTTGAAATCACTTATCATGAGTCAATGGGTTTGTGAGAAGTTCAACTAATGTTTCCTTCATAAATTGTCTCAGTTGGTTAATTAGAAGACCCTTGAAGTCCATATTTTACATGGAAAAATAAAAACAGAGAAATAAAATAAAAATGAACATAAGTCTGTTAAACAGAACTCCATTAACTTCATCAACTTGCAACATTTCTATGGAGGTTTATGGAATCTGCGTATTAATAAATAATCAAGAGACAATCGTTTAAATGTACAATATTTATTGATAAGTTATTCATGTACAATGAGCAGTATATTGTAAATTAAATTACAGTATCTTGTTTGGAGTGATAACTTTTTTATTTTAAAAGCCAATGCTCTCATATTACCTTTCAATACTTTACCATTGTTACATTCCATGTCTTTATAATAAATATGGTTTAAAATAATAATGTGCACATAGTTATATGACCAAACAACACATAAAGTGGTTGATATTTACATGTTTCTTATTGTCTACAGTTTTATTGTCACCTATTGTCACCAAATCCTGTGACAGAAAATGAAAAAAAAAAAAAAGTGTGGATTTTTCTTATTTGGATTCCCCAGGTGAACAATATTCAGTTTATCAAGAAGCACAAGTACTGACACATAACGGAGAAGAGGGTCCATGTAAACAACCAAGCTGTGAGCTGATGAGGTTTACAGAAGAACAAGTGACGTTCACACAAACAGAAACAGATGTGCATCTTAGGATTCTACTTTTCAGCTAAAGTGTTCCAGTGCTTTCAATATTCTTCATTTATTTGGAAAAAAAAGGAAAAAAATACAAAAAGGAGCAATATAAAAGCAATATTTTTTATAAAAATGTACACAAAATTCCACTGCATTACCACCTGGAAAACTGTTTTAAGCCCTACTGTCATTCCAGCATGACCTTCACCATTTCTTCACGTCTCACAACTACCCTTCCTCCACCTCAGTTGGCTATAACAGAGGGATTCATGTTGACAATAACTTGGACAACAAAGTCTTTCTGGATTTTTGCATCCTGCAGACGGGTCTTGTCAGTCAGGAGTTTCCCCGAGAAGAACCACCTCTGGCGAGACACATCGATTTCTTCTTGTTCTTGCAGTTGCTTTTTCAGTTCTGCGATTGAATCGGCCATGCTAGCTGTCAGACGCACATCCTCACCTATGAAATGAAAATTGAAATTTGAGAAATGGAGAATCTTGATTTATTAAGGGTCACTAGGTGTGGTCATGGTCATGGGTGATGTCACAATTGTCATCTCAAAATGTCATCTCGATCTGTTCCTTTGACATCATTGCAGTTAATGATCTCAAATCCATCCCGTTTGTCTGTCACTACCATGTAAGATGGATATCCAAAACCTGTCACCTCGATCAGTCAGTCTAACTGTCAGCTCAGTCTGACTGACACCCTACTTGTTGATAACTGAGTCAAAGACGAACAGACAGGTCGACAGGCCAACAGACAGACAGGGATTTCCTGCGTTCGGAGTTCAGTACCAGGAGTTTCTTACCTGTTGACAATCGCACCCGCAGCTGGAACTCATCCCTGCATGGAGGAGCTTGAGCTTGTTTCTGTGTGATTTGAGAAACTTTGTTGTCACTAGATGTTTCGGTGACAAGGTTGACGGGTGGGGCTAAGGTGTATGCCGGCAACTGGTAGCGGTTGCCCAGTTCATCATAGCTCTCCGTGAGTGAACCTGAGGAGAGAGGAATTAACTTTTTAATCCACCGGTTTCCAATCATCATTTTGGTCTTACGTACAAGGTGCAAAGCTTGACGCCTATGACATCACAGTTACACGATTAAGACGAAACTGATGATTTAAAAAATCTTGTGTAAGGACAAATATGTACACAAGAACATTTCACGAATGAGACTCAGTGGCCACAAACCATAAAAATCGACCTTACTGCATCAAGAGTTCCTGTGACAGGCTTAAAGTACCACCTAACAGTGCTGTGGCTCTCTGAGCACCAATCCATTCACAGCAGTCACGCAGCACTGCAACTATTACGTAACATTACAGCAGTAATCTCTGAACAACTGATGCATGCGACGGTGGAAACTGGCCTTTGACATTTGGAGCATTACAACGGTGACTTGTGCATTTGTATTCAAACGGATGGTTTCCAAGTATGAGTGTGAGTGTGTGCCCGCGGGCAGTTTGGTACCATGTGGCAGAGTAATGCAGGCTCCATCCACTATCGCCTGGGCCAGCTCCAGGTCATTGCACTCGGCAGCCAGGGCTGCAGCTCTCAGGGCATCCCAGATTTCTTTCCGTCCATCAAAGGCTGGAGCTGTATCCCAAAACTCATCCCTCTTACTCCTCAGCTGGCCCTCGGTCATCGGGTACTCGCTCTTCCATTTGGGACGTTCCTTCTTGAGGGGTTCATTGCGTCCTGACAAAAGAGAAAAATGCCATTTCAACTTTGATCTCGGGATTGTTGAAAAGCAGGGGACACAATGGCTAAATGTTAGGCATCACAGGGCAGAGACATCCTCTCTTGGTGCTCTCATAACCCTGTGTGTTAGGTCGGCTTCGTGTTAAATGGGCCGTCTCATATCTACTGTAACACCTGCTATCATGACCTTGGGTGCAAGTTTTATTCAAAACATATTTTTTGGTCATTGGGTATCGTAGTACAACCACTGCTGCCAGGCCACGGAAAGTCCAGGCAACTCTGTTCATCCACTCCACCAACAAAGTTAATTTGATTCACAGAGGGAGGAAAATTAAAGTGATTAATTATAGGGCAGTGGATTATGGTGGTAACCAGTAACACATACATGTGTGCTGACATACACTCACACATTAGTGGATTATAAACAGTAATCTGGTTCCACATAACAGGATTTATTTGTCTCTATCCCAGAGGTCATTGGTCGGAAAGATGGGCGCTCTTTGGCAGATGAAAGGCAGCATAAAACATTCAATATTCTCTAGGAACATAACAACACATCAAATGGACTACAGCAATTCATCAATTAGTTAATCAAATGGAAATCAATTACCATATTTTTGATTATCCATTAATCATCAGTCTTTTTCCTCCAAAAACATCCAACATTTCATGGTTACAGCCTCTAAAGTACCAGGATTTGCAGATTTTGTCTATGAGCATTTTCAATTTTTTTTTTTTAAATTTTACTGACTGAATGATTAATTATGAAAAGATTGCCAGGTTAATCAATGATTAAAGTAATGGTTAGTCGAAGCCTAAGTCCAAAAATAAAGAACTCTTACAAACCTGTTTGTCAAATACCCTAAACATCCTCTGATCTGGAAAAATCCTTCAATATAAGAACAAATATCATCCTCGTTAATGTTTAAATGTTCTATCCCACTGACAACACAAGCCACAACAGAATTATAATTACAACACAATGGGCCTCATTCTTAAAATGTTCTTACGCGCAGATTTGTTTTTGTGTACAACTTTTTGCCCTCAGTGCACTCTCACAAACAGGAAGCAACCCCGATGACTGGAGAACAAATTTGTGAATCAGCCCAGTGACCTTTGAAGAGGGGACGACCCGGGTTTGTATTCTGCAGGCGTGCCTCCACCTTCATCTCCAAACACTTCACCTAATTACACTTTTATAAATGTTAATCATGAGGTTCATCCAGTATTTATGAGATGGGGTGTATATAAGGTTTGGAGGAATGTTTTAGACATACTTTAACTTGACATTACCGGTGGTGTTTTTGCTCTGACGTTCTCAAGAATCGGACAGATGCTTTATTCCACGTCACTGAGGGAGAACGAGACTAAGCTGATCTTTGATAGTGTGTCCTCAGCTGGAACCCTGGCTACGTGGAAGCCAAGATTAAGAACTTCAAAATAAATGAGTGGATCACCGGCATGCTGAGTTCCTTCAACATTCAGACGAATAAATTACCAGGATGACAAGATAGTTTTACGAAAATGTGTTACTTTTGTTGTATGTTGCAACAACCTTTCCTTGTCGTGGTTCAGGACACATGAATGAAAACTCTTGACATTACTACAGCTATTTCCTAAAACATTTAATCCATTCTATTAATTAATCGATCGACAGCAGCAGAGCAGTTAATTATAACCCATAAAAGCATTTCTTTACCCCCAAGCAAGTATCTGTACTTACTTTTCAGTAGAATCCGAAAAGGAGTATTTGGAGCGTGATAGTAGTTGTATTCCCTAGAGTTCGGTACTCCCATAGTTCTTCTATCTGAGCCTTGTTATGACTCCAACTACATCCAAAGTCGGCTTTATTGAGCTGCAGCAGCCTGCTCTGTGTCCGAAACACTGGACGACTGAGGACCTGATCTCAGTTTACCATCGTGACACTTCCCCAGTTGCTTAATAACCAAGAAACACCACTTATATCCCTGCTAATAACAAACCTGCCAACCCCTAAATACCTGCAGGATCAGTTCATGGAATGTTGTTGAAGATGTGGTAAGAAGTTGAGTGTCCTCAGCAGAAGGTTGCTTCTTTACACAAGAGGCCTAATCCTATCAGCTCTATTTAGAGACGGGATAGAAATACCCAAAGGCAACCTGCTAAACCTATTAACACACAATAAACCCTTGTGGGACTGAAGCCAGTACACTTCTGCGAACTGCCCACCAACAGCTAAATATTTCTGTTCCACTGCGAACTGACAGACTGATCATCACAGTGATCAGCAAGATCACGTCCATCCTGCAGGACTTTTACGTCCTCCTACGTGAACATGTACTCTGGAGCAGGTCGACATCAGGCGAAGCAAGTAGGTCAAACTGCTGCTGCTGCTGCTGCTGCTGCTGCTGCTGCATGCATTATGGATGACGAGCCATCAGAGCGTGCAGACGGTGTTATGATTGTTTATATAAAACTGTGTCCTTTCAGGATAGATCCTCAGCAAGGATTAGACATTTGAGATGGTGAGCTTGACGAGAACAAACAACGCAGCAGCAAAAAACACAGCTGGAATCTATGAATGTTGGATGCTTCCTCTAAAGTCCATCTTACCTATCCACACGACTACATGTGTTTCCCAACGCATCCCTCCTGTGTGGCTTAATATTGGCACCGCATTGTCCTCGTACTGTATCCAGAAATCATTCAAAAATGAACTATGTACCAAAGATGTGTGTAGAGTACCATATAAAGTAGACTTATTTATTTTCCATACTTCTAAAAAAGAATATCAGGATATTAAAAACATGGACATATAACACAGTAACTGCTTAGATATGTACAATTACATGTCAGATAATTCAGTCGATTCAGTCATGGTGATGAGAAGTGTGAAACGGTCAAAAAAAGGAGATTTTCCACTCACATCTCAATCATGAATGCAAAGGTTTGAGCCGCATGTCTCACATGAAAGGTGCAATAAAAATAAGTATAAGTTCATTATTGATATTAATATTATTAAAAATAAAGAAAACTGATAAACCATATATTTATTTAATATCTTAATTTAGCTTTTAATCCACAATACAATATCAAAGTTCATACATAAATATATAAATATACATATCTAAATATTTATATACACACACACACACATTATATATATATATATATATATATATATATATATATATATATATATATATATATATATATATATATATATATATTACTAGTCTGCAATAAAGATGCAACTTTTTGGTAAGAAGATAAAAAAATATCCAAGGCATTTTCTTGGCAGAAAAATATTTAAAAATTCAGGTCCTGATGAAGGTAAATCATCCTTCTACTCAGCTCCATTTTAACATGTAGAAGCGTTTTTTAAGGATGTCACCGGAAGTCCCCACATTGTTACATTTTCTGCCAGGGGAGTGTCTTTTTCTTTTTTTTTTTCTTTTTTTTTTGGTAAAATACCAATTATGACCAGCCTTAGTCTTTAAAAGAAAAGAAAAAAGCCTATAGGAAGATTCTTAGGGTCCCTCAAGCTCAGGACCCCCGCTATGACCCTAACTCACTCTGCAGAGTACGTCACAGGAATCCTTTTGTCCCACAGTCTCTGGCTTAAACATCGTTTAAAGCAGCAGAAATCTAATGCTTATGTCACCATCGAGAGACTTCTTACCTCCACGTTTCTTGCTCCTGGTGGAGCCTCGGACACTCCCAGGTCCCTCCGTCCTGCTCCTCCTCCCCACGCAGCCTCCCATCACCGTCCCTACATGACACCACCCGAGGAGACAGAGCCAGTACCGTCAGCCCACGTGGATAAGTATCAGAATGTCCCAGTGGGCCCAACTAGTCTGATTTACTTGATCATATCAGCGAAAAGACAGTGAAATAAAGAGACTGTCTGAGGAGCGGCAGCAGCCTGAAATCATGACAGCTCAGCACTCCTTGTTCCTGTGAGGTCAGACGTGTTTACGTCACGTGTACTGCCAGCTGACGGGGACACGCGCCACAACCTCATGCTGCTTTTGTTTCATTTCTATTATATTCTCAACAATATTTTATGCATCACTGCAGTTAATCTATTTCTTTATTGTAAAACGTGCATTTAATTACATGCACCCGCAGCACTTTAACAAAAGGTATGATTCATGCTCGCTTACCGGAAATCCAGTCTGCCAGATGATGCATCCGTCTGCAGTTTGCTTGCCACATCCGAACTCGCTTCCAACAGAAGTTTTAATTCGAACCTGACGCGACGAATCAGCAGCAAAAGATGCGAGTCAGCAAGTTGACACACGACAGATTGCAAGTGTGTGTGTTTGCGTGCGTGTGTGTGCCGTTGGCAGGAAACCAGTGTGGCCCCGCAGAGCCTCCGGGAAACCTCCACAGTTCCCAAAACCTGGGATCAATATTTATATTCCCCCTGAATTATGAAGAGAGCAGGTCTTCGCAAGGCTTGAACTGATCTACCCGTTAAATCCCTATCAACCCCCGCGCATGCGCAGTCTGAGTCCTCTAATGTGGTCAAGTAGTTTAGATTGGGAATAGTGACACTGCTCTTTCAGAATAAAAGCAATGAGTGTAAAAACAAATAATTCGCTAAAGAGTAGAATCACTACGTCTGCTTTAACCACTTGCAAACTCCAAAATCTTATCGAGAAATAGTGACGCTATTGTTATAAAATAGTGTTGTTGAAATAATAGGGATTTTAATGTTTGATATCGAGCGGAAGTTTAATTAAAAGTGAAACGGATGTTGGTAATGGCGCCATTGACGTTTACAAACAAACAAAAACCTCCATGCCGTCTGGCATTTTCGATGAAACGCAAACCTCATTAAAAATGTCTTGATTTGTATCCATCAACATATCTTATTTTGAAAAAAGATTAACTCCTGTATGGTTACATTGTAAATCGTATTTTAATTGAGAAAATACTACAAAATAGAAATATTTAAGTAAATATTGTAATAGTAACAGTTGCAGTAGTTACAGTTTGTAATAAATAAGAAGAATGTGACTGCTGACATTTGAAGGTGTTTCCACCTTAACTGTAAACAATAAAAGCAGCCATCACCTGCTATCATTCTGGAAGAATATTTAGTGAGGAAGAGTGTCAGACCCAGCAGTACAGCCAGGCAGCACAAGAGCTCAATTCAATGAAAAATAATTAATTTGAGTCTTAAAATGAAACTGCAGCAAACTTATAAGGATCAGGTGGAACTGACTTGCAATTCAACAAGCTTGATGTGACATTTAATCAATAAATGTAACACTACAGGACAACCTCTCTGAGCCATGGCCTCTATAATCACATTAAACACTGACATCTGCTGGATAGTGAATGTCGACAGATCTGTTTGTTTGTCTGTGTGTGTGTGTGTGTGTGTGTGTGTGTGTGTGTGTGTCATCGGTTTTGGACAGAGTGGGCGGGCAAAAAAGGTTTGTAATGAGAGCGAAATCTGCTCTCATCCTTTAATCTCTTCTCTCTTTATCTGCCTTTCGCTCTCTATTGCAGCATTCACCTTTTAGCTGACAGTAAAACCATACATTTTCTGTGTCTGCTGCTAAACATTATTTACATCACAGTATTAATTGATTTTTGCTGTAAAAATTCCTATCACCTCACAGTTTCATACTACCAACACTGTACTGGGATGGTAAAAATGAAATGTGGAAGCTCCACCTTCATATCTCTTCTCGCTCATGTGTTCATGTTTATTCATCTCCACAACTGCGTCTTATTTCTGATGTAATATATTCATAGGAAAATCAAATCTGGCACAATTAATCTGCTACTGCTGCCCTTGTGATGTAACACCAGAGCTGCACAATTGTGAATAAAAAAACAAACAAACATGTGGCCAATACATGAGCTACAATTGCTAAAAAAAGACATTTATCATTTTATTCAATCTGTGTTACAGTGTTGGTGTGTAAGAACTCACAATGGACAATTATTTAAACAAAGCAATAAAGATTTATTAACTTAACAGGTACAAAACACATAAATAACACAATAGCTGGTGCTGCAGGTAGATTTCCTCAAGTGCTCGGATCAGACGATGATAATGCAGTAGGGTATGTATAGGAGAGAGAGGATAAAGTGTATCCGTCCATTTTCTTCCGCTTATCCTGTGAAGGCTCACGGGGGGGGGCTGGAGCCTATCCCAGCAGCCTTCGGGCAGGAGGCGGGGTTCACCCTGAACAGGTTGCCAGGCCATCGCAGGGCCAACACATATAGACAGACAACCATTCACACTCACAGTCACACCTACGGTCAATTTAGAGTATCGATCAGCCTCGTCCCCTCTTGATGTCTTTGGACTGTGGGAGGAAACCAGAGTGCCAGAGAGAACCCACACAGGCACAGGGAGAACATGGAGACTCCACACAGAAAGATCCCGAGAGTCAACAGTGCGAACCACTGCACCATCGCGCCGCCAAAAAAGTGTATTCTTTTCTCTATTTTAATTATCATTTATTTGTTTGTAAATTGATCATTTTCTCTTAAAAAAGTATTTTCTAGTTGCTTGAGTCCTAATGACATGTTGATCAGTCAATAAAGATTACAATTGGAAAGATCAAACCCAACATCAGCACAATGATCAGAGTCAAGCTGGACCAGTTTGCGAGAAAAACCAGTCCATGATACATAGTCTAATCACTGCTGGAATTGAACCGTGAGCCACATGATGTGATACGGCTTAGTTTTGAGGTATTGGAGGTTGACACGCACCACACAGGTCATACAGGCATCAAGTCCTTTTTAGCTTGGAAGATGTCCCACGTCAATCCGTCACCGCGTGGAGGGTGACCGGAGGGAAGGAGAACACGAGTAAGCCAGTGACTGGAGACAAAGAGGACGAACAGGTTACTAGAAAAGATTGAAGTGAGAAGATGGATTTGTTCTGGATAAGAGGAGAAACATACCTTCTCTTCTCCACACCAAAGAAGAGTTTCCAGTTATGCAACCTGCCATAATTGAATGGGTTTTTGTAAACCTGGCGGAGACGTTAAAGAACAAGAGCAATGAGGACCAAAACTAAAAGGCTTCTTCATAAACATTTTCATGATCCAACGCGCTCACCTTTCCCCACGTTGCCATTCGCTCAGTTTCTTTGGCGTTAAGATGCTTTTCTATACAGGTTTCTCCTCTGGATATGAGAACTGCATGCCAAACAGTCAGCGCACCCAGTGCCACTCCCACTGTACTACAAGAACATAACACTGTTCTATCAGATCTACTGCCAAGGTGATTAAAACAACAACAAAAATCATAATTTTCTTTATAGTATAGTTGAGCTGGTACCAAAGAAATACATGCGGCAATCACATAAATCATTTTCCAGATATTGATACAGTGTCCTGAGAACTTGCGATGTATGAATAAACTCATAAAGAAATCTAAACTGAAATATATATTTTACCTGGTGAGCACCCACATGTAGATGACGCTCTTATGAATCATCCGATCCTTCAAGGTGTAGGGAGGCGCAGGCGTCTGGTAGTTGCTCTTGGCACAAAAAAATACAAAGAGGACGTATTACAGAACTGACAGGTGATAATAAATTTGTGTGTTTGTGTATTCTTCACACAGTACCTGCCCGGGGGGGAGAAGCCCTATAAGAGGTCCCATCCCTGTCACCGGCACCCCAGGTTTTTCCATATCCAAATGTTTAAAGCGCTAGAAAAAGCACACCGCACGCATCCACCAGAATGTTAAAGACAGAGACGAGGAAGCGTCAGAGAGCGAGTGGTAAATCCCCACAGACACAAATGCACCAGGAATGAAGTTACAGACAAAACAAGGCAATGATCCTTAAAATTCTCATATCACACAGCATACACATCGATACCAATATAAATGTCATAGGTCAGTGTTATATGCCACACCCTTGCACAGTCAGGTTCAATTTCAGATGATTGGGGTCAATATTTGTCAATCGGTGGTCTAAATGGATTAAAACTGTATTGCACTAATAGGAATATAACACACTGTCTTCTTTTTAACAATGTTACCTTCACCCATCTCTTTTCTCTTTTCTGCCCCCCTCCAAACACCCACGGAGAGAAAGAGAGAGCAGTACAGAGGACACAATCCAACACGACTGTAAGACACATACTGAAATAAAGGTGAATAACACCTATGGGGGGGGGGGGTGTTGGTCCCATTGGCAAGTTAACCGTGAGAGGAACACAAGTCTAAGCATCACACACCTCAAGTGTGTTGTAAGCCTCTAAGAAGAGGTTTCTGCCGCTGATACTGCAGTAAACGCAGCCCAAGGTCATGAAGAGGCAGAAGGAGAAGAAGTAACGGTGGTTAAAATGTCCCACACAGTTATTCAGCCAGGCTGAGGTGCTGCAATGAAGGAAAATCACGTCACATGTTTCCTGGAGTGATAACAGGTGAATTCTAATACAGTGCAAAAACAGACTTGGAATTTCTTTTTGTGTCAAAGGATACGACAGTGATGGTCCATTTTCAGAATGCACCTGCAGGGGAAAAAGAAAATATTCCATCTGACAGGGGTTTCTGGCAGGTGTCAATACTGAAGAAACCATTTCAAAGATTTTTTTTTTTAAACATATCAATTTGTCTGTTAGTTAAAAATTTTCTATGGCTACAGGCTTTACTCAATTTAATTACACTCTGGTTTTTGAGGCAACCAGAACCAATTGTGTTCTTATCCCCCCCCCAAAATCTTATTTTTTCAGGTTAAGAAGGCAGGAAAAGACCAGACGCTTCAAAAGCAAACCCCTGATAAAACATGAAACGACTGACTGACCTGTTACAAATACCACAGTGGTGTGTTCTTGCTGGTTTGGGCAGGATGCATTTTTTGCAGACAGAAACGAACGGAATGTCACGTTTTTCCTGGAAGAAACCAAAGATAATCAAGTGGCATTATTAATGAAATATCATTGTCAATCCACTCCAGACACAGACAAGAGGATCGATACCCTTCTCAGAGAAGGGGGTTTATCGTCTTCTCTGCATATTCCCTCAAAAAAAACTGACGTGTTCCTTTAAATGTACATTTAGTACATTGTACATCAGGTCTAGACAGGCAACGTTAAACGCAGGATTATACAGAAAAGTAGAGTTGCTTTCTTACTGAAGGCGGGTACCCCGGGGAAGTCTTAGCAGCTTTGTAGTAGTGAAAAGCAATCATGATGAGATTCCAGTGTCCATAACAAATGTGCCACGCAATCCACGGCGGGGAGTAGGTGTTGAGTATGAGGGGCAGAAGGACCACGTAGGCTATTACCAGGATGGAGCTGGTCAGTAGCACCACCAGACACACAAACACCTTCCAGACGCAGAGGAGAGAGGTTCAGAGAAAAACATAAACTCTCCAGAAACAAATTAATTGAGTTCATATACACACTTACCAGGCCGAACCAGCGAGTAACATAATCTACGGTAAAAAATAATGGTTCGAAGACGGAATCGAAGAACACGTCCGAGTCAGTGAGGGAGTTGAAGAAAAGAGACTGCACCAGTAGCTTCATGTAGGCCCATGTTCCCCTCATCCACAGAGGCAGCCTGCTCCTTCCTCTCCTGGTGCATGGCCGCAGGAGCATGCAGCGCAGCAGGTGGAGCACGGAGCTGGGACACCACCGCATCCTGCAGTTGGTGTATGCATGCAACTACACAGAAATAAAAGCAAAAACCTCAGTTACAACGATGGCATATACTGCTGCTATTCATTTTGTCTGAACTTTTCCTTGAACGTTGATATTCAATTATTAATACAAGAAAGAACAACACCTAGAAAACAAGGGAAAAAAATAGTTGAAGTTGTATTTCCCATCAGCTTGAAGTGACAGAAAAAAAGAGTCAGCAATAATCCAGTTTTTCCCTGGGTTTTGTCACTTACCACACTTGGAATTCTCAAGCCTGTCAACTTGGATTTTGGCAGCTACATTGTTTATCTAACTAACCACAACAGTTAGTGCCAAAGCACCGCTTACCTTCATCAGGTACAGCTAAAACATGAACGAGCTGAAGAATCCGCTGATGAATGCAGGAATAGAAATATGGAGGAGGTTAACTGGCTGAACATGTCAATTGGGGCTGGGTCATAATTGTTTATGACCACAAAAAAAAAAAAAAAAAAGCTAAGAGACACACCACAATCTGGCCTTGCTACATTCCAGACAGGGTGGAGTCAGGATGGAGGTGGAGCAGGTACATCCCCAAAGGTAAAGGAGTCAGGTCTGGAGTGAAAGCACTAACTCATGACATAATGAATAGTAAGAGGTTAGCTTAGCTGTTAGCCGATTAAGTAAACACACAACGAGCTTGTCCATTACACATACAGACATGTACAGTCTCACAGAACCCCTCATACCCCTAAATCCCTATTGTTGGCTGGTATAGCTATTCAAAAAAAGCCCTCGCCGCTGAGTGCCACTCTCAAAGGAACACAACAGTTAGCATGTTCGTTCGCGGTTACTCACTTCTCTATGTCAACTCCCCCGTCCACATTTTCAGAAGGAGGGCAAAACAGGCTTAATTCCACATGAAAAGCAAGGACGAACAAGATAGGGGACAATTCGTGTGACAATTTGGATCTGAATCCTGGTACCGTACTATTGCGCATGCGTCCATGACTGCGCCGCACGGTATCATGGTCGCTGGAGTTAGGAAGCAGACAGGAACTCATACGCGTGTCAGATTAGACATGCTACTGATATCTAACGTTACAAGTACGAGTTTAACTTTAATTTGATGTATCTTTAAATCTGCTCTTGCTCAAACTACCATTTAAACGCTAGGAAGTGGTTTCCTCTTTCCACTGATTTCTGGAACTTGCAGTTCTCAGCTGCTCTCGCGATGTGAAGCTAGCAACACACTCAGTTTACGCCGTGTGGAGCTGCTGATTTGGGCACATCTTTCCTAACTTTTTTCTGCCTTACGTTCATAATGTCATTTTGTTTTAACTTCGACGTGAACGCAGAAAGAACGAACACAGACGATGTGGATGGAAATGAATCGCAACCCTCAAACAAAGATTACGCTGCGAAACACGTGAGTAATGTGAATTAAATCTTATCAGCGTGATCCCTCTATCGATGTCACGTTGTAGTTTTTGCCGAAGGGGGCCCTCAGGCGACCGTTTAGGCAACAAATGAGAGGATTTTTTTTGGTCCGCTTTAGGGAAGATGGCAGCGAAAGAGTAATCAAAGTAAAGGAACGGGGCTGTGTGTGAGTGCAGAACAGGTCCTCAATGTGGTAATGTAAGATCATTTACTGTGTGTAGTTTTACCACAAAAAAACGTCATTCGATTCCTGGTAATACTTCTGTAACGCAACCAACAAGTAAGGATCTCATAAAATCAAATCGAAGAGATTTTTTTCCAGTTGTTTACATGAATAACAACGCACACACTGTCAGATATTTATTAGGTTTTGCACAAAAAATATTTGTAATTAAATTATAGAGCAGGGGGTGGCAGGAAAGAGATGATTTTCACCCATTTTAAATAGTCGTACATATACTAAACGTTCACACAAGTATTATAGTTATTGTGGAAAAAAATGTGAATTTTAAAATGAGGTTAAATTTGGCTGTGTTTGGACAGACCGGTAAGTGTAGTGTTTTCCCTTGAACTGACTTGGGATCGTGGGGGTCCTGAGTTTCTGGCACCTTAAGCTTAACCTTATTTCTCCAATTCTGGCCTCTTTGCATTGGTAACCTGTGGTGTTAAGAATCGATTTTAAAATTGTATTGTCTGTTTCTAAGTCATTGAATGGTCTTGCCCCGTCATCCACCACTGACATTCTCACTCAGCTGCTGCTCACCGTCCCCCAGAACAAGGCTCATCACAAAGGGGGACAGGGCATTTGGAGTAAAGGCTCCATAATTGGGGAATGCACATCCCTCTAGCGATCAGAAAGGCTACCACGGTGTCCACTTTTAAAACTCTCTTTAAAACCCACATTTATAGGTTGGCTTTGAATTGAGTTCTCTCTGTAACTCGTGCTTTTGTTTGTTCTATTGTCTCATCTTGTTTGTTTGTCTTGTTTTGATTGACTGAAGCACTTTGTTAACTTGTCTTTTGTAAGGTGCTGTTCAAATTTGTTTATGATTATTATTCTCAGTAAGATGAAAAATTTGGGAACCCTATGTTTAATATTATTGACTTTGTTCAATTTCATTCATAGAAAAAGTTTTGTGTTTAAATATCATTCTTTGGTTGCCTCTTCTTGCCTTAACGGAACAGCACACAAACACTAACACTATCAAACTTTGATAACAATTTCCATTTGGTCCACAACGTGTCAGCATAGACTGTGCATCCACTAGGGGGCGCAGGTTGAAAGGCTACCTGTTTGCAAGCAGCGATATCACATCTGTGGTATGCGTCAATTGTAGGTCAAAAGGAAATCCAGTTGACGTTGATACTTCAGGACCATAATGTCCGATGAGCTATAATCAGTGTGGAAAACTCATTTGTTATTCTAATCATCACTGGTGAGCTCAGGGGGGTGTGGCTGCTTGTGTAGCTTTTTTTTAATCACATGAAATCCATCCATCCATTTTCTTCTGCTTTTTCCTATGAAGGGTTGCGGGGGGGGGGGGGGGGCTGGAGCCTATCCCAGCAGCTTTTGTGAGGCAGGGTTCACCCTGGACAGGTCACCAGTCCATCACAGGGCCAACACATAGAGACAGACAACCATTCACACTCACACACTCACAGTCACACCTACGGTCAATCTAGTGCCTAATAATCAGCCTCGTCCCCTCTTGATGTCTTTGGACTGTGGGAGGAAGCCGTAGTACCAGAGAGAACCCACACAGGAACAGGGAGAACATGGAGACTCCACACAGAAAGATACTGTGCTTGAGCCAGGACTCAAACCCGTAACTTTCTTTCTGTGAGGGGCTAACCACTGCACCACCGTGCTGCCCTTTCTCAAGTAATCACTCGGCTGATTTCCTCACATCAAAGTTCATGAGTCAGGCAGACAGATTTTGTAACATTTTATAGAAGAGGGCACACATGGTGATTACACTTCTGACTCAAGTAAGACAATTTTCAGAAGAATTATAACCCATGAAGTCATAAACCCATGTGTTGGAGACACCCTTTTTTTCAACAATTCCACTGCTGATATTGTGTAAACATTATTGTTCTCCTTGATAATCTACTAACACACCTACTGGCTTGTGTTTTTCAGACTGAGGATTCTGCCAAGCCAGCAGAGCCAGTAAAAGAGGCCAAAGAGCACCTTCCACCCTATGATCCTCATCTCCTCCTCAAAGATGCAGTTACTGAAATGGTCACCATCGGATCTCTTCCCCCTCTTTACTTTCTAAATGAGACAGTTTTTGAAAAGACGGTCTTTGAGAGAGAGGACGAAGAGAAAATTCTTTGTCGCGCTGCCGAGCAGAGGTCTGACCTCATCTCGGGTGTATACGAAGGAGGACTGAAGGTGTGGGAGTGCACTTATGACATGCTGGAGCTGATCGAGAGAGACGGGGAGACCTTCGGCGGGAAGGCGGTCTTGGATTTGGGCTGTGGGGCGGGTCTTTTGGGGATCTTGTCTCTTAAAAGAGGTGCAAGGCAAGTTCACTTCCAAGACTACAACAGCACAGTTATAGAACAGCTAACAGTACCAAATGTCATTATAAACTGCCAAGAGGATGATGTTGACAGCCATGATGACAAAGACGGGAAGGGTAAGGGACAGAAGTTGAAACCTGAGGTAGAAGATGGCAACCCACCACCTAAAAAAAGAGCCACAGACGCGTCCCTGCATCCCTTATTAGCCAAGTGTAGCTTCTTCTCTGGTGACTGGAGCACATTTCTTAGTTTGGTACTAAAGAAGGAACCACCGCTAAAATTTGACATCATATTCTCCTCAGAGACAATCTACAACACTTCTTACTACCCAGCTCTACATGAGACCCTCCAGCAGCTTCTTGCAGCAGATGGACTCGTATACCTTGCCACCAAGTCCCACTACTTTGGCGTAGGTGGTGGTCTTCACTTGTTTAAGACATATGTGGAGGATAGGGGTGTCTTCACAGTGGATCACCTGTGGGACAGCGAGGAGGGGCTTCAGAGACATGTAGTGGTCCTACATTTTAAACCGGAAAAGGACACTTAAGTTGCTTTCCCACCTGATCACTTTGATCAGTTTTAAGTGCATTCTGGGGTGTTATGTGTAACAGTCGGGTTCATTTTGTCTGTTGTGACTGCTAATTCCACCTGTGGTCCACACAAAACCAGAGTTCCTGCTCACGTCCAATTGATGAATTTTGTTATAGTTGCGAAAGAAACAGTCCAAATGTTAAGAGCAAACCGTATCACCACACTTTTGGACAGTGAGGAGAACGAAGGGCTTTTTTTTTTTTTTTTTAAACTTGTGTTAGAACAAACGTATGTGGAGTTCCGAAAGGTGTCATGAGCAAAAGATAAAAGGTCCTTAAAATGGTGCGTTGATGCTATAGTGTGTTCAACTGTTTTTAAGGACACAACAGATCTTTTTTTTTTTTTTTTTTTTTAAGGACGCCCTGGAAAGGCGTCGAGGAATCTCAGCAGCCTCTCCATTCCGTCCGCCTCTGTAGTCGTATGATTAGATTTGGCGTTTGGTGCGCCAGACAAAGTGACAGTTTTGCAAATTTGTTGCAACTTCAACCCGGAAGCACACCAAGTCCACCTAACTGTGGTATGAAAGCAACCTTGACATTATTTGTGATTACTACATAGGCAAAAGTGACACATCTCCCATAAAGTGTTTTTTTTTTTTTCCTTTAAAGTGAATATCCCCCCTCTGCATTACATCTTTTTTGGTTCTAGAATGCAGAAACAGCCAGCCACATGTATTCAGCTTGAAGCCAATTGCGACTGACAGCTAACGGCATAACTTTAAAGTGCATTTGTCCTTAATAATCCACATCTTTTTTTTTTTCAGGCTTATGCTCAGTAATCCTCAAACATTTTGATTTGAGCTAGAAGACTATCGCATTTCTGGCTCAGCGCTACCTTGAACTAGCTCTTAACCAGAAGTGCTTTTGTTTTTAGCTTAAGTCAGTGTGGATGTGGATTATACCAGCTGATGTGTTTGAGAGTTTTCAAATTGATGTTTTTGAACAGTTTTGCTGTCAGCTGTCTGATGCCATTAGTTTGAATTAAATATACGTGACATAATAAAGATGAAATTAGGAAAAATGTATTAATGAGCTCAAGACACACATTCATTAGTGCCTGAAAGGTAAAATACACTTTTTGGGTGAAATATTGCTCTAACAACAATAACGAATATAGACACAAAAATGCAGGTTTTTCAATTGATGTCATTATTACAGCCATCCATCCATCCATCCATTTTTCTACTGCTTATCCTGTTAAGGGTCACAGGGGGCTGGAGCCTGCCTTTGGGCAGGAGGCGGGATTCACCCTGGACGGGTCGCCAGTCCATCGCAGGGCCAACACATAGAGACAGACAACCATTCACACTCACATTCATACCTACGGTCAATTTAGAGTATCAATCAGCCTCGTCCCCTCTTGATGTCTTTGGACTGTGGGAGGAAGCTGGAGTACCAGGAGAGAACCCACGCAGGTACAGGGAGAACCCCTAGAGTGGGGGCTAGAAACACAAACCATCTTCTGTGTGTTGACAGTGCAAACCACTGCATCGCCGTGCTGCCCTATCACAGCGATACTTCATTTAAAAATTATATTTTGCCTTTCAGATATTCACATGTGTGTCTTGAGCTCTCGAGGACTTTATTTTTCTCCCTCCTGTATAACATTGTAACTCCGGAATGCAGTAAGAAACAGCCATATATATTTAGCTTCAAGCTAATCACGTCTGATTACTACAAACAACAGAATTGGCCAAGTATGTGTTTACTCAGCTGTATATTCATCCACACTAACCAAAAACACACGAACTTCAGTTTAAGGGTTTATTCATGTTTTGGGGAGTTTTGCTGTTATCAGTCATCGTAGCCTTGAGCTTAATATATGTGGCTGGTCTTTTTGCATTCTGGAGTCACAAAGATGTGATGCATAAGAAAAAAATGTCTTTGTGAACCCAAGACACATTTTTATGAGTATTAGACAGTAAAATACACTTTTTTGGCCAAAGTATTGCTTTAATAACAATAAAGAATATACAGATTGTACTTGTCTTCCCTGTGAAGTATATATACTGTACACAACTGAAATCCTGCTAAAACAAAGAAAGCCTGTAATAAAAATACGATCATGTTCTGGTTCCTCTTCAATTGGTTGCCTTCCCTTTCTCTCACATCCTATATAGACATTAAAATACGTGTGTTGGCCGACTGGTAACTGAAGAGTAGTTGAAAAGGGCTGTAACAGGTCTTTAGATGCATGGCGAGGAAAGAAAGGAAATGGGCTCAGTGACCTTTGCAAAGTGATTTCCCCAGTGTTCAAACAGCAGCATGAAAGCAAGGCTTGTTTCTGAAGTCCAGCACAAAATGTCAATTGCAACTTATCCCAGCAGCCCAAGGATATAAGTAGATTCTAGCGTCACACCACATCAATGGTGGGACTATATGGGGGTCTCTGCCTCTTATTCTAGTAATGGCTTTGCTTGATTCTGGTGGTTTTCACATACGAGTACACATTCACTTTACCCAGGGTGTGGTTTGTTACAAGAGATGTGCAACACAGTTGCAGCTTCATCCTGGAAATCTACGTATTAAAGTTACCTTACTGTAACTTAACTGTGTGAAATCCCCTTTTAGTCTAGATGTAGGAAATTCACTGAATTTAATCTGTCAGGGCTTTTTTGGAGGAAGTATGTATCAGGTTCAGACAGGTTTCTTGTATTTGGGGTGATTAGGTTAAGACAATGAGGAAATTGAAGGTTTTTTTATGGAACAATGACACATCTGCTTGCATGTTTCAAAGTGATGATTTCACAGACTCTGTAACATGTCTGGTTTGGATGAAACCCTGGAGCAAATGAACCTCACCTGGAAGGACTCAAGCTATACAAATATTGACAAGAACTCTAAAAATAACCATGACGTAAGTAGTATTCACTATTCAACTGATAAATAATATCAAAATCAAATAGTTAACCAGGAAACAGTTTCATGACAGTGCATTGCAACACCCACAACACGTGGACAGAATTTCCATGATGTAAATAAAGGTTATTTTGTCTCTCGCGCTCGTCCACATACAGAAGAGCAAAGGTAGGTTCTGTTTGCTTACACCATCCCAGCAAACATCTTGTGTGACAGCTTCGTCATGGTCTCTCATCTCAACAGCTGTACATGGCTTGTGGGGGAATTCCTGGTTCCTCCAGTAGACACAGCCTTTCCCCTGCTTACTTTATGGGAACAAGGGGCTGGGCCACTCAGATGGTTTTCCTCAGAAACTATTATGTGTTGATTCACTGTGAGGGGGCGTGCTGTTCACTCCCACTGTTTCCTTCTTACTGGGAAGTGACTGTTAGGCTTACCGTAGGGAGGGAGGGAGGGAGTAAAGGAGGGCGGCAGGCCGACGGGTGATGTGAAAGATGGTGGTATTTAAGGTTGTTGGCTCTGAATGTCAGACAGAGTGCTGTATTCTTCCGTGGTACTTGGAGGACATGGGAGAGGGTGTAGAACATGCGTGTGACCCGATGGCTTAATGTACGCCGGAATCAACACTAAAAGATCTGCTGGAGAGGGGGCTGCTGAGGTGGGTTTTACTCTGCCCGAGTGCAGCCTCGGGAGGCCGTCATGAGGAGATGGACTTTTGATTCATGAATGAATGACAGGGGTGAGTATTTAGAGGACTGGACTCATTTTATCTAAAAAAAAACAACTATAAAAATGTGTCTAAATCAAAGAGGAGCACAATGTTCCTATGGAACCGTTTACAGAGCTGTTAGTAGTTGAGAGTACATGATGTCATCCGACCATTCTCATCTTTTTATTAAGACTTAAGTAATGACTGCACAGGGGATTTTTTAAAAAAACTGGTTACAGGCTGTAGAACTGGTGGTTTCCAATCCAGTTGCCGAGAAGATAGGAGTTTCCTGAACATGTCCTGGTGTGGCCTTCCTCATGACGGTTCATTGCACTGTGTTGCATTTATCCTGAAAGAATGTGATGTATTGAATGAACCACAGTTACTCACTGTTCTGTCACTGTCAATATTGACTCCAGTATTCGAATGAAAGAGCCGTATTTGGGGGGCGGAAGAAAACCTGTGATACAGGTTCAGTGATAAATTGGCTGATAACTATCCTAAAGTTTTTTTTTTTTTCCTGGGAGTGTTCAGAGGCCATAACTGATGAGTCATTTTATGCTCGAACTACAGCCCTATCACCATCGGTGCTTGCATCAGCCCGGTCGACACACTTTTACTTCAGTGCTTGTGAAACATTTCCAGGAATACTTTAGATGAGGAGATGGCTGGATTCCTCAGATGACCCCGAAAGTCTCCAGGATTTGATTTGGCTTTTAGATGTTTGTTTTCTACTTCCTTTGGAACATAAAAATGCCTTGATATGTACCAAAATTGTAAATTCAAAATTGCACTTCTGCCTGATACAACAGTTTGAGATCTACTGTACAGCTGTCAGTGTAACAGTCTCTTGCTCAATCTTCCAAGGAAACGAGAAGGACTAACAACTCGTGCTTTTCTTGAGAAGTAGTGTGGGGGTGTAACTTCAGTATGACACATCTCATACAACCCATGACCTATATTATTAATCTTTGTACTTTTACTGTAAGTTCACAGGCTGTGGGTGGCTCTGTATTTGAATTGTAACGATAAAAGAGTAATACATGTGATTTATAATGAACATTTAATTTGTGGAAAATCGCAAAATGCTACAGTATGCAATAAGTGCAAGTGTTAAAAAGAACTAGAAAATGATAAAAGTAATTTTAAAAGTCAAATGTTAATTTTAAATTATAAATAAATACACATAGATGGAAGAAATCCTAATAAAGGATTATAAAGTCCTATCGAAATAAGAAAATAAAATGTCGAAGGTCAATAATTGGTGGATAAATTGTTTTTAAGTCATAAAGAGTCTCAAACTGTGTCGTGTATCACTTTTGAGGCCCAAAGGATTGTGAAGCTGCTGAAGATCTGATTTTGAGAAGTACTCTACTATGAGAACTGTATTCCATAGATGGTGGCGTCTTCAGTAATCATCTATGGGCTCAGTTCTTTTGGCATGGTACTAATGTGTCACCCGCAGAGAAAGGAAACTGTGACTGTTAAAAGAATGAAGAGGTATGTGTTTTTTTTCGGTTCATTCCAGCTTGGATGTTTTGGCAGCATCGCCGCTCCTCCACTCTTCAAGATCATTTCAAATTGCATGTTACTGTGTATAAATTTAACACAATTCTAAAGTGAGATAGAATGGTATGCACATTTCTATGTTTTTATTAAGGAAGTCAAAATGAATTGTTTCCAATGTTATGTTGTATTATGTATTAATATTACAAAATCCTACGGGTTTTTTTTTTTCGTATGAACAAATGAATGACAGCATTCAAGGACAATGGCTTTCAGGCTTGAGTGAAATATAATGCTACTTAACACACACGCGGACCGATTTCTATCCAGAGCTTATCTGTAGGTCCATAAAACCTGCAGCCATGGAGATGGCCGTTTGCTAGATAAGATATAAAAATTACGTTTGGATATGACAGTCTCGCTCTCAGGGAGGGAAATTCCAAATGTTAATTGTGAAATGAAAAATATAGAATGTAATGGATATGAACAGATATGGACAAGAAATGATGAGCTATCTAAACATAAATAGTATTTAGTAAAAATCCCCCCAAATTCCCCCTTTCTGAGCTGTGATCAGGAAAGCCACCTTGGTCAAGAATGACTCCTCTTATCCCCTCCACCATCTTTTCAGCTACTGCCATCAGGCCAACCCTTCAAACATATTTAATGACTTTTAGTGCCACTGTTATCATTGCCCTGGATAATTTAAAGTATGCATCTTAACATTGTCAGTTTCAGCCTTTAACTGTTTCTACGGTTGTGTTCCTAAATGAAATGTGATTTTTTAATATGCAAATGAACATGGGAAATTTTTTTACATTTGTGTTACTTCCAACATACAATAAAGCTTTGTTTGATCTTCAAACGCAATGAAGTTATTAATTCTACACCACCTGTAACTCAAAGTAATAATTATTTGATATACATTGTAATGCCACTGAGTCATGTGGATCCTGTTCAGCATTCTTCCAACATGCGTGTCACTCAAACTCTTCCTGTGATAGGTGACATTGTACGACAACACCCCTCCACACGCCCACCAACCACAATCCTCAAAGCCAAACCCCAAACTGGGACCGAAGCCATAGTGTTCTGGGAAATGAAGCCACAAGACTGGAAGATGCTTCTCACACATATTCATGTATTGGCCATATTGATTGAACAGCATCCTGATTGAAGTGGTTGGACTGTGAAGAGCGCTAATGTTCTAGCCACTATAGGCATAGCTGCTAATAATGCCGAGTGGAGATAAATGATCATGGGTGGTGCTATAATGGAAGAATGCTCCATTATAACAGGGTAATATTGATGAGAAAATACAAAAGAGTGTGAAGGTTGGGGGACCATCCTGATCCCTGTGAGGAAGGTAGTTGTGCTTCATTCATTATCAGTGCTCTAAATCAGTATTACTGGCCAAATAAAGATGGCAACACTAATGATAGTACAATCTCAGGGACGTAAATAAAACATCGCCTGAAAGCATATTGAGGTCCTCTTACAATGAGTATAAGCAAAATTATATCTATGGAGAAAATAGTTTTGATAAAGGAAATATTCACTTCTTCCCTTGTATCATGATTTGGAATAAAACTGGATCTGTACCAAGAAGCTTACGTTGTTGTATCTAAACAGCAAATAGACAAATCACATAAATTTAAATTCTGATCATCTTTGATGAATATGTGGTGCAAGAGAACAGGCATGGCATCATGCAAGATATTCTGTTTTCTAATTCACTCTAAATTGATTTCAAATCAGAATTTATTCAACATATGCAGTAAACTGAATATATATGGTAGGTAAGCAGCAGCTACCACATCAGCTGTTCTTTTTAGGTAACTATCTAACTGTAAACTTTATGGAAAACATGCTATAGAAGTGAGGTTATTCATGACCTCTTAACTTTTCTGTGGAGGTCAGACTGTTTATCAGGCCTACTGAGTTTGCGTGGACCAAAAGGGACTCACCTGCAAAAGGTAATCCAAATTTTACTACAGCGCAAATGATCTATTGAACATTAATAAAGTTTTAACTGTAATAAAATATCAAAACAGGGCTGCACGGTGGTGCAGTGGTCAGCACTGTCGCCTCACAGCAAGAAGGTTCCGGGTTTGAGTCCCGGCTCGGGCACGGGATCTTTCTGGGTGGAGTTTGCATGTTCTCCCCTTCCTGCGTGGGTTCTCTCCGGGTACTCCGGCTTCTTCCCACCATCCAAAGACATGCAATTGGGGACGAGGCTGATTGATACTCTAAATTGACCGTAGGTATGAATGTGAGTGTGAATGGTTGTTTGTCTCGCTATGTTGGCCCTGCGATGGACTGGTGACCTGTCCAGGGTGAACCCCGCCTCTCGCCCGTTGACGCTGGGATAGGCACCAGCCCCCCCGCGACCCTTAATGTAGGAATAAGCGGAAGACAATGGGTGGATGGAAAATATCAAAACAAACTAAAATCTACTATTTGTTAGGAATTTTTTTTGGATGCATTTTTTGGATGGCCATTAAAGAATACAATATAATATCCTTTACTGGATACAAATTAATAACTTTATTCACCCATTGGAACTAACAAGTGCAGCAGGAACAAAGCACATTTTGCTTGTTATTAATCAAATCATTATAAAATTAAAGTGTTACAGTTGAAGGAATAAAAGGCGGGTGTTAAAAAATGTTTAAAAAAAAATAGGTTAAAAAAACAATTTCTTAAACTAAAGGAAAAATACTCCTGGCTATCTCTTCTGTCAAAAGACTTTTTTCATGCACAACACCCAAAGCCAAGCAAACTTAAGGTTACTTCGTGATTTCCTATTGGGCGACGTCGGCCAGTGACGTCATCGCGTCCAACAACCAATGCCTGGATTTTTTTTCTGTAAAGGATGAGGTGCAGGCTGGGCCCCCACCTGGTGTAGCCCAACGACCCGAGTGGAACCGAGTTTACCATAGACAACATTGTAAAGTGAAGCTTCTGTTTTTTTTATGGTCTCCGTTTTTACCGGTTGTGGGCAACAGAAGATAAGTGCTTTGACGTATTTTTTTTAGAGTAACCAGACAGTCCGAGGCCGAGGTATGGATGAAGTACGGCCTACCAGTGGCGCCCAAGCCCACGGGCTAGTGTCGCTGTTTCCCCCTGGACTGCAAGCTATTTATGGGGAGTGCCGGCGTCTGTACCCGGACCAAGCGAACCCACTTCAAGTTACAGCCATTGTAAAATATTGGTAGGTACTTACTTTTCTGGTGTTACTAGCATGGTGCGTCTGTATAAGACGATCTTGTTCAGTGTTACTTTTTTAGCCAGGAGATAGCCTCCAAGCTAACATTGTCGCTACGCCGAAGAGCCATGTAGAGGTACAAAAGTGCTACATCGTTTGGGGAAGTTAGTATTCACTTCTCAGACGGATCTAATTAACGACTCTACATGTTAAAAGAGCTCGTATGTATATTCTAGATGTCCCTGAGTGTTGAAGCGTTAACGCGGACAACTATACTGTCAACAAAACAACTTGTGTCACGGCTGAATGTGTGAACTTTATGCCCCTCACAGGTTAGGTGGTCCCGACCCGTTAGACTACATTAGCATGTATAGGAACATGGGCTGTCCAGCGCAGGATATCCAGGAGCACTGGCACTATGTCAGCTTTGGACTGAGTGACTTATATGGTGACAACAGGGTTCATGAGTAAGTAACGTACAACTGGGGATTATTTTGTGTTGCAGCTGGTCGAGGAATAGAAGACGAAGCACTAAAGATATTGTTCATTCAGGTTTTTTAGTATGTATGCTAAATTGATTTTGAGGCTTAAATCTGCACATCGTAATTAGCATGCCTCTTTACAAGTCTTTTGTTTTCCTACACCCTGCTGTTGATTTTGATAAGCAATGTGGTTCTGACAGTCCTCATGCATTTGAAACAGAGCTGCTGTTTACAGTCTCACTGTGAGTGTCGGTGTGTCAGATTTGCAGGCCTTGATAAACCCAGTGGGTTTGGCTTTGAGCTCACTTTCAGACTCAAAAGAGAGGTGGGAGAGACAGCACCACCAACCTGGCCTGCTGAACTCATGCAAGGCTTGGCTCGCTATGTGTTCCAGTCAGGTAAGTGTCCAAAAACTAAAAACTGTCTGGAAGTATTTCAGCATTAGCCTACCATTAACGCTGCAGCTATTTTATATGGGATTGATCATAATATATGTTTCTATAAAACCAAGTCATTCATTGTCATATTTCAGTATGAAATTGTTGAAATTAACTTCCAGCAGTATCAAAATAATTATGGTGGACGGGTAAGAGAACACTCACTCTTGAATTTTCCACTAGGATTTTTTTAAGTGATTTATTTGGAGGGAAAGATCAGGCAGATGTAATAATTAGTGGGGAAAACAGCATGTTTTACCACACGTTTCTACATGTAAGGTCAAGAATTTCTTACAAATGTCTGATTGGACAAAATGAAATGCCATTTTATATCCATCAGTTCAGAGGTCAACTTCAGTGACATATTGTTATATTTTCTTGTTATTTTTTTGTATGTGATTAGAGGAAGGGCTACCATTACCTTAAAGACAAATTCCATCCAAATTTTAACTACACTTACCTATGGGTTTTGTAATACCTGGACCTAAACTGACTTTTGTCTGGTTAGGGCATGCAACAAAGATGATGCAATTCTGTTTTTTCTTCTTTTAACACACCCTTCAAGTGATTGTGGGATATATTATTATTATTATTGTTGTTGTTATTATTATCGGCCAAGTTAATCTACATACCATATTACACTCTTGTGCCACACATTTAAGTCTCATGTTTGACCTGTGATGTTTGAACTCCTTTCTTCATCATCTTTAATGTCAGGGTCAGATTAGGGAAATGAAAATTGTGAGCGTCCTCCTGTGGCACTCTCAGGCAATGAGTCAGGGTTGTAGCAGTATTGGATTTACATAGCTTTGTTGACTTGCCTGAATTCAGCATTAAACTAGGGCAGCAATCAGAAGTGAGTCATGCACCTCTGCAGGACACTGACTCTTGAGTATTTTGGTGTCTTATGATGTCTTCCAGTTGAACTGGGAAGTCAGACTTTCCAAGTTCCTTGTCGGAAATTTCAGTTGGAACTGCCCCTTAGGTCAGACTTCCTGCTCGGAAACACTGAGATACCTGACAAACCCCTCATTCACAGTTCAAAATTGCGGTTCTAACTACTTCTCAAAATCAACACTGTGAATGCTTTGATAACATACCATTTTTAGCATGCCTGTATTATTTTAGTCACTTTAAATCTATTCCACCATTACCATTCGTTTGTATGCACAAAATACCACCAGAAGTGTTGCTGTCAACTGTAAATAAATTAATCTGCCCCAGTCTTGATTCAACATCTGTTTTTAATGTTGTTTACATCAGCTTGTCAGTTGTTTCTAAATGTGAAGACCCTCAAAAAGTAGCCCATATTTAGGCACTCATGTTTGTTGTAGCTTGGTATTGACAGGAAGTGTGTGTTCTCCGTTTTTCAGTATTTTTTTCAATATTATTTTGACATGAAAAAAACAATCCATTGTTAAGGGTAGTTATTATTGTGCCACAAACCTTCTGGAATCCTTCAGCTGGAACATAAAGAGGGTGACAGGGACATCTACAAGGCATGTAAAAAGAGAAGCCATTCTCTCAGGCTCCCATCTCCTCGCCAACCCAGCCCCTCTCTCCAGCTGGGATCAATTTGCACGTGGGTGGGCTGGGCCAGGCCCCTGAGCTAAATGAGGGCTGAATCCTGGCTATCTTCCCCCTCACTTTTCTCCTGCAGCGAAACTGGACTGGCTACATGTTGCGTCCCAAGCAGACAGTGCTCAGATGAAAATGTAGATTTATGCTTTTCCTGCCACACTGGGGTTTAGCTTCTCTCTCTTTCTCTTGCTCATTTTCATTGTTTCACTGATCTGTGTCCCCTGTTACTGTAACTTTGCCTCAGTAAATCTTAACTGTCTGATGCTGAAAAGTAGGAAAGTATGAAAGTAGGCTTGCTCCCTCTGCAAACTAACTCTCATGAGAGAGTGTAACTCGAAGCTGTGTTTTTGTTCATGTGTTGAGAGTAAATGTTTCTTCTTCTTTGTTTTTTCCTGTCCTATACAGAGAACACATTTTGTAGTGGGGACCATGTATCGTGGCACAGTCCACTAGACAACAGTGAGTCCCGCATCCAGCACATGTTGCTCACAGAAGACCCACAAATGCAGCCGATTCAAACTCCATTTGGCACAGTGAGCTTTCTCCAGGTATGTTAAGATATGTTATACTTACCTGACATCAGGTGCTTTAACAGAATATTTTAACTGTTCTTGACCTTGATAAAGTGGATATATATACTTCTTAAAGAACCAAAACAATAATACCTCTGTTTGTTTTTATCATTTTTAATGTTCAGAAGAGGAAATTTCTTAAAGGAATGAATGACGGAATATACACGTATGCACTTCTGCTGTGGGCAAAATATTTGTCTCTGCGTGTTTGTAAAATTATAGGACTTTGAGTTGCAGTTATTGTAGTTTTAGTTTTTATGTATATCCATCAACCCATTGTCTACAGTTTTATTATTATGTCTTAAAATAAACACTACACACACACTCATAATTTTTGCCGACAGGGAGCCCAGGTCCAGTTACGGTACACGGAGGGCAATGAAAACTGCGCCCCCCCCCCAAAAAACTCAGACTTTTCTCTCAACTTTTCAATTTCTGTGTGCACATGGCCTTGCATTACTATTTCCTTTTATGGGGATTTGTCAGATGATTATTTGGAACAACTTTTTCATCTTACAAGAACCATGAGATTCAGATTGCTAGAACACGGGTCCAGACAATGTTGTGGTTCAAAGGTCCCATGAAAGGAAAAATAATTTTTCCCAAACAATCAAAATGGGCATGTACTAATGTTACATCCAATAAGAATACTTTCTCTGATTTGTATGTCCCTGCTCTATATGGTACAGAATGCAGTCTATCACAAGGTACTTTTTTCCCGTAGACTTACATTATTAAAAAAAAAAAAAAGACTGTTTCCTCAAGAACAAATTTAAGATAAAACCTTATGAAGGTTATCAGTGAATGTGGTTCACTGTGATCCTTCCACCTCAATACTTAAGCTTTGAGTCATCTTAAAAATGATTACATTGTTGAGTTGTTCTTTGGGTTGCAGTTGAAATTCTTATGAAATCCCGCAACTCTTTCCCTGCCCAATCATTTCAAACCAGCTGACTTTTTTTTTTTTCTTCAGATGAAGTGGCACTTTTTTTTGCTTCACAGTAATATGAAGCTTATTTTAAACGTCAGAGAAATTCCCATTCAACCACAGAATGTCTAAATCCATCAACAATAATAATAACAGTCAGATACAAAGTAACAGGAGTGTAGAGCACTCTTTCTCACTTTTCCTATATCCTGTAGATTGTGGGAGTTTGCACAGAGGAGCTGCAGGCGGCCCAGCAGTGGAACGGTCAGGGCATTTTGGAGCTTATGCGGGGAGTCAGAGTGTGAGTACAACTGTAGCTCGGATCACATGATCTGCCTCGATTGAAGTTGTTTGTTTTTGTGGTTGTTCTATTTAACTGTTTATTTCTTAGGTTTTATTTTGAGAAATAACTTAGTTTTATAAGTGATTGTTAAGTTCTGGTGCCTCAATTGTCAGCTATGTCTTAGTAATTATAATGTGCAGGGATAAAAAAAAACAAAAAAAACCTCATTTTATGGGTTTGAATGAAAAATTCAGTATTCTGTGACACTGACTTTGGAAATGTCAGGTGTTTTTGATAGAAAATGATTAAATACATTTAACATGTCTTCTGTGGTATGTATGGAGTCCAGTTAACAGATTGATTGTGAGCAACAGCAAGAGTTACTTGTTCATGTATTAACTTTGTTAACATGAGGTTAATACTTCCTGTGACTAATGTTGATGATTGTCCTGTGTACAGAGCTGGTGGCCCCTGGCTCATCACAGACATGAGGAGGGGGGAGACCATTTTTGACATCGATCCACACCTACAAGTAAGGCTTTATTAAGTTCTGAAGAACCAGCTGAGGTCACTGTATTGTTTTTATGCAGTGTGGTTTTAGATGTGTAGTCTTCTTCTTCTCACATGGCTGCTTGTCAAATAACTAGTTATCTGACATTACTATATTTGATCTGGCACCCTATGATAGACCCACACCCTGGTTACCAGTGTTTGCATGGCTTGGAGGAAGGAGTTGATGAATGAACAATTGTGGGAATTAAAAAAGTATTCTAATTGTAAGCAGTTTAAGTGTCTAAATGAATGTTTTTCAGTTCCTTGTATTGATTATGGTATGCAATATCACTACATTTCAACATGTCACAGTTCTAGTTAAATTACAACAGCAGGTGCATCACTTAACACTCCAATAGTGTTTAGCGCCTCCTGCTGGTGCATGAATCATGATGCAGTGCTAGTGTTAATGATTGCGTATGATTCTTGCTTTTCTAAGCAGGAGAGAGTGGACCAGGGTATTGAGACTGAGGGTTCTAACCTGAGTGGGGTCAGCGCCAAGTGTGTGTGGGACGATCTAAGTCGACCACCAGAGGATGAGGAGGACAGTCGGTCCATCTGCATAGGATCACAGCCACGGAGGCTCTCGGACAAAGGTATGTGTCACCATCTCTATAGCTACTTTCTTATGTGAAGAGGTTGTCCTTCACTGTGGGTGTATAGATAGAAAAGTCGATATACTTTAGTCATCTCTGTAGGTAAATTCAAATTTGACCAACAGCTCATGAAGCTACCTAAGAAAATAAAGAGACGCAGATAGCCAGAATACATAAAAGACATACAAGCACATACTGATATTCTAAAATAATTCCACTTTCAGTAGGAGCTACCATGAACAGACTTTACACCCAACCTGTGTAATGAGAGTTTTGAGAAAAGTTGAAAAACTTGCTAGCTAAAACATGGCCCCAGTGTGTATAATTAAACAAACGAATAAAGAGCACTTTCCCTCAGAAGTGCATTAATTATATGAATAAATGGAAAAAAGCTAGATTGCACAGCCCCAAATAAACTGCCACTGCCATCCCTCCAGGGAGGAGTTGTAGAGCCAAATCGCTGTGGGACAGAACAGATTTTTTTAGTCATGTAGGTTTAGGCAGAGCAACAGGACGGCAACACAAAGAGCTAAGTTACCTTTAGCATCGGAATAGCCAAGTTCATAAACTGCCACTGCTTTCTCTAAATGAGAGCAGTTTCAATTGTGATTATGTGGGGGCGGTGTAAGACTGAGCTAATCCAATAATTATGAGTTATCCCATCATGCACCACTGAGGGCAGTGTGTCTGTGTGTGTTGACAGACACTGAACAGATCAGAGAGACCCTGAGAAAAGGACTGGAGTTCAACAGCAAGGCAGCGCTACCGCCCATCAACAGTCAGCGACAGAGCCACGAGAGGCCTCAGTGAGTTACACACGCACAAACAGTTGTCTTATATTACTTGTGGGACCCATCTTTGATAGAAAGCTTTCTCTAGCTCCTTATCCCAATGTCAGCCATGGCATCCTCACTGTAAGATTTCAACAGTCCTTGAAATGGGTGTGGTTTGGTGTTCTAGCAGAAAAGCTGCTAGACTTCGTAAGAGTGGTGGGCCCTCAGGTTTCAGAGCCCATAAATCTAGTAAAACAAGCCCACACACACAAACACTCCTCAGCACAAAAGTTAAACCAAGACAAGTTCCTACACTTGGAGCAGTGACTCACAGCAGAGACAGCATCTGAGCTGTAGTTGACATGGTTCTTGGCTACCACTCTAATATACTACTCCCCTGGTGTTGTGTCTAAACCACTGAAGGTGGCTGCTGCATGAGACGGTCTCTCAAACTGGTGTCTGTTCAGTCCTATTGATAGGTGAAGCCCAATTTTCCCCCGCTTCCTTCAAAGTAGTCTTTTTTCACAGACCACTGTTTAGTCTTTGTGAAACCATGGCTGACTTTTTCACTTGTCTTGTGTTTCTTATCACTCTGTTTTCTCTGTTCCTCAGGAGTCGAAAGGACAGTTTAGAGAGTGAAAGCTCAGCAGCCATTGTTCCTCACGAGTTGGTCCGAACGCGACAGCTGGAAAGTGTCCATCTGAAGTTTAACCAGGAGTCAGGCACACTACTGCCCCTCTGCCTAAGGTACTGCACACCCTTTGCTGCTCTCACACGTGTATCATTTCTGTAACACAGACTGACGATAACTAATACAAACATTTGTGTTGGATGGGTGGGACCAAAACCACCAGATGACACCAGGTTCTCCAACCTTGAATAGGGGCTTTCTACTCTTCCCTGCTTCAACTTTTGCTCTGATGTCAAATTAAAACATGTGTTGGTAGAATGTCCAGTGCTTCAAAGGTGCTGAAAACACAACCAATCTGAGTTGAGTTTAAGTTTTATGTTTGACCTGGATTAAGTAGCCGTCATGCTAGAAGTTAGTCACTTGGAACCAGATCCACAATCCTTTTTTATCTGCCTGGCATGTCCTGTGAAAATTGCTGTTTTTCTGACACTAACAACGAACTGGAAATTATTAGAACACAGCTTGAGATATCATATTTTTCAATCACCTCAGTCTCTCATATGCATGTATAAATGTGGACATACAATTTTAAATGAGGAAAGGAAGGAAATTTATACTAAAAGGGAAAAAGGACATGAATAGAACATTAAAAAAAGGTTTTACATGACAGTCAGTGGTGGTAGAACTTACATGGTAAACTTGATGTAATTAGGCACTACTTGCTTGGATTATGTTAGAAACATTTCTTGGAAATGTGCTTTTAGCCAGGTGCACTACCATTTCCTATCAATTACTGTCCAGTTGAAACTGAATTTTCTAAATGCTCCTCTGGTTGAGTGTCTCTCTGCAGCCAGGAGAGCAGGATGAACTGTCTTTATTTAATCTCCGAGGCAAGAACAAGACCAGGGCCAGTTTACAGAGAGACCATTGTGTGAGAAACGTGCAGTGACTTAAAGAGTGAGAACACGTTGTAAAAGGATCAGTTATGAGATTCTGGCACAGGGTTATGTCCTGTGTTGCCCACACATTATTAAAGATTTCATATTTGAAAAGGTTATGAGAAGCATGCCACAGTGGCCAGCATTTCACACAGTGGAGCCGAGCTAACAAGACTTGAGTGTTCTGGTCTCATTTCTTGAGAGGTCTCTATCTCTGTTTGCACCCTGTGGGCCTCATGCATCGATGTACTTAAAAGAGTAAATGCCAGAACTAAATGTCTAAAATCTGTATGAAATTCAAAACCATGCACAGTTACGTGAATATTTAAAGTTAAAAAATCTTTTCCTGTGAGATGTTCACTGCCACACTATTGTCTGATGTGAATAATCTACTTCACACTGTTGTCTGTTCCAGGGGCCGGTTGCTCCATGGGAGACACTTTACTTACAAGAGTATCAATGGAGACACAGCCATTACATTTGTGTCTACAGGAGTTGAGGGAGCTTTTGCTACTGAAGAGCATCCATACGCTGCCCATGGCCCCTGGCTTCAGGTATACATACACACACACACACACACTTTCAAGCTTGGTGTCTTTATATTTAACGTGTGGTCTTTTGTTGTCCCTGTGAAGATCTTGTTGACTGAAGAGTTTGTAGAGCAGATGCTTGGAGATTTACAGGAATTAAACACTCGTGAGGAGGTAAATAATTAATTGTACTGGACCGTAAATTTAAATTTTGTGATCTTTGACACTCCTTCTGTCTTTATTAACCTTTTTATTTCCTGTCTGTATTTATAGACAAAGTTACCAAAGGAGTACAGTTGGCCAGATAAGAAGCTGAAGATCTCAGTTCTACCAGACGCTGTGTTTGATAACCCGCTGCAATGAGACAGAGACACTTAATCACTAGAAGAAACAACAAACACACCTGCAGACACATGAGCCCAGATGAGAGTCTCCAGGACAAGCCGCCACCCCTGAGCGATCAGCGTGCACAGAAAAGTCTTGTGCTCTCACAGTGAACCTCGTGAACTCCTGGAGACGATCAGCTGATCGGGGGATGATGTGTAAAAGACATTCGACTGTTGCTGTATTCTGAGACTAGCCCGACTGTTTACATTTCTCTGAGGCTTTTCAAGTAAGCCGCAAACCAGCCTGTCCACACAGCGTGAACGTTTATTATAGAAGACATGCTCACTGTAGGGCGAAACAAGATGTCATTCCCCTGGCAAGGCCTGTCAAAGTCTCAGGTCCAAAATCATAAATGCAGTTAAGTATGCATCGTGTGATTACCAGGCATTGATATCCTGAGCAGTAACTGGGTTGCAATTCTCAAAAACAGTTCTATTTATTCCAGTGGCCATAATAATGACAGAAAAGTCAAATCTTAAACCCTTTTTCAGTGTTTTCGCCAATGTAGCTATTACATGAAAGTATTTACAAATGCTGGACATTTTCTCTTGTATGTGTTGTTGTCATACCAAAGCAAAGTCTGTCAGCAGTGAGTTTTTCTTCCCTAATGTGTCATGGTTGTGTAATGACACGACATACTGAACAATGAGGATTCACTCCCTGTTTGTCAGAACTGTTTTCTTCTGTATCTGGCAAATACTGCAGGTACAACCACTTCTCCACTATGCCAAGTTGAATGTGTCTCAGCCTCACACTGAAGTTATAACACACACATCAAGTCAGCTGAACATGTTTGAAGATTAGGAATCTCTCAAGTGTTGTCTCCAGTGTCCACGAATATATGATTTATTTCCCCAGTAGGACCTGCTTGAAAAGGATTTAAGTAAGACTCCTCAGTGCCTTGAGTAAAGGTGGAACACCTATTCTGTCCTTCAGCTTCTGGGTTGTCAAGACTCATCACTTTGAATCAAGGCTGATGTGTTCACTGCCTCTTCCTGAAACCAGCGTTGCATTCCACCAAAACTAACTTTTTACTGCAAATATACTCTTATACAACGTGATGGCATAACTTTTGTTTGTCTTGTCTTTTTTTATTCAGAGTGGATCTTTAGATGATATTGTGTTTTGCTATTACCGTCTCATTTGACTGAACTTGCTGATTGTAATCCCAAGTGCATTAAGAAGTGTAGGTTTTTACACTAATAAAGCTGGAACACTTGATAAAATAACCGATGGACTTCTTCCTTATTGAGATTTTATCAAATTATATGTGCTTAATCAAATTATATGTGCTTCCAGAGAGCAGATGGGCCACTCTTAACCCACTCTTCTATTTCATCGAAGTTCACAGTTGATATCATTAAAGGGGCCCATATGTCTGGAAATATTTCCCAAAATATTTGATATGTGCCTGTAGGGGTTTGTTTTTGCCAGAAAAGCTCATGTGATCCTAAGGTGATGAAAGGGCAAAAAAGCCTTATCTTAGAGCATTGAAGAGGAGCACGTCCTGAAAAGAAACCATGACAATATGTTAATACATAATATATAATACAATATGTCTGAAAATATTTAGAATATGCCTGATTTTGATCATAATTTCCATGAATTAATTTTTTTTTTAAATGACTCGATGTTGACAACAAACTTCCTCCAAAATAATTCTTTGTTATAATGAATCTGGGCTTGAAACATGACTTTTAGTTGCGTCAAAACAGGAACCAAACACTCGGGTGAGAGCCTCCTTGGGGTTGGTAATAAGATGACTTGAAATTTCACACATTGGTCTGGATTCTTTAACCTGAAATTGCACAGTAAATATCTCAAGAAAACATTCTTTTGTTGTCTCAAGATAAGCAGTTTTCACAAGAGACTGAGCTGCCATATCTTGAGATAACACAGTCACGCGCAATTAAGGGAGCTTCACACTAAAGCGTTAATTGAAAGAAACATTAAAACCTAGTTTTTGGTTTGAAAATTCTCTTTGGATTTCTAACCACATTATAAAATGTTCAGAGGCTGGAATGATCATGCGAATATGTGAAGGGGCACCATTAAAGTGAGCTAGTATCGTCAGTTAGCTCAGCCTTGTCTGTATGAAGGTGTTTAATTTAATATGTTTTAGTTTAATTAATACTGCTCCTGCTTTGTTTCACCGGCACCTGGGGGCCTCCAGGCCAATGTTGAGGTATGAGCGGTGGCCGCTCCCCCGCCTGCCGGCCCGCCCGCCTCTTCCCCTCCGGCTCCTCCCTCCCCTCCCCATGTGTGTATCAACTCTGACGGGTCACGTTATCGGAGGGGGGCGGTCGGTGTGGTAGCACTGAGCTCCCTCCTGACGACTCCATCTGATGTCTCTCTCTCTCCATTGAAAATTAGTTCACGAGTTGACGGGAATTCAGCGGAATAAGAATCGGGAGTCTTGCGGGAAAGCTCTCGGCAGGAGCCCGCTGCCATCCATCCGGAGGAGCTGGATCACACCGCGGGCTGGATTCAAGGCTCTACGCCGTTAGAGGTGCACCGGAGATACCGACGACATGGAAAATATATAGTTGGTAACGTTGCGTTGTCATTCAGTAGAGCAAATGTAACGAGCGTGTGTTAGTGTGCGTGTGTGTTCTTGGCGTTGTTTTTTTTTTAAATCACCGCAAGAAATATGAAGTGTCAGTGGAGCTCGTCACATTTTAGTACCGGTTTCACAGCTTCACGAGCAAGTTGACACTTTCTTGTAGAGCTCAGTCCACTTTACCGGTGTAACGTTTATGTAAGTGTATGCTTGTGGGAATGTTAGATTTTTTTTTTTTTCAATTTTCACAGCGGTTGTTTGACACTTTCTCTGGCCTACATTTTTTGGTAGCACTCTCTGATTGTATTAGTGTTAATTTACTGCAGTCTCTATTGTTTGGCTCACCTCTTTTTGTCATTTTGACCAAACTGGAACGTGTTTGACTTTCTCTATTTTGCAAGCATTTTTTGACTTTTCAAATCCGTGTTAATATTCCCAGGGTAGAGACAAGGGAAGTCATGGATGAGAGCTGGAAGAACTGCTTCGAAGAGGAGCTCCTGTGTCCCATTTGCCTGAATGTTTTTGAAGAACCCATCCAGCTGCCTTGCAAGCACAACTTCTGCAGGGGGTGTATCTCAGAGGCCTGGGCTAAAGATGCCGCCGCTGTCCGCTGTCCCGAGTGCAACCATGACTATGAGCAGAAACCCACCCTGGAGAAGAACTTCAAACTGGCCAACATAGTGAAGCGCTTTAATGCTTTAAACACTGAGAAAGTCCCCGCTGTCCTGCACTGTGTCCTCTGCAGACGGGGACCTCCGCTGCCCGTGCGAAAGGTGTGTCTGCGCTGTAAGGAGCCCTGCTGCCAAACACACATTCAGACGCATCTCCAGCAGCCGTGTGCCGCCCCAGGACACCTGCTTGTTGATGCAGAGGAGCTGAGCGCCTGGACCTGTCCCAGTCATGAGGAGTACAGGCTGCTGCACTGTGAGGAGGAGCAGGTGGCTCTGTGTCCTTTTTGCTGCATCTCTCACTGCACCAACCAAAGACACACAGTCTGTGACGTGGACACCCAGCGCATGCAGATGCAGGTAGAGAATCACTCACCAATCACTCATCTTCACTCTTTGTTCTTGGTGGATACTCACCAGTACCCCAGGGTACTATCGCGGTACTTAACTCACTATAGCATCAAGATACATTGGTATTATATTTTCGAGAAAAATCAACACATAATATCTGTTGAACTGGATAAGTAATACCCTTAAAAGAGCAGAAATTATGTTTTTACTCTCTAAAGTAATTGACAATTGAGTGCAATGCATGATAATGTCGGCACATCCGCGGTATCTGCAGATATTGGTCATTTTTAGAATAATTCCGTATCAGTCCGACGGCCCATTTAAGCTCAAGCCTCTGCTCATCATCAAGAATGATGATAGAGCAATATATGATTTATGGTCTGTTTTGGAAATATATAATAACAATGTTAAAAATTCACAATGGGTACATTTACTTTTTAGTGTATACAAAAAGATAATCCACCCGTCCATCCATTTTCTTATCCATTAAGGGTCGCGTGGGGGGGCCTGGACCCTATCCCAGCTGACATCAGGCGAGAGGCGGGGTACACCCTGGATGGGTCAAGATAGATTATTAGTCGCCAGTCCGTCGCAGGGCTTACAAAAGATAATATCATTTCAACTTGTTTTCAGACAGATAATATAATACCAGTAGATATCAGCTACTGGCCAAATTGGTTACAGATGATCTAGAAAAAAAACCTAACATGGTGCGTCATTTCGCCTCCTCCTCTATTTTATTTGATGTGAACAGCTTGGACAGGTGAAAGCACACAAACTCTCTCTCTCTCTCTCGCTCTCACAAACACACACTTTCATCACACATTGCTTTTAACCTTGATCATGGAAAGGCACTCCACACAACCACGCCTTCACATTAGCTGCCCTGTGCCCTCGGCTAAGTGCTGTGATGCAATCTGTATCCTCCGGAAATGATGACCAGCGGGGGCACACGTCGTTTGTTTATGGTAGACAGTTTCAGGAGGTTTTTTTTTTTTAATGAGGAACCACACACACACACACACACACACACACACACACACACACACACACACACACACACACACACACCGTACACAGTTGGGCAAAGCTTTAGAGCTGTTGCTGAGCAGAGACTTGTGCTTTTCAAACATTTCTGGAAAGTGTGTGTGTGTGTGTGTGTGTGTGTGTGTGTGTGTGTGTGTGTGTGTGTGTGTGTTTTAATTTAACTGGCAACATGTGAATAATAATCTATCTCAGTGAGGCTGACCTGAGGATGCATGGAGGAATGCCTTTTATGTCTTGTTGATGTTTCCTTTCCAGATGGGAAAGTTACAGACGTGTGTCTTCCCAGCAGCATATAGATCACAAAGGTCTAGATTAAACTTCTTTGGTGCAAACTGTTGAGTCGGTTCTGAGCTATTATTGGGACAAAAGATGTCTGTTCAGCCCTTTCCACAGCTGCTCTCCAGTCACACACACACACACACACACACACACACACACACACACACACACACACTCACACACATGCATGCACACACACACACAAACACTCACACAAACACACACACCCATCGTTCACAGCTGTATGTGTGGAGGGTAGAAGAAGTTATCCAGGATTCACAAACCCTGACTTTCCTTAACTGACGTTTTATAACTTCAACGTTTCTGCTCGCTGGATCATTTGTTAAAACAGTTTGAAGCCAGATTGACTTCTCCTTATTCCTCACAAAGCGCTCGGGTCTAAAAAAAGAATTTTAGATTCCCGTGGCGACTCACTTGTTGCTTTTGGGATAAATAAAAAGTGAAATACCAAAGCAGCTCTGCTCATATCTTTGGATATCTTTGGCTCAATGGCTCTCAAAGGAGATTTTCACAGTAACCTCTTGCTGGCGTGCTGGTGTTGTGAGTAGAGGGAAGGCAGAGTAATATAAGAGTAATGTTGACCCTGGGACAGGCGGAGGAGGAGCTCGCCCACGCAGCCTCACCTTGGTCCTCCCAGGCACCTCAACAGAACACCATCAGTCATGGAAGCTCTGACATATGCAGTGTCTTGTATCTGGGCCAGAGTGAATCAGTCCCCCAGAATGCTGAGGGCCGTCTGTTGACAACAGACATGGCGAATAGTTGTCCGTTGATTGTGAAAGAGAGTCTCTGTTCATTGAGCCTGAGGCTTCTCATTTAAACATGAGCTTCCTGGCAACCGGTGGGTGTCTGGATGCCTAAATAGGACAGTGGGGAAAGTGATCATTGATGGATTTAATCTTGATAAGGGTAGGCTTTCACGCTGCTGCAGAGAGATCAGCAAGCAGACAGTTCCCTCCTGTCCCCGTCTGCTATTTCAAGACGAAAAGGGACAAAATGAGGAAGAAAAAGTTGTTGAGCAGAAGTCTCCAGGCTCAGGAGAGCTGCTGGCATCATGTGAAGCCAACTCATGAAACACATGCTATGCTAATGATAGCAATGACACAACATGCATTTCACATTTGTCAATGTATTTGTCACACGAAAGGTATGCAGAAGCACAGCCAGCCTGCACACAGTGGTCAGTCGGGTTTCACATTTAAGCTGATATATCACTGATACTCTACAATACTTTTTTCTGTACTTAAGTTTGTTTGTAGTAACAAATGTTATTTTAGTTGTGAAATGGAACTTCTTCATTCAGTCATGCTGACTTTTGATCACCAAAATCATCTGAGCTCAACCTCGACTTTCAGTGGCTGTTTGTTCCAGATTTGAAGAAATTTCCTCATGGCGTTTCTGAAATATCGCATTAACTAAAAATGGGATGGACCTTTAAGCAAAAATATGTCCAAACTTGCAGCAGCTGGAGGGGACTTGGCTTTCAGTCTTGAGCATTTAAAGTGTTTGACCAGGTGTGTCTTCGGGGTAGATGTGCTACCACGGTCATCTTTGCAGTACAAGTATTACAGAGTGTCGCCTGCTTCAGGTTTCAACTGCTCTTAACTCTCATGATTGCCCTGATTGTGTGTTGGGTTTGAATGGCTGCAGGGGTAACGTCACATGGTCTCCCACCCTTTAATGTATACTTTACTCTCCTACCTAGATGTGCTCTCAGGTACCAAATATGCATATAATTCACAAAATACATAATTCAGTAGGTTATAGACTCAGTTAACCAGCCCTGAAGGTGATGTATTTCTTATATCCTCCAAGTTCGTTCATGGCCTTGGAAAACACTAGAAACCATAAATCTTATATAATCGTAATTGTTTCCTATCAGCTGTTTAGTAAATAAGAAAAAAGAGGAGAGCAGAGTAGATAGGTAACAGGGATTTATACTGATATATTAAAAAGGACCAATATCTGCTGATACTGATAATGCGTCTGTAGTTGGAGCCATGTGGGTTTTGCAGTGCAGAGCCAGATGTTAGGGAATATTTCACAGTTTGAAGAGGATTGTTGGAGCTGAAACTGCCTCTTGTATAAGCAAGATGGGATTTAAGGATGTGCTACATGTGTGGGATGTTATTAGTGTGTGACACAGGATTAAGAAGCAGCCACCACTTCTGCAGGTACTCACAAGTATTAATATGTGCTGTAGGTGTTTTTAATCTAATGACATGCATTATGTTCCGGTGCCATTACACCGAATCTGTGTATTTTCTGTCCCCAGGACATGTAAAAATCTGCATGAAAGACCCTGTATAATACCTGTATGTTATCAAAGTGTCTTGTCCTGATTACAGTTTGTAGATACAGAATCTAAAAGTCTAAAATAATCTATACAGAACTCTGGAAAAATCAGGATTTGTACCGTGACATGTTATGGTTAGTATTACTATGAATTCTTTAAATGCATCTTCTCGTAGGAAATTAATTTTATAGCGAGATAAAACTAAATTTATGTTCACAGGTATTCGCTCAAAGTCCCAATACCTCGACACATTTCTGCCTGTGAAAATTGCCACAAGTCACATTTACTGACGGAACCAGCATCCTTTGAGTCTTCTCTCCTTGTTCTCTCGCATTTTTGATCATACTGAAAGTATTTCTGTGGTTGTCATTCTTAATATTTGGTCATGTTATATAAACAATTTAGGTATAACTTTCAAGCTAATTTTTCGGCTAACCATTTATTCAGCGCGCTCATGCAATTAGCATTGATAGCATTTGTAAAACAGGGCTAAAGTTTCAGTTAATCTCTTACACCAGTTACCTTTTCTCTCCTTGTATGTGTAAAAAAAAAAAAAAAAATTAACTAAAGATGAACTGCGTCATCATGGTTGATGTTTTAAGCAGAACTGGACATGCTGGGGGGTGGGGGGGGGGGGGGTGGGGGGATGGCGACCTATTCATCAAACACAACCTGCTCAGCCAGTACAGCCTTTACATCCACAACCCTCGTGTGTTTGCTTCTCACAGTGATTAAAAGTACCACAATAGAGCACTGCAGGGATGAGGAATTTTTGTGGTCCAGCAGGAACGTAGCAGCACAATGGGTGTCCTTAACCAAAAGTTGACGGGACGTTACATTGGATTTTTTGATTATGGTAAAAAAATAAACTTTGTGGTGAACAAAACCTGCTTAGACTTGCACTTTCATCAAGATTTTTGTTTTGATTTTTGAAACATGAATGCAGTTGTTAGAAGTTAATAGATAAGATGAATGAACTGTTACACCAATGCGTATCTTCTGACTTCACCGTGAGGATGTCAGCAACCTCAGTATTCTAGTTTAGCCACTCGTTAGCAGTAGCTGTTCTTATGACGCGTGCACGCTTATTAAATGGATACATCTGGTATTTGCAGATGTATTTGATGCTGTACAACAAGAATATCTTTACTGGTTTACACAGACCTTACTTCAGGCGTTCAACTACAAACCCATTGTGTTTGACACGAGGAAACCAGACGTTCAACAATGCTAAACGATTTCCGGGTTGTAGGCAATCCTGCGCTACTCTCTATTTGTATCACTAATAACAGCACCATTGACCACCAAAATTGTTAGCTGACTCGTGACTATTTTTTCTGTTTAACGCTCAGAAAGGACACAACGATAAAACTGCAAATTTTCAAAAACAAACACTTAATTTACCAGGAAATACTTTTAGGGGCTTGAGGAGCAAATGGTTGGGTAAAGCTCATGTATGTTGAAGAGCCTGCTGAGAGGCTTCAGGGAGATTATCTGAGCTCCGTGAACGCCAGGCATGTGTTAGCTGTCCAACCCATTCACTAAAATATGTAACACGGAGTTAGCTCAAGGCTAACTAAAGGCAGGTGCCCCAACACCTGTATCATGAATAATTTTATGATGTCGGGCTGACAGCTGAGTTAGATTCTCTTGATCTGTAGTGGGACACCATTTTACACAACAACAGGGATGCAACAATTCATGTGTAATCATAGCAAAATTGAGATAAGTGCTTTTTTTTATCAGCACAAAAGTAATAATGCCGTCATGAAACACTTAAAATGAGAGGGGCTGTTCTTATGGCAATATTCACACGTCATAGTTTCCCTCAGTTCTACAGAGCACCTCAGAGTATTTCAGTTCGTCACTCGGGATTTTCAGGCCTTGTATTTATTCACTATTTTAACCTCTGCCAAAACGTTTCGGTCTGCTGGCTGGAAAACTCAAAGATTGTGGATGGATGATTCAGTTTGGTAGGATTACAGAACTTAAGTTGAGGAACAGTTGATTAAGTTTGACAGGGGTTAATGTTCTCGGAGTGTCCTGTGGTATGCTTGTTAGCAGGATAGCTCACAAGCTAACGGAAGGATTCAGATAAAGTGCAGAATAAAGTTGGATACATACAACAAAGAACAAGTGATTAACTTCTGAAGGCGATTTGGATCAAATTGTAGACCATGGATCCAGAAGACTCTTCCTTTAGTCCATGTAAAATGGAAAGAACATTTCCAGATATCATCTTGATGGTATTTTGGATGTGTGCTCCAGAAGACCTATTTTTGATCGGACAGTCCATATCTCTGAAATCTTGAAGTTTTTTTTTTTTACAAAAATACATTTTAGGAAATATTTTGAGGCTGTGTATTTAAACAAGAGATCATTATTATTACTCCCAGAGATTGCATGGACCTTGTTCTGGATCTGGAAGAACCTATTTCTGGTGGTTGGGGGAAAAAAATTGTTTGAACAGTTTGATACTATTTTCTGTCTCTATACAGACTGGATTGTGGAAGTATGAGGTCTCTCTGACTGCTTTGTAGTTTTTGGGTTGTTTTTTTTTTTTAATTGTACAACTCTTGAAACTGGAAGAGATGAGAAAAGTTTCTGTCGCTGAAAGACTTAAGTGAGATGAATAGAAGAACTGTAAGCGTTTTCCCTGGTATACTGGAGTGCAGTGGCCAGCCAGTTGTTGTCTATGAGTGTTGTAAGCAGCTGAAGAGGCCTGTTGCTGTGATACCACAATGTAGCTGCACTGAAACTCGCTCACTAGAGACCACAGGAATGTCCTCATTCTCCCTATCTCTCGTTTTGTGCTTGAAACTTTCTCAGTATTGCTCTGTCTGTCTCTCTGCCTCTGTCTCTCTCTCTGTCTGTCTGTCTCTCTCTTTTGTATGTCTTACTCTCATTCAGTGTGCTCTTGGCAGAACCCACCAGCACTTTTCCCTTCCTCCCTTTGCACACTCCTGCGGAGGGAGAGAGAGGGAAAACCGAGCCCGGCGTTATGCACACAGACATGACAATCTGTCACTGACACAGAAGCCAATGCAAACAGTGGGAGCCATGCATGTGGCAAGATGAGAGACCAGAGAGAGAAAGAGGGGGGAGAGAGATTTCCACGCTCCCTCCTCCTCCCCCCACATACACACATTAGCTCTCACTTATAAATACATACACGAGGCTTCGTTGCCATGAGAGCAGGGCTCCTCTTATTTGGGTACATGAAGGAAGAGTTCTTAAAAAAAGTATCTCCCCCTGGTAGCTATTAGCCTGTGACTGTAGATTGATGTCCTGCACTAAATGGAGACTGATTATGTTTTTCTTCTGGCAGAGGAAGTTGGCTGGTCTCATCAGTGGACTTGTAAGAAATAGAAGCGATCAAATGGATCTGTGCTTCTTCTTTTTTTTTTTTTTCAACCTTTGATGGTGCTCTAATAGATAAATGCATGCACTCGTTGCCCATTTGCTCCCTCTGATCAGGATTGTGGAGAAGGTGTCCCTTCTCTTAAACATGGTCTTAAGCATGGTGTTCAAGGGTCATGGCAGAGTTCTATGAAAGTTTTAGTTCTTTTATCTATTGTGTTTTTTTTCCATCTCATCCATCTCGTGTTTGTCATCTCTCCACAGGCCATGCTAATGAGGCAGCAGGACAGACTGGAGGGTCGTGTTCAGAACATCGATGAGCAGATTACTAAGCTGGAGTCAGACAAGACACTGATGAAGGTACAATACGTTGCATAGACGAAGTTCAGTATCATCAATAAAAAAAAAATCCTCGTCTGTTGACTTGAAGCTACACTTCTGAAGTGTGTTTGAAAATGAATTACCAGACACTTTTTTCCTCACTGACAGAAAATGAAAGTCATGTGTCTGGACTTTGACTGGTCAGTGTGTTCAGGTTTCATAATGTGTCTGATTTGAACTTGGACTGCTGTGCAACACAAAAAAGGACAGAGAAAGAAGACACAGGTTTCTTTTTAGCAAACTACATTGAACATAAACGCACCACATAGTTACCAAAACACAGAAGAAAGTACTGCATGAGTTTTCACATGTTACAGAAGACACCAACCAAACTCCTACTCAGGATAAGCTCCACACAAAATGTAGCACCCTGATCCTGTCCTGGATGAGTGCCCGTATGTCATAAGACTGACTCAGGAGGCAGTAGCATGAACAAGGACCCTGAATGTGATAAACTAAAGAATATTAAGCCAGAACAAAGTGAAAACCAAGGCAATGTGGTACAAACATCGCTTGCTAAATGATTGGCTGCCACTGAAAGAACTCAGTTACACAGGACATGACAAAAATATCTGAAAGAAATCTGTTTACTGTTTGTTATTTGAATGTGAGCTCATTCCCACTTGGGCCGGTTGCATTGTTCTGTTCTGATTGTCCCTCTACAACACTCCCCCACTGCCCAGTGCTCATATTACTCTGGGCCTGACCTGACCTGAGCATGCTTACATCATCACTGAGCTGAACACACTCTGACACAAGCAAAAGGTGAGAAGCTTGCTCCGCTTCAGCATAGCGGTCAAGCTGTGCCAGCACAAGCTAATGCTACTCCTCTGGAGCTTTACTCTGTTGGTTTGCCACTTTAGCCGATTATTGTATAGACAGTATCATTCTGCTGAAGTTGTCCTCTTAGCTGCCAGACAATGTCATGCCCCTGTTCCGTGCCTGTGCAACTGTACTGTGCTGATGCCCTCCTCCTCCACCTTAGCCAGGGCCGAAAATACGTACCATACCTGGGTCTGTATGACGTGATCACACTAGTCAATTGAGCTGGACTTTGCAGGACAACTGTGCTTGGGATCAGATCTCAGTGAGGGTACGCCTAAGAAACTATAGAAACCAGGGTTAAGAGGGGCAAGGCTTTTTTTTGTACACCAGAATTGTCATCACTAGGAAGAGAAAGATCCAAATCAGTGAAGCTGAGGCATAGCTTTTTTAATCCTCTCTGCCTTGTTCAATGCATATGTCTCTCAAACTCCGAATGTGTGCGCAATGCTTGTTTTCTGTTTCTCGATAAGTGTCCCAAGTTTAGTAGAACTTGTTGTTATTTCTAGGATGCAGTGTCTGAGCTAAAGGAGCGTGTGAGAGAGCAGTATCAGAGGATGCACGCACTGATTGAAGCCAACCAGTCTGAGACGATGAAGATTGTGGAGAGCACCTACACTTCGTTCGTGAGGAAAAACTCCCAGCAAATTCTGCAGCTCAATGAGAGGCGACACCAAGCTGAAAAACTCCTGAGCTCAGTGCAGATGGTCTTCCAAAGAGCCCAAAGCTTGAATTTCATGAAGGTGAATGAATGAATCTCTCTGCTTGATTTGCATATTTATTTAAAACCAAAAAGATAAGACACCTTTAGATAAATTGAATCAGACAAAACGAAAAGCCCACATTATCTAGAATGATTTTTTTCCCTTATTTACTTTTTCAGAACACTAAAGCTTACCAGCTCCTACTAGACAGGTAAGTCATTTAGTTTCAGAGGGGCACAAAGAGAGCAACATGCTTTCAACCACACTTTTTCTATCTCCTCCCATTATTTATTAAAGCATGTAACATTTACATCAAGGTGAAACGTGTTTATCGAATCTGGCTGTCAGTGTTTATTTAGTTTGACTTTGTGTTTTTGTTTTTTTCAGGTCAAATTTGCATTTGAATGGAGCAATTCCTCCACTGGCGGTTGGCCAACTCAATTCTCACCATCTACTCTCAGAGCTCTCAGCAAGAGAGAAGAACCTGTGCAAAATGCTGGAAGGTAAGAAGATTCAAAGATTGTGAAGATTTAAGGACATTTGTGGGAAATACTCCTATTGTCCATCATTCTCAGATACCCGTCTCTCCTCTGTGCTACATTTGGGAGCTGAGACCCACAAAGACCAGTTGACTGCTAGATAGCTTAGCTAAAAAAACAGCAGTGGGTTGGAAGTGTTAGCATGAGTCAGAGCCAGTAATCCTCCTCAGTCCCTCACTAAGTTTGAGACGATTTTGAATAGGTTAATGACAGAGGTACGCTAACACTCCCTATACACTGCCAGTCAGAGCTCTAAGCTAACTAGAGGTCAGCTAATCTCTGTTGGTCTCAGCTTTCTAATGATACTCCAATGAGTATCAAAATGCCTCTCTGGCTCTGGTGAGGATGGACAAAAAGAGTATTTCACAGAAAGTTTAAAAATTTCTTTAAGACCTCATTTCTGGGTCAGAGTATAATCAAAGGTAACACAATATCCTCTCTCTGCTCCAAAACTACATCCCCAGAACCGCTCAATGAGGCGTCCATTCTGGATATTGTCCAGTCGCACTACAGCTCTGTCAGCTCCCACATGGGGCCAAGTTCAAGATTACACAAGAGAAAATACGGCGTGGCGTTCCTGGAGAGTAACACAGAAAACTCCACTTCCCATGATCCTCCAACTTTGCTCTACAGCAGCAAAAAGCCCTTCCTGGCTGACCACAGGCATAGGAATTCCCCCATGTTTTCCTCTGAAGGTCTAAGTCAGAATCCTCATGCTGGCCCTGGCCATAGCCGCTTCCTTGACTCTCCAGCCCATCACATGGTGGGTGTAGGTTCCACCTCCAACCACTCAGGGACCATATTCTCCCCCTCACACTTTCCCAGTGGAGGTACCTCCCAACCAACCATGTATGAGGGCAGGAAAGTACTGATGTGCACTCTGAGTAACTGCTGCTGCTCAAGAGCCCCCCCCGCAGCTCGACCTCGGCCTCCATATGCAGCACCAGACGCTTTCCCCCCCATTGCCTCTCAGGAGTTCCCCCCACATGCTCCACTTTCTGCAAGCCAGCCTCTTCAACATTTACCCATGAGGGGTCTGATGGAAGCCTCGCAGGCAGCCAGACACCCGGACTATTATGGGCTGTACAGTCAGTCGTCAACTAAACATTATGGGACCAAGTGATGACATCAGCTTGTTTTCAATTTTACTGAATCAGATTTCACTTTTCCTGTTTCCTGTTCGGATGATGTTGTGAGCCTCCAATACGCCTCTGTAATGAAATCTTCCGAACTCTTTTTTTTTTTCTTTCCTTTTTTGACTTTATGTTGAATTTTGTCTTAAAGCTCAACTGGAAGTGCTAATGTGATTAATAAAGTCTTAAATCTAGAAGGCTTATTGTTCACTGAGGAGCCCCCGATATTGGACTCCAGAGACTTCAGTGCCTAAAAACACTCGTATTGTAACACGCTCTTGATGATTTCCTGTTTGCGGCTGAGAGCATACAGACTCCAGAGTCCATGTGGCTTCAGACACACACTGGACTACAGAAGCTTGTCAGGTTTTTAATACATTTTCTTACAAGGTTATCAATAAACCAAAATGAGTGAACATATCAGCTTTTGGTCTGTTTTAAGTATTTTTTTTATTATTTTTTATTGGCTTTTTCAATGGGACAGTTTTTTATTTTCAGTTTTATATTTGTCTTGGGAGGTACATCAAGGGATTTATTTGGGTTCACAGGTTTTCTGTGAGGTTTTCCATGACTCTGTCACTCTCCTATTGTAGCGAACCCCCCCCCCCCACACACACACACACACATACACATATACTCTATTCACAGGTGAAGGCTTGTAAATGATAATAAAACACTGGATGGCTGTGTGCTTGAGAGAGGAGCCACAACACCGACGAGGAGGAGGAGGTGATTTGAGCAGCAGCAGACCCATTATCTTCCAATTTAGGACAGTCCACTTCCTTGTCAACATCCTGGTCCCTGGCAAAACCTCATCCCTCTTTGTCTGATTATTGGAGCTGCTTGTCAAGTTAGGTCAGAGAGCAGGAATAACTGATGAGCCCCCCCTCTGCCTCTTCCTCTCCCGGGATATCATTTGGCTCGATGCAGAGGAGGAGGAGGAGGAGGAGGAGGAGGAGGAGGAGGGATGATATAAGCACAGAGTTTTAATGAGGGCTGGGATGGTGTAGTCATTTACTTATCTGTCACTCATGCAGCTTTCATCACCGCCCCTCACTCTCTCACTCACCCTCTGAGTGAGAGAGTGAGAGCTGAAGGGTGGAGTAGAGGTCTGAGAGGGTGGAGAGAAGAGAGGTACATCATTTATTTATGTCTTGTAAAATATTCTGCCCCCTTGTTTTGTTGGTTCTTCAGTCCGGACTGGCTGTCCTGTTTTTTCTATTATTCACCTTCAAAAGTAAACACATTTGATTTAATTCTCAGGGACCCTGACCCCTTTGGCACTGAATACAGGAGGCAGAGGAGTGGGAGGGGCCTGTTTAGTTACAGTGAGGCATCAATCTGACATTTATTATGTGTGTAGCAGCCTATTAGCATTCCCTTTGTGCACGGCTTTCGACGTGTGTTATTAATAAAACATACAGCAGATATTTTGAGGGAGGTCTTGCGATTCATTTCAGCTGCGTATTTACATACAGCTTGACATTGGTTGGAATAAAAAAAATTAGATCAATTGTTTTAAAGCAGTGAAATAAAAGTGTTGTATTTTTTATGTTACATGGAGTCGAAGACAGTGTGTAGTTAGTATGTGTTTGCTCTTGTGTGAATGAGTGTGTACTATGCGCAGAAGTGTGTGTGTGTTTACTCTAAGGTTAAGTGTAAGGTAAAAGGTGATTGCTACAACAGCCGTGTTCTGTTGTGGCAGGTGTGGTGGAGCTCTATATGTATGAGGACAACACAACCCTGTGTAGAGCAGGACATGAGCCTGCAGAGTGTGTGTGTGTGTGTGCGTGTGTGTGTTTGTGTGTGTGTGTGCGTGCCTGTGCGTGTGTGCGTGCGTGTGTGTGTGTCTGTGTGTTCAGTGCTGGGAACTCTCAGCTGTTGTGCAGCTGTTGTTTGTGTGTGTTACTCTGGAGCTGCCATTGGGAGTTAAAGTAGTCACTTTCTCCCACACAAATTTTCATACCACTCATCACTTTTATATCCTGGAATGTATTTACACTCGATGATGTCATGTTTCCATCCCAAAACAGCAGAAAACTGGATGTTTTAGAAAAAGGCTCATCGGCTCAAAAATAATTTGCAACAAGACGGTGCAAGGGGAAATAATGCTTGAAATGAAATAAAACTTTATATTTGCTTGTATTAAACATTGATTGATAGATAATAAGCCTGTTATGAGTACTTTAGAGACCTAACAATTATGTTACGATGTTATGTTAAAGATAGGTTAAGTAAGGTTACCGTATATTAACACATAGTTTAAATAACACGTAATAAGCATCTTATGAGGCCACCTTTGGATTGTTTACCTATCAAGTGTGAGAAGTGCCTTAATATAACAAACTGACATGAACAAGAAATAAGCGCAGAGAATCTTCAGGTATTAAATTGAGACTATCAGACTGGTTACATGTAGCAGCTGAAGAGAATCATAGTGAGGTGATGAAGATGCTGATACTGATATTGATGTATTACTCATTCAGTGTATTATATGTGCGCGCCCGCACACACACTCACACACACACACATACACACACACACACACACACACTGTAATAACACCCAGGAACATGTATAGCACAATACATACTAAGTAGCTATTCATCACACACAGTGAAACCTCATGATCTAATAAAGCCTTTGAAATCCATGCCAAAACTCCTATCCAGTGTAGTTATACACACACACACACACACACACACAAACTGAACACTAACATCAAAGAAATGATCTGCGGCCAATGTTTATTGATCTCCAGGTGTATTTTTTGCTTGTGGATATTGGTGCACAATAAACCAGCAAAAGCTCTGTCGACTTTTAGCTGAAGGGAAAAAGGATTTCACTAAATAAGCCCTGTCAGGATGTGTGTGTGTGTGTGTGTGTGTGTGTGTGTGTTTGTGTGTGTGTGTGTGTGTGTGTGTGTGTGTGTGTGTGTGTGTGTGCAGGTGAACTGAACCAGCACTGATGTGTTGAATCTGGCTGACATTTCAGATCAAAATGAAAAGGCATTTCTGTGGAGAACAGTTGTGTCAGTTTTTGAGGGAGAATACAAAGTGCTAGGCTTCAGTGGTTGCCATAGAAACTTTGGGTTTTGATGTTGGAGTGACACCTGTAACTGTGTCAGAGGCGGAGAGTAAATTCGCTCAAGTGGTGCACTTCAAAGTACTCTGAGGTAATGGCTCTTCACATGAATATGGCTAAAGCCTCATCAAGCTTTAATGTGATGAAATTTCAGAAGTAAATATTTACTTTTCTCTTTTCTGCAAAGGCGATAGTACTCACATTTATGAAGTTCTGTTGCAAATTGAATGACTTTGCGTGCAAAATTTAAGTTTATATCCAGTTATTTACCCCCAAAAATGTCTCTGATTTTCACTTTCCTTGCAGATTTTGCAGAAAAGCATGTTTCATATTGATGGATATTTGAATTAGCACATAGTGGTGTGTGTGTGTGTGTGTGTGTGTGTGTGTGTGTGTGTGTGTGTGTGTGTGTACGCGCACGCGCTTGTAATGATTAGTCCAGCCCTTCCACATTCGTGCCATTTTAAAGTCTGAATATGTTCCAGGTAAACACACAGTCAGCAATGTTCATAATCAAGTCATATCCTCTCTGAGGTTATTGGCGTAATATTTCTTTCTCTGTTTTATGTTTCAGGGCCTGTGCTTTCCAAAATCATCATGATTGCTGGAACACTTTAGCTGCTGATTTCCAGCATGTTTGCATCAACCCTACTTAGCACCATGTAAAAATGTTTTGTGGCATTCTGCTCGAAAAGCAGAGGCTTTCATTCACTAAATCCTTCTTATTAGTTTTGTGTGAAAATGAACAAATACCTTTGAACAAAACTTGTAAGAGCCGGGTCAGTGTGTTGAGTGTGTCGAGATTTATTAGGCTTTTCTCTTCTCCTCAAAAGCACACGCGCACACAGCCGTGCTCTGTTGGTTCCTGCGTCTTCTGCTGCGTCTCATACCACAAGAAGTGAGAACCAAAGACAGAAAAAAGGACCGACCGAATCAGGCATTGAAGGAGATCCTTTAAAAATTGAAGCCCTTTTTTCCATTGAGGACATCAAAAAGAATGACATTCTGGGACATATTTCTGGGTTTATAACATCTTATGCAGGACCACGTATTAGTAGTAATTAGTTGGTGATCTATCAATATTTAACAAACTGAAAAAGATCATCCCAACTTTAAAAATCTGAAAAGTTGGATACAGTTACATACGTCAATCTGAAGGGATCCATCAGACATGAAAGTCAGATTCATGCTAACTAAAACTTAACAAGACAATATATTAAGGCAGATGTGTCCCTCTTCTCTCTTTTCATTGTTGGCATGTTTGGTCCGTCAGCATTTATAAAGAGGCCACGCAGAACTTTTTGATGAGGAAACGCATCCAAATTTGTTCTTTTCAGCCTCCTCCCGCTAAAGTGACTATAACAATGGACCTGAGATAGTGATGCATCCATGTGGGATCAGAGTTCATTTATCTATTGGTTTCATGATACATTGTTTAGACGGACACCTTGGACAGGACTCACTTAAAGCTCCTGAGGAACGATATACAACAGGATCCAAAAAAAAAACAACAAAATCTGGTAGCGAGGCAGAGGTAAATGCAAATGTTTAGCAAAAAAAGAAGTTCTCAACAGGTTCCAGAGGAAGGATTGAGAGCTTAGCAAAAACTACATGCCAATCTGGTGGAGGGTCACAAGAAGTAAAGCGGCTGATTGACTTGATTGCCCCGGATTGTTTGCAGGTGGGCGGCACGGTGGTGCAGTGGTCAGCACTGTGGCCTCACAGCAAGAAGGTTAGGGGTTCGAGCCCTGGCTCTGTGTGGAGTCTCCATGTTCTCCCTGTTCCTGTGTGGGTTCTCTCTGGTACTCCAGCTTCCTCCCACAGTCCAAAGACATGCAATTAGAGATGAGGCTGACTGATACTCTAAATGACTGTGAATGTGAATGGTTGTTTGTCTCTATGTATTGGCCCTGTGATGGACTGGTGACCTGTCCAGGGTGAACTCCGCCTCACGCTCGTAGCTGCTAGGATAGGCTCCAGCACCCCCCCACCCCCTCCGCAACCCTTAATGGGAATAAGTGAAAGAAAAGGGATGGATGGATGTTTGCAGGTGATCATTCTGGGGGGGGTGTTTTGCTGTGAGTGGGTGTGTCTTTCCAGACTCACAGCAAAACACACAGGCCAAGCTATCACTTTCATGTTAGCCTTCTGCAAGTGAAAAAAAAACAAACTCAGATATCATGATCCATAAAGTACTAGTGGAGGAGCTGTTGTTGTTATTGTTTGTATTGGGCTGTTCAGTACCTGCAGCAGGTGAACCGGCCGTTCAATGATTTGGTCAATTACCAATCACATGATGCTTAAATGTCAACAGCAATCTTAGTCAGCTGAGAATGATTAACTCAGCATAAACTAATGCTTGGCTAGCCTCTGTTGTTCTTTGGTAGTTCATTTCTCACAGTGTGTTTCCAACATCGTGGTTCCATGTTGGTAACATGAAAATTCCAAAATAGATCAGCATCACTCAGTTCTCATCACTCAGATATTAATATTAAAATATGCAGGGAATGTGTCACAGCTCCAGTGCAGGGTTGGCCCCTGGGATGAAAGTAGGTACACATACACATAATGACGTAAACACCGCATTGATGAACATGCTCTGCACATCTGGAGCAAGATAGAACTGAGTTGATGTTGATGTTATGAGACTGGACCGATACGAGAAAGCACAGCAATGACAGAAATGTGCTTGAAGGGCTGACTCTGATTCCCACTCCCATGTGAGAGGTGGGTTCAAATCCTGAACGAGCCCCTCATTTTTTAGGCAGCAGGTTTCAGACCAATGAAAACGCAAAACAGCAAAGGAAATGCTACAGACGCAGAAACTCCGATGTAGGACGGAATGGTGTGAGGGGAAGTGAGCCTTTCCAGCACTAAGATGGGCAGGTTTTCAGCTGCCGCCACTTCCCTGATGGCCTCCAGCTCCACCCAGCCGGGGACCTGCCACTCCAGGAAACAAACCACACTCTTTCCATACACTTTTTATGAACAACTTTTGCATTTTCAACCTCAAGCCTGCATCATTCAGTTACAATCTTCAACCTTCACGAGAACACTGGAGCATGAAACTACCCTTTAACGGCAGTGTGAGGGGTCGCACTGAACTCCCACTCAGCGTACACCAGTGGGATGAGGTTTATGAATCAGAAAATAAGAAGCAGCGACAGCAGCACCACCTGCATCCAGTCAAGGTGACACTAGCTAGTCATAAAATGGTTAATCATCGATTTGCTATTGGTCACATGACCTGTCACCACTCTGCTGGGGGTCTAATCTTCCGCCAAATCAACCTTCCAACAAAGCTGAGATAGTTTGATGATCTGTAAAAGCACCATCAGGTCATGTGATGTCATTCTTACTTTCCCATCATGCCCCTGCCCTCCAAGAGACATCCAGACTGAGACATGATCAGACACAAATTTGTAAAGCAAAAGATGTGATGTCTCTCACTTTTGTTAAAAGAACTCTGACAACAGGAGAATTACACAGGTGGTCATTCTCCCTGTTACCATGACAACACATGGCAGCGCAAGTTGTAAGGGTAAAGGTTGTTGTAATTCCGGGCTCCTGTAGAAATCTGATGATTTATATTTGCCGTGAAAAATGACAAGTGATTTTCAAAATAATTTTGTTACATGACCGACTGATTAACAAAATAATGATTTCCATTGTTCTTATGAACTGTTCGGTAGTTAAATTTATTGCAAAACTTGGTGTTAAAGTCTTCATCTGAAAGGTACTACAACTGTTTTTGTCAAATGCAGATGAAGCACCGTTTACTTCACACTTGTCTGACAGTTTTAGGGAAGTATGTACTTCCCTCTGAGAAGTAGGTGAACTAAGTAAATAGAGTAAAAGTGCAGTAAAATGATGTGTATTAAGAAAACATTTTCTTTTCCTATATGTACTTTAATACTTAAGCTTTTCAGACTTAACAAACCAATAAGAAATCAGGTCGATGTAGAAAACTCTATGCGGATTTCTTTTAAAAGCAACAGTGACATCTTGATTTGACGCAAATGGATTAGTAATAATAAAAGAATGACATCATAGAAAAAAATGAAGTATTTATTTGAACACTTTTTCCTGATAATACTTCAGTTACATGTTTTATGCAGTATGTGGGATTGATACTTTTACGGAGAGCTATAAATACTTTGTGTTTGTACATTTTTTTTGTTGACATGAAACAGTCTATTTTTTTTAAGCCTGAGAAATGAAAAGGAACATAAAATGTGTAGATTATGAAGAAGACAGCGTGTATTTATTACTTTAACGCTCCTCCTGTTACTTTATTTGGCAGTTTGTTTTTTTTTCATTTTTGTTTGTTATAACATTTTGTTTTTTTCATTTCTTTTTGTAAAAAAAGGTATTCTGCAAAATTTGGATGATGTATGTTGAGTGTACATTACTGTACATATTTTGTATTATCAAAAAAAAAAATTTATTCCAGTTGACTTCAACACAAAACCGGCTTTCTGCTGCACTTTTCACAAATGAGGCCCTATAAATCATCGCATTATAGTGTAAACCTAATATATGTATTGTGATTAAGTTCAATAAAATAATGATGGAAAAGAAAGCACGCGTGCATGCGCGCGGCACACTCACACACTCGTTTTCCTGATGATTCATTAGAAGTACAAATGTTCACATTTATGATTGACATATTACATACATATTTTGGAACTACAAACCACTGGAAATACATTTCATTAACAGTATGTATGTTAATTATTCAATTGCACCATTTCGTTCAAATCCGGGAACATGTTGATCTCCCTGATACGAGAACACACACACACACACACACACACACACACACACACACACACACACACACAATGTTTTTACTATTAAAAGAACAGAATCGTCTCGTGGTTGGTGGTAAAACGCGCGTTTCCCACCACCGGTGCCGCGAGTCCATATGACTGTATTATAAACAGTAAAAAAAACACTGCGTCGGATCATTTAATAGCAAAAACAGTCACATCCACAGTGAGAACCACATGGAATGGCAAGAACATCAGCGCCCTCCCTCATGATGGCCGTTCCTCCAACAGGTGACATCACGCCAAGCCTTTGCATGGCGATGTGGGAAAAATATTAACACTGTCAAATGTGTCCGTCTGGTACAAAACAATTTCTTAAAACCATGTCAGAATTCCAACCCCCCCCCCCCCCAAACAGAAGGACCTCTTCGGACCTCTCTGCCTACTGCTTCTGCTTCTTCTTTGCTGGTTTAATAGGGCTGAGCTCCTCCTCCTCTTCCTCCTCCTCCTCCTCCCCCGAAAGGTCAGAATCATCAACCTCGGATGCTGAATGAGGTCAGAGGTCACAGTTAAATCATCTGAGCCTCATTCCAGACTCCTGAGTCACCACACGCATCAGGAAAGAAGTTCAATACTAGAAGTTCTATGTACTGTTCAACTTGGAATTGAAATTCACAGGAAAATTAACACTTTTCATGACATTGGATGGATCGTTCCTTAACAGTTTTGGTGAGAAACATTACGAGATGAAGCTCTGATACCTATTAGGTGTAACCCGCTCACAGTCACCGGTCCTGAACCTGCCTTGAGCCGGATGGTCACTGGAGCCTTCAGCTCAAACTCCCCCAAACTCACCTGAGGAAACAAAGTGGAGATGTATCAAACTTTAGGCATCCGGTATCAAAATCAATGGTAGCATGATTCTTTCTGCTGGAGTGAAGTCTTAATAACATGAATGTGCCAGTTGAGGAATCAGGAACCATTTGTGGGACAGATTCACTTCACTAGCTACATATTTCCATTAACTGGCACCTGTCAATCATTTACTCACAGAGGTGCTCACTGGGAAAGACCAATGCCATTTTGTCTGTCCTTAAAAGCAAAGCCTGGAAATCCTGAGACCCTCCCACATCATTACACCAAGGTTTCTGGATCCTCCATGAATGGTAACGATATTACACAGTGAAACATGGGTGGTACTTGTTTGTCTTCTGACCTCTTAAGCCCCTCACACTGCACCAAAAACGCAGGTCAACGCGGATTTTTGGGCACTCTGAAAGGGTCCACTCGGCATTTCGACCCGGGTCTTCTGGAAGATTGAATGCGCCCTAATGCCGAGCAAACGTGGGTCCAAAAACCTGTGTTGACACGCGTTTTTCAGTGTGAAAAGGGTATTAGTCTGCTCTTGACCATGTCAGGTTAGCAGCAAATGTTACCACGGTAACACAGCCGAACACTCTTTGTAGTAGGGCCGAAAGATTTATCAAAATCTATTGCACATTGGCTCATTTCTAAAATCAATTCTAAGATTGCAGGAATTTACAACATTTGTTAAAGGCTGACTGTGTGTCAAAATACCATTTTCAATCTAATGTTTTGGTACTGCTGGCATGGACATAAAATTAAAGAAAACATCTGTTTTCACAATAATAGCCAAAATAACACCAATCAGATCTTTTTCTAGATCTTCTAGCACTAACAAAGTAGGGCTGGATGATTATTATCGTACCCAGAGGTATTATTGGTCGCTAGCTGTTATTTTTTTGTCGGCTCCCTCCTTCCAACCTGTTCACCTACCAGTCTGTCTGTCATTCTCTCCCCCATTCTCTCACTCTTTCCCTCTCTATATCGGTCTTCCTCCATTATCTGTTTTTGTCCCCCCCCCCCCACGGGTCAAAGCAGACAGCCATTCCTCTTGAGGTTACCCGTTTGAATCTAATTTTTTTGTGTTTATGCTACTCCTCACTCAACTACTGAGTAGTAGTACATGGTATATTTACCATGGGCAGGCAGCTGATGTTGAGGTTGGCGATGGGCACTGAGATGGTCTTTCCCTGGTGATTCATGGCTGTGACCTCCACCACGTTACTCTCCTCCTTGGCTCCTTCTCCCAGACAGACCTGCAACCACAACAGCTCAGTTAGACACTGCAGGACAGGTGGGGGGGAATTTTTATTATGTAACACGCCTGGACACCAGACTATGACAAGCTTGGTCAAGGACATACATACTTGCAACCATATATTGCAAACGTGAGAATACCGTTCTGAGCTCCAGGAAGTGTTCCAAGTCCTCCTCCTCGTCTCCTTGGAAAGTGTAGAACGGAACTTTAGAGGACAGCTCGCAGCCTGGGACGGACAGACAGACAGACAGGGTTATAGGATAGTTGTAGTACATATCAAGTTGGTCGAGGCTGGCGCGTCGAACACGATTCTAACTGCCGGAGGTTCCCGGGTAGAGACCCACGTGTGCGCCAACGGAGCTGAAATAACTACCGATCTAAAACCGGTTCTTACTGAACAGGAAGCTCTCCAGCTTGGACTGTCCCGCGAGGCCCATGTCCGACGACTCCTCGTCTAACAGAGACATGCTGACCGAGTGATTAGTGACTGTTTCAACACTTTTCAGATGATAAATTAACCCTCCACCGAAAATAACGTCGCCAAGTAGACGCGTATGTTATACGTCATCACCACGCGCCCGCTGCCACCCCCCTTCTACAACACTAAATACAATATCCATGTGTATGCATCTTATATCTGATCCAGCGGCAACAAATTTGATCTGGAGTATCTTCGACATGACAAGGAAGCGATTGGGGGAAAAGCTATGAAATTTTCTTAAAATCTTCAAATGAAATATAAGACGCAGAAAAACTGATTTTTTGGGGGGTGGGGGTATCTTGTGTCGGGATCAATCTATTACATGCCAATACTGTCGCAAAAAATAAATAATTTTGCATTGAAATATTTGCAATAATAAAGAAAAATCAGTAAAAAGAAATACATCTTGTATACATCTTCTGTCCTGCAGAAACATCTGTGTGATGGAACACGTCCTTAACGTCCAGCTGCCTCACTGGCAGAACACTGTTGGTTAGTTCTGATTTATTAACCCCACCATGTGTAGTCACCAGTCAAGTGTATGTCCTGTTCAGAGAAATTAGGACATGAGAGTGTTCATATATAAGGATATGTTACAATGTCATTTCCATCTTTGCCAAAACAGGAGAGATTGTTTTCAAAGACTTTAACTCAGAATGTATAATAAATGCAACGCACAGCGTAGTAACTTATTATGGTTTATTCATTTTTAACCTTATGTATCTTACATATAAACTTTACATATGTAAACTGCCCCCCCCCCCCAACTTAAACTCAGATCAGCAAAATGTACAATTGGAGCCCTTTGCTTCAATCACAGCCTGTTTTCTATCAAACCAGTTGGCCGAGAAGAAAATGCCGCACAAAACCATTTCAAACACTTGAAACTCTGCCGTCCTTGTCTGGGATGCTGCGGGGCAGGAAAGGGCACTGTATCTGGAAGCCAGCTCTTTAAAAAAATTTCCTTTATGCAAAACAGAACTCTAGCTACAATTTCAGAAAAGATATACAAAATAATAACACTTTATGATGGACAGCGCAGACTGTCTACAGTATAATGCTCATAGAAGTGAGGGGCATGCTTCCTCCTCTATGTAGCACAAAATGAGGTTATTCCAATGGCCGCCACAGCAAATCAATACACCTCATGCATGTCATGAATGGACACAGTATCAAAACATCACATTGGCAGGCAGCTACTGAAGAGCAGCGATAATGCTCAGGTAACCAACAGAACACTCCTATCTACAGTCAAAGTGCTTTTTTTTATATATATATAGTCACAAGAAACGACAGAAAATAGAAAACATTCACAAGAACAGGTAGGAAAAGGCCTAGTAGGGATTTCGGCTCCCCAACCCCACATTTACACTGTGGCGGGAGTCAGCAGCGTCACTTTGGTGACAGGATGTAACAACCTGAGCGATCCGCACTGTGCTCGCCAAGGCTCAACTGAGAAGACATTCATTCTAGTGAGTACACGGTAGAACCAACGCAGGGAGAATGCTAGCTGACAGATGGTAATGTATTATCTGCTGTGATCGGTCACCTCTGACACCGCAGCTCAGTTACAAAGTAGGTCTTATAAAGTGGGTACGAAACAACTGAGCAGCTGACCGACATCGTTGTGAGTTAATGCTTCCGAGTCCTGTCTGAATATGAACTTCAATAATTCCAATGTCAACCACTACAAAATATTTGTTCCTTCAAAAGAGGCGAACACTCAAGATTTTGGTCCCACTCATTTCTCCTCCTCTGAAAGAGTCTGTCATTTTAACAACTTCAACATTTAGCAAATCAGACGACTAAAACACCAAGAGCAGCCAGTTAGCTTAGCTTTACTGTGCTGCTTTGACAGCGACGGTGGTGGGAAATGTGAGCTCAAGGCTAATGTTCAAAACCACCAGCTGAATCTGAGATGTGATGGGCAGCCATGACACTCTGAAGGCAAAGAACCAAAAGGCGACAGCACAACAGGAACAGAAGCCAAAAAAATATATATACATAAATAAATAAATCATTCGGTTATATATGTATAAAAAAAAAAGGAAAGCAAAGGAAAATGGCGACAGAAAAAAAAGCAGAGAAGCACATTTGTAAACTTTCTTTGCTTTCCTAATTAGCTATTTGAATGGAAATTCTCAGGACCTCCAGGTTGAATCATCAAAAAAATACTTCCCCCTCTCTGGTGAATGATGATTCTCGAAGGTGTAACTCTCCTCTTCTCTGCATTTAACATCTCTTTTCATTCAACACGCATCCCTGTCAAGCCCACAAAGTTGACGGTAGAGCAGCTAGAGTCACCAGCGCGATGAATAACGGCGCACAGTTATTATTTCAAAGGTAGCGAGACTCTACCTGCCCTCATTTCACAGCTCTGCATCCATCTCTGATACACATACTTTACATTGGGGCACGCGAGCAACATCTGTGAAATGGCTACTGAATTAAACCAAAGGAAGGCTGATGGAGTTGTCACTTCCTGTCTCCTGTACGAGTAGAAGGAGCCAAGAAGACCACTTTTCCTTGTTGGATCCTGGCAACTGGCAACAGGAACCTCTTCGGCCTTTGAGCTTCAGATCTGCTGAATTCAACAGAGCCCTAACACCTGTGGACAGTGTGGAGGAGTCTGTGTGTGCTTCTATACACAAATTTTAAAAAGAGAGATCCTTGGGCTCGCACCAATGGTAATCATCACGGAGGTTTCGTATCATGAGGGTAAATGACTTTTCTCAATGATGTTGCTCTTCCTCTTTCTGTCTTTGTGTTACTGTTGCGAGAAATGTCTTCATAAGCTTCGTCCCATAATGATGATGTCTTTTGGAAAGCCCTCCATTTTGGCCACCTCAAAGCATCCCAGTTTACTGTAGAAGTCCAACATTCTCTTATCAGTCTGACGAACCTTACAGAATGCTCCGTGGGAGCCTGGAAGAGAACAGCAGCAAAACATCAGTCAAAATATGTCAGACGGACAAAAAGAAGAGCCATTTTGTTTTGAATATTAGAAAGCAGAAATGTTGCAACTATTCAAATGATGACTCTCTGATTTGTCATGCGAGTGAGGGTGGCTGCCACCTACCGTTGGCTTTAAGGGAAGATAACAGACATCCCATCATGCTTTTGGCCACGCTGGGGTCAGTGACCTTAGCGTGAATGTCAACTTTGATGAGGGAGGGAAAATTTGACAGGAAGGAATCTGGAAGGCCCTCTTCTTCTTCATGGAAACTCAGTATCATCTTCTACATGGATCACACACACACACACACACACTTTAGTATAATTCAAAAAGTGGAACAGGATCACGAGTTAGGGGACTAAGGTCTGACCTCGGCCTCTGTCAGGTCCTTCTGTTCATCAGGTTTGTGGTATTTCTCTTGCATGAAGGGAATCCAGCTCAACTTGCATTTCTTGATGAAGGGCTTTACGTCCACAGTACCCAGAGCATAACCACAGATTCCCTCGTCGTCTTCCAGCACAAATCCATAGTCTGGACTCAGAGATAGGAGACCTCCTACTAGCCTATTAATGGGAAGAGTATGATTCATATTTGCACAACAGTAAGGACCTCTCGATAAAATCTATCAGATCTTTACCTGTCTCCAATGAGGTCAGGGTCCTGGTCGGAGAAAGGTATGTCCTCCATCCCTTCACAGTACATTTCTTTACAGATTTTGTACACCGAGGCCTGCAGAGAGAAGGCAGGTACATCAGTTCTTGCTACTGCGACAACATTCTTATTTTGACACATCATTAAAGCTCCATAAATAGTGGTATCATTTGAATCCTAAAGTGCAGAGGAGTCTGATCTGGCAGGAAAACATCTCACCTCATCTTTGGGAAAGTACGGCCTTATTGAATAGATTTTGGAGGTTGGCATAGAGGGTGGAGGCTGGTAGAAAAGATCATTTGCACCATCTATTGGCAACAATCTCTGTGGACATTAAAAGAAACAGGTTCAGTGCGTGTGAGAGCAGGTGAGGTGCTGCTGCGGCTGACTGCCTCACTGTGTTTGCTGCAGTTAAGCCACTATCAAACCACAAGGAACTGCAGCATTAAGCAAAGCGCTTAAGAATATTGTTGAAAAAAAAAATCAATATATAAATATGTAAAACCGCCCTTCCTTCTTGATATGACAGTGGACAACAAGAGCAAACATCACCTCTCATTTAAGGAGCATAGCGCCACAAGCACATGGATAGATATATATACACACACACACACAAGGAAACAAGGGTGGTCTTTTGGTCTGACTAAGGTTTCACTGGCTGAAGGAGATGCTCCTTTCCCTTTTGTAAGGCATCGCAAGATTTCGCTGCGCAACCCTCCTGTTGAGAAAAATAATGATGCTTGCGCCAAGAGGGAGAACTCCAGGACAGAACCAAAGAGGCAAATGAGTTATTAGTTAGTTGCATTGGGTTAAGTCAGTAAGGTGCCATTTTGTTTCTCTCCAAGAATGGTGATCACACTTAAGGCTACACATGTGTGTTTTATCATGGAGTTGTCCCTGTTGTTGACATGCTTGCGTTCTCGCAGGCGCTGCGATGCTTTTTGCTTACGCGTGCGCTTGCAAAGGGCAATTTGTGCGCTGTGCTTTCCTGCAAAGAAATGAGATGTCATGAAAATAAAGCCTAGCCATGCTCGCTTGCGCCGCATGCGCTAGGGAAGAGCAGCATCTCCTTGGGCAGTTGCTGAAAGAAATTTAGATTAAGAAATCAGAAAATGCCATGTCAAAACTGTGGCTCTTTTGCAACAATTCAGGTTACCTGTTCCCCTCGCACAACCAAAACAAGTGAAAGGGATGGAACCAAATGTAATAGAGACCCAAACATTGTGATCAGCTCACCTTTGACAGACCAAATCCCTTTCATACCTGCGCACATTTACCACTGGCCTTCTTGCGCATAACACTCTTTTTTTTTTTTTTTTTAAACCATTTGATTGCTGTAAATTCGGTGCATTAGATACCTGGAACTCTCCTGCTAGACCTCCCCTAAAGGCCCAGGGCTCTTGGTCTCCTTTAAGGAACTGTGCTGAGGACTGACTACGACACCCTGTTAGGAGCAGAGCCAAGCGGACAGTGTTACCACAGGATGGGCTCTCTGACACAGATGAAGGGAGTGGGGAGATGGGGAGGGACGGGGGGAGGGGGAGGGGGCATATGTATCTAATAGCATGTGTAAATCAAATTTTGTTTTAATCATCGTAACATACAAATGACCTAATTTGGAATAGCTGAGTATATTTAGAGGAAATATTTCATGATAAAATGGGGCTCGAGCAACTAAAGCTTACGTGTTTATGGGAGTTAAATCATTTTACAAAAGCAAAAGAATTCTTTATGAGCTCAACTCTGCCATGTCAACAACGGTTGAAATGGTAGATCTAGCAACAACTTAAGAGGATAGAATTATGTGCAGTTCAGCCCCATTTTCATTGCTTTATGACCATCAGCACAGAAACTCTCCTAGTGTAAGCTTGAGCTGCGGTCACCCCACTGATCTCAGCACCTCATGTGAAGTCACATTCTTATCTTAGCTGCCCAGTCACATGACGGAAAGCACAACTCATCAACCCAGAAAGACAAAAAGAAGGACGAATAAAATGCTCCTGGTAACAACCAGGGCCCCTGTGCTTGCTATTCAACTCCACATAACTCATCAGAGCGGCTATAGATCACACAACAGTGAGAGTGTTGAAATAACAGGATCTATAACTAAAGCACAGGCTTTGCTTACGTATGCGTGCAGTCAAAGGCCAGGTTGGCAAGAGGCTCTGACATGTGACCAGACAAATGCAGCGCGCCTATAAGACACTGAACACTGATTTACATATAAATATCATCCTGATAGCTAACACAACTCCTGTGATGAGCTCACACAACACAGCATGCAGATGCACCCACGGGAAGGAACTCGCAACTTGCTTCACTTATTTTTAACAGCAAACACTAGAGGAAGAGTGGACTGCTTCCACCCCAATGACCTATTAAGACTGGATTAGCTTGCACGGCCCAGCCAAAATATATGTCAGTAGAGTGAAGATCATGGGCTGTGGCTACACTTCAAAGCTAAGTGCACATTCCCCTGAGTAGGTGCATCCGGCCAGTCGGAGCCATTTCTCTAAGCCTACTGACAGAAACAAAAAAACAAGTTAGAGAGAAGCTGCCGAAGAGAGAAATTGGAGCGTTAACACTTAAAAATCTAAATCGCTGCGCAAAATGTGACTTCATCTGAAAGGCTGCTTCCTTTCCTCCAGTCTTTAACATTTAGCAGTCTAAATTAATTTTTAGGTTGTTTTTCTTTTTGGTTTTACATGAATCCGAACAAAAAGGGACAACGCCTGCACTGTGCATACATCGGCCACTGTCGATCCAATAGCAGTAGAAACTTGTATTGTGGATTCTTCCATCTGTACATAGTGAAGGGAGAAAACAATAGAAGATAATCATTAGTAAGTGTTCTCAGTACAATAAGCAGGGAGCTTGTGACTAAGTGCCGTCTGCACAGCTTCTAGTTAGGGGAGAGGACTGGGGTCTCAGGTCGAAACTTGCAAATAGCAACAGCAGACATCAGTATTTAGGAACTTGATGACACTGCTCTTATAAATTAAGATATTTATCTTTAAATTTCCATCTAAATGTTACTAATTATTCTGTACTGCATTAAGCAGCTTTGGTGTGGTTTGGCCAATGTGGGTTTGCTGCCTGCTGTGTACTGGAGACTAGAGTCCTCAGACTGGACAGAAACCTGCGAATGAAACTGGGTTACAGGGAGTAACCTACAGGCCATGCTGGTGCTTCAGACAAGTTCAACAAAAGCTTTCACTCTATCACGGCTGGGTATCACTCAAACTGAATCAGGGTGTGCATGATGACAGTATCAAGTGGGGGTCCAAGTCAAGTCCCTCTCCCTCTTTATTGAAATGTCTAACGGAAATGAGGGACCTGCTGTAGGTATTGAACTATGATGTGTGTGTGTGTGTGTGTGTGTGTGTGTGTGTGTGTGTAAGGGTTTGTTATTAACCTGAGAACACAACACATAGGTAAATAGTCATGAACCTTCACAACGGGGGGAGGATGTAACACAACAGTTGTGATCAACCTTACAGCAGCTGAAAACCCCGCAAGGAAATTGATTACATGGAGTAATGTGGGTTTGGTCAATGTGAGTTGGTCATTTAAAATTTAGCCAAAACATGTGGGACTCTGAGGAGACGTGACAATGTGAGGACACTATGTGAGGATACAGTTAACACAAACTCATGTACAGCAAGTCTTCATCACAAATCAGAGGACTCCAATATTATCGTGTGACTAAGCTCTGATTAAATAAGTAATGTGCATGTGTGTGTTGTGATGGGAGGGAGTGATATTCAACTGGTCAGATGTGCCAACAAATATTGTTCATAAGCCCCAAAGCTCAAGTCTGTGTCAAGTGTTCTGAAGGCAAGGTCAAGTCAATTATCAAGTCATATGTGAGCGGCTTAAGGAAGTCCTCATCTACGCTTAGAAGGAGAAAGCTCCTCTCATAGCTGTCTATGACGGGACAGATTCCACCCTGGTCCAGAATGAGCGCAACGGTTCACTTCCATGTCAGCAGCAGCCTCATTTCAGTGAGGTCATGAACACAACTTCATGCAGTGTGATTTAGAACAGAATTAACTCTTAAATTAAGTCTCTCTAGTTGTTTATGCACCAGAATGGCCTTCCACAGCCAGCCAGTCAACTTGCTCTCCAAGCTCGCGTGCGCGCTAGGGCATGGAGGAGGAGGAGGGGGGAGGGTGGGGGTGGAGACCTCCCCCTGGTGCCCCGTCCCACTGACAGAGAGATGGAAGCAAGTGGGTCTGTGTGGAAATGCAGTAGTGATGTTACTGGATACACAGCAAGCAGCAGGAACCCTGAATGGACGCTTGCCACAGGGACCTGCTTTAGATCTGGTACAAACTAGGAAGGATGCTGGCAGTGCAAGCAGCATTCAGTCAAGATGAAAGAAAAAGAACACAATTAATGTGTGAAACAACAACAAGTCAAACTACTTTAACGATTAAGAGGTGATTTGGCCTGATCCGTCCTCAACTCATTTATATTAAGTATTTCTCTCTTCTTTTTTTTTTGGCAAAATATTACTGAGGTACAAAATAGAATCCAAGCAACTACATGATAGTTGTAAGTGCTTAGATGAAGTAATTTGTATCTAAAAGTCTGACAATAATTAAGCTCAGATTACTGCTTTTTAAGAGTAGAAGCCAGATGGTTACCCTCATACACACCTAGCCACTGGACGAACGACTTGACCATAGAAATGATGCTCTTGATGTCCCAGATGTATGGGTAGAGGTCGTAGAGGATTGTACGGTTGGCTGAATTGGACAGACGCGTGAACATCTGGATGACTGAGCAGCACATATCCTCAAACTTCTCAGCCCTAGATTGCCATTCTGCAACCTGCAGGGAAATAAACGGAGAGGACATTTAATCTAAAACTGTTCTCATTAAAACCATTTTCAAAGTTAAATAGGGGACACTGCAAATATAATGGTTTGTTGTGCAAGTACACTTCATCTTCCATCAGTCACACCACCCAATGGGCATTCTTGGTAGTACAGATCCACCATTTTGTTTTGCAGCACCCTCCTCTATCACTGACAGGCCTGGTGAATAATGCACAAGCTTAGTCAGATCAGGTCCTCAAGTCGGTTTGAATTAACCTGCCTTTTCGGTCTCCTTCCTCTTGCAGTTGACGCTGACGACACTGCTGTTGGCTCGCAGCCAGTTGAACTCCTTCAACATCTGCACGGCCTTGGGTCCATGTTCATAAGGAAGGTAGAAGAGTTCTGCCAGCAAGCTCAAGTCCTCAATGGAGAGGGGCTCCACAGTGAACAGGGGCTTCTCATTGGGCCCCGGTACAAACAGGTCCTGCAAAAACAAATGGGGATTCGTGACTTCCAGAGGGATTTTTTGTTTCCTCCATCACTGGGATTCATGTCCCATTGTTTGTCAGCAGGATTACATGGAAACTACTGCAATGATTTCAACTAACATTTTAACATATTTGCTTATTTCTCAAGAAATATTAAAAAGGACCTGCATATTCACAGTGATACTATCTATAAAGGATTTTACGTTGATCAGTTTATTTAAAGAAGAGCTATTATACTTATTTTCAGGTCTTTTGTAGTTGGTTTTGGACTTCTAGAGAGCAGCTACACACCAGTGACAGCAGAGAAAAAAACTCAACAGATTTTTTGGGGGGACTGTGCCTCTTGCTATCTTTTTCATGGTGTTTCTGCATCCTGTGAAAATGGGTTGTTTAATTTCCATTCTACCAACATTTATAAGTCAAAAAAGGCGAAAAAAAGCATAATAGCACCCCTTTAAGTGTGGGTTCTTGGCCTTGGTGAAGGTCAAACATTTGACAAAACACCCTTCAACTTTTGCTTTGAATGGCACGCGTATAAGAATATGGAACCATGTGAACATTTACTGCACCTGTTTGAGCTGATCATCAGTCTGCATTGGTGCAATATCACTCCCAGAGTCCTCCTGAATCAACTCCTCAGGAGATTTAGACTCTGCCAAGCTCTCTTTGTCTGTGTCCATGGGCTTCAGGTCCTCAGCCATCTTGTCAACTAAAACAGGACCATCATGCTTCTCCTCGGACTCGGCCACCACTTCTGGCTCGTCCAGCTTCTCAACCACCATCTCCATGGGCTCCTCATCTGAGTCCTTCTTCTCCACCTCCACCTGCACAAGAACAGGTTGTTAAAAAAAGCACACACACACACACACACATATATATATATATATATATATATATATACACACACACACACATATATATGTGTATGCTTTTTTTTAACATTGTGCTTTTATATATATGTATATATATATATATATATATATATGTGTGTGTATATATATATATGTATATGTATATATATATACACACATATGTATACATATATGTATATATATATGTGTGTGTGTACATGTATATATGTGTGTGTGTGTATATACGTATATATGTATATATACACACACACACACACACACACACATATACATATACACACACACATATATATATACATATATGTATACATATGTGTGTGTGTGTGTGTATATATACGTATATATGTATATATATAAAATTCTTGTTTTTGTTGTTGTTAATGAATCCTCATCAACCATTTCGATGGAATGACATACATTCACATGAGAGCTCACCTCCTCCTCTTGGGGGGTCTTTGGCAGGGGGTGTGGGTCCAAACACAGAGGCGGCATAGCTGGAGACATTATAGGCTGATGGAATACCGTGGTGACGGTGGTGGAGGAGCAGAGAGAGGGAGCGGCTGTGGATGCCACGTCAATGGCTGTACTTTTCGCACCACTCTGAGGCACCTGTCGGCCTGAGATAGTAGACCACCACAGATATAGACCCCTTTAGACATGTCAACACCACTAATGTGAGCAAATTATACCGCTGGAAGATTCACAGTGTGAGGCTATAAATGATAAGCTTACTGTTGTACTGATGAGGCACACCAAATTCTCCAAGCCATTCAGTGAGGGCCAGTTTCAGGGCGAGCTGGGGACTATAGAGCATGTCTGTTTCCAGCTCCTCATCACTGCCCTCATTCTCCAACTTGATCTGGATGGAAACCGTGCTATCCTCACCATCCGCTAGTTCGAAACATGACACACATTCATAAACCCTCAAAGAATCTGAGGAAAGTAGATTAGGTGAGACCACTAATAAACTCATACTTACTCATGACCACATCCTTGCGCACACCGTTCATATTCGACTTGTACCAGGTGGCCAGAGTGTGGATTGCTACAAAATTGGACTCAAACTCGCAGTTCGGGTTGGTGAGAACTCCCTTCAACCTTGGAATGAGCTCTGTGGAGCGACCCTTGTAGGGACCCAAGAAAAGCCTCTTCTGGTCGTAGTCATTAGCGTGAATGTTATCCCAGATCACAGGGGCTCTCCTTAAAATTTTTGATACCTCTTCAATAGATTCCACGGTGATATCTTTGGACACCACCTTGGGGCCTGTAAACACAAAACAAGATGGCAGTTAACTTGAGCAGCTGTTAAAACTACTTGGACAGCAACAAGATTTCTGTTGCTGACAACGACTCACCGGTCCAAAGAATGTCAATGCTAGGCAGCAGCTTCTCTCCCACTGTGTGGAGGTAGGGTGACTGAGAGACACTTGGGTAGCAGAATGTTCCACAGTACTCTGCATTTATAGGGAAGAAAAAAACAAATCATCCATGAATAAAAGACAGGCTTAAACAATAATGCAACATAAGACTCAGAGAGGTCTGGCGTACCTGTGGGACAAAACAGAAAGGTTTCAGGCTCTCCAAGGTACTGGTAGATTTCATTGGTGATGGAAACCTGAGCGTGTGCAAATGAGCTGAACACCTCTTTGTCAGCAGGGCACATGTTGTGGTCAATATCATCAAAAAGTAAGGCAAAAGACTTGCAACCAAAGTGAGACACCTGAGAGAGATGGAGAGAGGTATTAAATGAGTCAAAATGAAAATAGAGAGACCAAAAAAAAAAAAAAGGTTTTTGTCAAAACTTGCATGCAGAAACTTGATTTTCATACCTGGTCAAGTTTCCTCTTGAGGGCAGAAACTTCTTTCTGATTTGAGAAGGTGATGTCCAGTCCAGGGGAGATGGCATAGATGAACTCTATTCCATACTCTTTAGCTGCACCGATGAGGGTCATAAGTTGCTCTGGGAGATATTTGGGGAAATAACTCAATGAACTGTGGTACTTTACATACTTACTGTGTTTAATACAGTTTTTTTCCCATGAAGCTATATTGAGGCATTTCATTCTCCTTGCTCTGTGAACTGCAGTGAGTAGTCACCTGCTTCCTCCACGGAGTACAACTCTCTCCAGAACATTCTGTGTTTGTAGTCATCTTTAGGTGCATAAAGGTACGTGTTCAGTCCCCACTTCTGCTGTCTACAAAATATGAAAGGATGAACTTAAATAATTCTGCTATGCCATACTGAATGTTAGCAGATTCAAATAACACATTCAATACCTCCTGAACAACTCTTTCCTCTGTTCCATTGTCCATGGGCGGCCATAGAAGCCTACACAAACAAAAAACAATCCAGTCAGTTTTCCTGCAGTCTGTAGAGCTGTGACCACCTCCATCTGCTGATCACAATGAGATGGCAACATCTCGCTATTGGCGAGTGAGACAAATAATGACAATTTCCAACTCCAAATTATTGTCAATGTGCAATAACGTCACGGTCTAACCTGTGACTAATATTACCGATACATTAAGATGGAATCGCAGCAGGTAATCATAACACAACCAATGAAAAATGGTCAAGGTCATTAGCCATTAATTAACCTCTTAACATGTATATTGTTTTAAAACGAAAGCTCATAAATGTTGCAGTCAATCTACAACATATGCACAACATCTCCAGTTAGCGCGACTAATACAGATGTATGACCCATTTCCCTGTATGTTAAATATTTGTAGATCTGAATCACATATTTTACCTTCTACTACTCCACTGATGAATTTTCTGTGCCCCGTCGTCTCCACTGCGATGCCGGACTCCTCCACCGGGCCGGGGGCCTCGGCACAAACCTCTCCCGAGACTGGGCTGGGGCTCGGTTCACCGTCCACTTGAGGCGTCTCTAATGTTTTACCTTTCTGAACCATTTTTTTTTTTTTTTTTTTACCGAGAACCTCTTGTAAAAAGTCACTAATTTCTGGTGAATCTAGCTGGGGAACCGACCGTATGATGAATATTAGTTACCCGGCGAATTCGACGGAGAAAAAGCTCTAGGAAATAAATCGCGTCACCCACTGTCTGATAGCTAGCGTTATCTATTAACGAGTCTATCAAAGTTGTCGAAATTTTGCAACCACTCATGCGAAACGCAATCAGAATCGCTATCACGCGTTGAAGAACATTGTTTTTCTTCGTTAATAAACAAAAAACAACCATACGTTTGACAGTGTTTGTCCGATCATTTCCTTCTCTTTCTACTGGATTTGCCCTGGTTCGATTCCGTTCTTCCTGTTTACACCTAGTGCGCATGCTCGGAGGACTAGATTAAACCAGTTAAAACTAGATCTACGTGACAAAACACCACGAAGATGTCACAGTTGCAACGAGATGGATAGTACTTACACTTCGTGCCGCTACAAAACATCTTAAAAAACTCTATGAAGCAAAAAATAATTGTTTAACGGCGATACTTAACATCACTAACACATATTAGAAATGTAAAATAGAACCAAACCACCTGCAGAAAAAATAGACCTATTACACGCTTTACAGTCATTACAACGACAATGTAGGCCATTAATTTAGCCCATTTATGTGCGTTTAGTATGCACGGAGTCAATCTCACGGGCAACAAAAAATGATGAATTTAATGTTTGCACGACTGTTTATGAAGTGTAAGGGAAAAAGTACGACTAAGAAATGGATTCGCTTGTCTTGGTGTTCACTATCTCGAGTGCTTTCAAATCGGCTGAGGTGAAGTCCATATTAGGTCAACATCCGGACACCAACACTACATTCAAAACGGATGAGGTGGGGGGGGGGGTATTTATCTTGTCATCCTGTTCGCAGCACATGTATCTCGCAGTTACACTTCCTACGCACAAGTTTAAATAGTCTCCAGCCACTTTTTTTATTGGGGGGGGGGGGTTAGGTAGTATGGGAATTAATTTCTGAATGCAGTAGTTTAAAAATGTCTTTTTTTAATGGTCAATTGACTTTATTTGGGAGGCACATGTTTTTAAATCAACAATACACACTTTTGCTCAATACTTCATGCACCCAATCGGGAATCAACACAAAGAAGCAGTGCAGACTGATGGCTTTGTCTTCTACATATGCTTGTCAGATTTTTTTCTTCACCACCACAGATCTTGCTAATACCCACAACTTCAATCCATGTGTCTTCCAACACACAAGTCTAGGAGCCTGAGACCATGGCAGAATAGTGCAATTCATCCCTCATAAGCCCCTTTCACATACACATGCTTTCCCAAAACTCAAATTAAAATCTCTTCTTTTAAGACATAGGTTCCTTTAAAAAAAAAAACAAAACTTTTGTTGTGTTACAAGGGCACTCAGGTGAAAACAAAGAAAAACAAAAAAAAAGACATTTCAGGTTCTCATATTTTATTTAGGTGTGTAGTACATTTCAATGTATTACATCCTCTCCCAAATGTTTTCCCCTTTTAAAAATCATTCTCTCCATACAATCCAAATTTGATTTTACATTTAAATAAAACTTTAAAAAATTATTTATGTCGCATATTAAATTTTTTTTTTTAACATCTTTTGCTAATTTCTTTACAAATCTTCACTTCAATAGAAGGTATTAGCTTGCAGAAAAGAAAACACAAAAAAGCTACTGCAACAAATAAATGCAGAGACATGTGTTGCAGGTTCATGAGCCTAGCGTAGGCTCTGAGGTAAGTGTCAGCTGCTTTCTTGCTGCAAGGCCTCCTGTTACCTCTTCAGTTTCTGCTGGGCCTGCTTCAGTAAAGTGTCGAAGTCTAGTGCACTAAACTTGCCTTTTCCAGACAGTGGATCATACTCTCTACTGGAATCTGAAATGAGAACAGACAAAGATGACATCACAGGAAAATAATCAGACAAGCACATTTGTACGAAAAGTAAAAGCTGACATTCTCAAGAGTACAAAGACTCTCCTAGCGATTGGTTTGTGGCAAAGATTGCATCAGAATGAACTGTAGCCAAAACCTCCCTCCCCTGCAAACCACATCAATACTATTTGGATAGATTAACAGCTCTCTGGGTATGAGCTCCAAGAGCATTTATCATGACTGTCGATGTGAAGCTGTGCCTACCCAGGTCAGAATAGCTGGTCTGGCAGAACTGTCTCCTTCCACCAAAACAGAGATCAAATGGCAGCTCGTCAGGCTTGCGCAGCTTGCCTCCATTTTCAATGGCTGTGAACGCATCCTTGGTGTTATAATAAGTCACAAAGCCATAGTTGTCCCTGTGACAGATAATCAAAGTGTCAGGTTGTGTTCGATTCCACTTTGCAAGGAGGTCTAACTAGTCAGGTTATATTTATCTGTGGCTTGCTTTTAAAAGAGCGACCTGGGGGAGTTGCCAGGAGGCCCCAGTTATGAACAAGTCTGATTTTGATATAGCACTGTAGCTTGGCCGAAGAGGTCACAGACAAGACCACAAAGGTTCAAAGACAGTGCAGTACTTCAACAGCAGGGGGTCCTTATTACTGCAAGTAAATCTATGGACTCACCCATGGTCTCTAAAATGTAGCGTGCACTCCTCAATCTCGCCAAAGTAAGAGAACCGCTCTTTGAGTTCCCTCTGAGTCATCGTGCCACGAATGCGACCAACATAAACAACTCGTCGTTCCTCCTGAGGAAAAAAAAAAAAGGGTGTTAATGAAATAATTCATGGTGAAAATACCATGATGTTTTCTCCACAATAAAAACATGACCTACAATGGCTTTCTCCTTGCGTTTCTTCAACTCCTCTGCATTTGCCTTTATACTGTGACCATAGCCGTTCCTATACGAGGGACTGTAAGCAATAGGAGCCTTTTGGTCAGTGTTTTAATGCACATGATCAATCCTTGATCAGCCATAGCATGAAGCATACACACTGTACCTGTAAAATCTTTCACTTCTACTACTCCACCGTGTTCTCCTTTGAGGAGAGGAAGACCTCGACCTGGAGCGACTCCAAGACCCAGAGTGAGAGGAGGAGTATGAATACCTTCTTCTCCTGGGAGGGGAAGGGGACATGGAGCAAGAGGACCCAGAGGAGGAACGGGATGAGGAGCTGAAACTACGCTGGGAGTGACAGGGACGATACCTAGAGAGAAAAAAAAAAAAAGAGCGAGTTTGAGTAATAAAGATGCTATGAATAGAAATGACAATACTGCACCATGTTGTTTAGATACGTTGACTGAGGACCTAACCTTTTCTTAGCTGGAGAGTATGATCTAGATCGAGATCTAGAGGAATGGGAATCTGACTCTGAACCGCTAGAATCAGGACTGGGAGAACGTTGGGATCTTCTTTTTCTAGACCGGGCTCTAGTCCTCTCTTTGGGGCTGGATAAAGGATTGGGTGGGTGAGCAGCAGCATGCAAACGATAGGACCTGCCAAAAGGCCCCTCCTTGGGGCCACCTTCATGAATAGCAGCATCATTCTCCTGCTGAGCTGGAGAAGCATCAGGAGTCTCCAAAATGGAGATCTTTTCCAAACCATCAGTCCTGTGATCCAGGGGCTCTGACAGTGGAAAATTTGGAGTTGTGGGTGTGACTGCAGGGTTTGTGATGGACTGGGCAGAGGATCCTGGAGAGAATGGCAGTGTCTGTGAAGCGGTTGCAGCAGGGTGCCCGATGGCTTTAATAATGATGGAAGACTGCTGTCTGATATTCCAGCGCTTGCACGACTCTCCAGAAGAACCATCTTTGTTGGGAAGACAGTAGTCGTGGTCCATACAGGCCAGTTCATGAGCTACAGTAGGGGTAGCAATGGGTTTGCTACGGGACCTAACTGAGGGCAAGGGGCGGGCTTCTATCTGAATAACCTTGGAGGGGCTAGACTTAGAAGACTCAGTAACCTTGGTCTTTCCAAGCAGGGTTACAGGAGCCAGAGGTTTCCACATCTGGTGTGGAGGAGTGGCTGGAGGAGTCAGAGCTGAAGCAGAGGAAAAGAAAAATGCAACATTACCCCACAATCACAAGCAATTGCCATCTGTGTTATAAGGTAGAATCTCTGATATTGATGTCCTATCCTCTTTATATTAATTTAGTTATGTAATTCAATGGACTGAAGACCAAACAAAAACAAATTACCTGCTGAACTTGAGAGATCATTGGCTTTCACTCGCTCCACTGCTGTTTTCTGTAGAGCAAACTCAGTTCTGCAAAGGGAGCATAAGAGGCTGTTAAAACGTCACATGTAACGAGTGAACGAATTCCCACACGTTTGCTTTTGGAAGCAGCACCAAAACAAAAGCACAATGAGAGACATTGCAGCAACTGAAACTTCAGATGGATATTACTGAGGCTGGAAAACATTCAGGTTTGTGGTAGGTCTTGGCAAAAGTTGGAGTCACCCCGACACACAGGCTTCATTTGAACAGGAACCATGACTCCATCACTCACACAGAGCAGCTTGAGGGCTGTAGGGTAACTCACCTAGAGTTTCCTACAGCTGCTGCTCTACCAGAGACCTCCAGAACACTTTGCTCCTCTTTGGCTGAGGAGAAAAGAACAGGGGGATAGGTGCATCAGCACAAAGACGACAAGAATTTGAAAACCGAAAAGGGAGAAATTTAGGAACATGTACAAATAGCAATATTGGTATAAAAGCAATGTATAGTGTGTTCATGTAGAAGACTTCATTGGTCTCTTGTGTGATCGAATGTGAAAGAACAGCTTTGCCTTTACAATTATCCTTTATCTTCATGTTTGTGTTGTTGGTAAACGCGTTGAATTTGACAGCGTTATATTCCAGTATTTCTAATACTTTGACTACTGCATTACATGAATAAGGGTTAGATTATAAAAACGCCTAAGTTTTTTTTTTTTTTTTTTTTTTTTTTTTTTTAAATCAAGCAGTTGGTAGCAACATTGCCCTGAGGTACTTTGGCCATCTAGCGACCACGTGAAAGTGTCCTTGATGGCAAAGCGTCCTTGAAGAACATAATAAACCCCTAATTGCTCCTTATGAGTAGGTTGGCACTTCGCGTGGCAGCCTCCACCACCAGTGTGTGAAAATGGGTGAAAGAGATGACACTGTAAAGCCCTCAATGAACACAACAATTTACCAACCACCCATTACAATCTTATTAAGTGGCCAGTGAGTTTATGGGTGTTTAGTCCAGAAGAACTAAATTCTGTTACATTTCCCACCTTGGTGCAGTTTGACTGGGTGGATGTGACTAACAATTACTCTTAGGTGAGGACCACAACAACCATAGCAAGACCCTAAAGAGGAGTTGGTCTAGATGTTTTGGTTACAAATGAAGTCTGGACCAATTTGAGGTTTGAAAATGATGCCAACTCTGACCAAACACCTGTTTCCAGGTGTGCTTTGTGATTTCAGATGAGGTGGAGAATGTAAAATTTAGCAGCTTGTCAAGTAGAAAAGACCAGGCAATACATGCAAAAAAACAAGTAGTAGACATAAGTCACACCTGACCCACAAGAAGAGTCAATGTTCACGCGTGGTTTGGAGTGATGCATGTTTGCCTATTTTTATCCGAGTAAAAACAACCCAAGCTAAGAGGGAAACACACCAAAGTTTACAAATTCATCAACTGAGATCAGATTAACTACGGCTTCCTCCCACAGTCCAAAGACATGCAATTGGGGACGAAGCTAATTGATACTCTAAATTGACCGTAGGTGTGACTGTGAGTGTGAATGGTTGTTTGTCTCTATGTGTTGGCCCTGAGATGGACTGGCGACCTGTCCAGGGTGAACCCTGCCTCTCGCCTGAAAGCTGCTGGGATAGGCTCCAGCCCCCCCCCTCCCCCCCCTAACAGAAATAAGCGGAAGACAATAGATGGAGATCAGATCAGTTACATTACATTAGGCTTTCCCCAAAAACTCTGCCGCTCTATGCTAGCAATAGCACACACTATGAATGTTCAATAACACACCCACAGACATTAAGTAGTTGTACATGTAGTCACTTGTTAGGGTTAGGGGCTTGAACATCCACCCAAACAAAGATAGCAGGGCGAGAGTTAAATGGATTTGCGGACAGGGCAGAATTCCAGCAGCGGAGCAGACAAGAGCACAAAGCAGCTTCTCTGCCCCCCACTGAACCCATCAACAGGGAATGTTTCAGTAGAAAATAATCCTGCCATTTGAAAACATAGAACTCTCTCATAATCCTTGAACTAATTTCTCCAGGATGGCCACATAAGCCATGGGATCTTTGCTCTTTAAGTCATTTTTGTAGACATTCTTGGTCACTGAGCAAAAAAAATCTAAGGTAACCAGTGGACAGTCACAGTTGACATACAATTAACAGTGATGTACATGAAGCAATCACATTGTTTGGGCAGGGTTTAATATCTTTGGAGGCCTTCCAGTTTCAAAGAGAAACAAGGAAAACTGATACTCTGACTTCATAAAAAGATTTAGCTACTAAACTGTCACTTGCTACACCTGGCCAATACAAAGCCTTGAAATATGAAGTACAAAAATCATGGTTTGATGAAAAGAAAGATATGGGGACATGTATAACCCTGTCAAAGGAACAGACAAAAATGAGAATATACAGAGGTAGTCTTAGTCTCCTTTGCTCACCTTGGGTTTCCTCAAACTGCTCCAGCAGGCTGGTCAGATCCGCAGCCTCAATACCTACAAAGAGCATCAGTTGTATTATTAAAAACAGTCAGAAGTCAGGTTGATGTTATACTAAAACAGAACAAAGGAGACAGTGCTCAGACAGTTTTATGAGAATTACTGTAAATGTCTTGAGGGGCTCAAGTGTTTTAATTTGGACAATTTCTAGTATGTACTTGAAGAAAAAAGTAAAAAGATAAGTAACACATCAAAGTCAGTCTTTTCATAACAAAACAAACATTTCAAAAAGAAAGTAAAATGTAGAATCAACCAGCTCACCTATCTCACTGGTGAAGGACTCAATCAGCTCCTGAGTGGGACTCTTCGCCCTAGGGGGTACTGTTGCTGTAGTGGGTTTCTCTTTTACTTTAAACACAACAGGTTCCATTTTTGGACTCCCCAAGGCCAAGTGATGAGCAGATAGTGAAGAATGGAGTTCAATGTCTGTGGTTGTGGGTTTGGAGAGTAAGCAGGGGTTGTTAAATAAAGCAGGAGCAGTGCCCTCAGACACCTTCTGGGAGACTGTGGTTCTCTGGGGAGGAATGGGAATAGCCACAGCAGCCGCGGTGGGTTTGATTGCCTCTGCAGTGGTTTTAGACAAAGGATTGCTGAGATCTACAGGCTGAGGAGACACAGGTTGAGTCTGAGGCTTTTCAATAACTTGACTTTTTTCCCCTGAAAGTGTAGGACACTTCTTGTTTGCTGGAGGTACACCATGTACTGCAGGCTGAGGAGCAGCAGTCTGTGTGGGTAGCATTTTCACACCAGCTGAAGGGTTGTGTGACGGAGAAGGTTTAGGAGCCATGACTGTCTGGGATTTGAGTGTTTGCTGTGGTTTAAGACCAGCAGAAACCTTGCTGGATGAGGCCACCATGTAGGCTGGTGGCACCAACAGTGCCTCAGGGGTGGGAGGGGCACATGGCCCCCTTGGCTGCCAGGCAGGCCTGATGTCGTCCAATTCCTTCTTTGTTCCCAGGGGGTTGGAGCGTCTCGGATCTTTGGGGCTGGGGTCAGGCAGGCAGGGGATAGGGGGAAGTTCTTTGGGGAGCTCAGGGAGGCTGGGCCACTTGGTGCTGCTATTGTCTTGTTTTTCCAGTGGAACAGGCTTTTTCTGCTGTCTGAGCCGTCGATACTCCTCCAAACTGAGGGACTTGGGCTTTGGCTCTTGGACTAAAGGGACCGTATGAGGGAGGGGCTCAAGAACATGTGGTGTCATTGGGGGTACTGTAGTGCAAAGAGCAACAGTAGGGCTAGATGAAGACACTGGGGCTGCCAGGCTGGCGAGCTCATCAGAGGCTGGGGCCATCTGTTTAGGTATTTCAACTGGTTGTTGGGAGCTCACTGCTGTGACCGGACAGCTAGATTGGCCCCTCAGTTCGCTAACATTTAATGGATTTGTTTCTGGTGTAGATGACACTGGTGATGCAGGTTTCACCCTCACTGTAGGTGTTGGTGTTTTGGTGATTTCTAGTTGCCTTTCATTTTGGCATGAGCTTGTTTTCTTAGACTTTACAGTTGGACAAACCGAAGTTGGGGCAGCTAGAATCTTTGGGACTTTGCTTTTCTTCTCTTTGATTGACTTTTTTTCTGGCTTTTTGGGTGATTCGTGAGAGGTGTTTTTTATAGAGGCACTTCTAAGAACCCTTCCCTCCACAGGTTCTGGTGGGGACCGTTTCTTGCATTTCTTTTTCTTTTTTCTCTGGGATGGGCTTTTTTCTTTAATCTCTTCCTTCCCTCCCTTACTGACTACATTATCTTGCACGTTTGAACCAAGGTCTGGTGTTACAGGGGCTGCAATTTTCAAAGGAACCTTACTGACCATTTCATCTTCATCATCAACAACTATATGCTCTGAAATGTCAGAGGCTGCTTCTGCTTCATCTGAAACTTTCTGCTTAGTTTCGGAAGGCTGCTCTTCAAATGATGGAGAGATTGGAAAATGCATGTCCGGGATGGCCAGGATGGGTTCACCATTTTCCCCCTGGTCCACAACCTCAAGTACGATGCCTCCTTCGGGGAAAATTTGTTCCCCCTCATCATTCTCCACACAAATGGCCATACAGTACGGGTGCATATGCCTGACCAAGTCTGCCAGGCTAACAGAAACACCATTGTTGCTCTGCTGCTCAAAGGTGACAGGAAGTGGGAGGGTAAGTCCCTCCCAGTCGAGCAAGTTGTCGTGCGACAACCCATTCCATGCTGGGCTCAGTGTGAGAGGGCCATCTTCCTCTTCCTCACCATCACTTCTCTGCAGAGACCCAGACTGCATCCTGGGTAGACTCTGGTACAGTCATGGAGAAACATTGTCAACTTCTGAAATATGAATATTGTTGTGTTTGGACACACCACAGAAGAGAAGCAAAAGCTACCTTTCCAGCTGATAATGGTCTTGCACTTGAGAGCGTGTCTTTCTCTGGAGGAGACCGGGACAGACAGAGCAACTTTCTGAGCTACAATGTAAAAGAGACAGACAAGAATTACCACATATACACTTCAAGCACAAAATTTCCCTTTATCATTATGAAAAACAAGGAATATATTTAGACCAGAGTTCAGAAGGTCATCTCCCTTCTGAAGTCCAGCTTTCACTAGTTCACTGTGGGGTCAGTCTGAGAATGGTGGGGGGAAGAAAGAGAGAATCACTTAAGAGTTATGTATGACAGCTGGGCACTAACCGGAGAGTGTTCCCTGCCCTTCTGACCTGATAGCAGGTCTGAGTCAGGCAGAGTGTCAAATGGGGACAGGTTCTCATCCTCCACATTGTCAAGGATCTCTGTCAGGGCGGTTAGTAGTGTGGCTTCACTCTCCTCGTCCAGTCCTTTAGTCTAAATATATGCATGGGAATTAGGGAAACACAAACACCACAAAGGGTATAACTGTACAATCCTTACATAGACTAGATCGTAGACTACTACAGAAATACTTGCGTTTGACAATGTAAAATTTGTCTTGCCTCGCCTGATGAGTTGTCCTCAAAGATAGAAAGTATGGAGCAGTCTAAGCAACTTTGCAGGGCTTCAACAGTTTCCCCAGAGCTCAGGTCAGCCGTCTAGAGAGGAAGATGTGATAGAAATTAAATCATTTTGACACCAGCCACCAAGACTATTGTTCTGACTGCAAACGTTCAGTACAAAAATTGACAGCAATTAGAAATTTAAAGTACACCAAATCCAACATAAACAAAAAATTCTGTCAGTGGTCAATATAATATCCTGAATGTTACACAGTGGGTACCTTTGCACCTGGGTCGTCAGTCTGCATTTTTTTGTTCTTGATTCCAGTCGCTAAAAAGCATACCCATCTGCTTTTGGCTTTTTACTGAGAATGCTTTTGGACAGATTTGTAGGTTTAAGGTACCCTGGATATATGGAAATAAGCTAATTTTGTAATCTATAAGGGAATTTCTAATAGAATAAATAATTTGTTTAAAACTTAAGGGCAGCAACATTGGCCAGGACTGAGCAGGAACTTAATTCTAGCAATTTAGAATAAGTGAGACAAGGAAACCCCTGAGGGCAAGAGAGGGCACATGCTTCTATTCTGATCCTGAATGGGATAAAAACCAAATAACAAAAGGCGTGTTCTTTCTATCTGAAACACTCAAGAACATTGGACAAACTGAATATTTTCCCAAATGGTACAGTCACAGTAACTTTGCTTGTAGTTCTAACAGTAAAACCCACACAAAGCAGTCTTGTCTCATGCTAAATCCAGTCAACAGCAGCAATTAGAGGTTTTGAATATACAATTGCAAACAAAAATGAAATTCAGCGTGACTAAAATGGGCAACTAATCAAGTGAGGAACCCAATTTATTCCTAATAGGGCCGATTTTATTCAAATGCAATCGGTACAATGTGCATTTCTTCCTAAAAGCCCAGGAGTGTTTTACAGTGACCCACGTGTTTCCGTCCACACATGCATTCAAGGCGCAGACATGTTTGATCGCCCCCCCCCCCCCCCCCCTCCACAGGGAGGACACCTCGCCCACGTGTACCACTACAACAAACCAAGACGAGGGCCTTCCTGGTTACTCCTGGGCCCTAGAGAATTACTGACCGGCAGTATCTTAATATATATTTCGGTCACAATTATCCTATAAGCTACAGGCGGTTATTTACATGCTCGACTGAAGTTAAAATGTATGCGATTCAGCCAATTGCTTCATCTGCGCATGTGTGAAGGCTCCAACATGAGATTCACCACAACTAAGCCATACGTGGATGTTTTGAATGAAGACATAATATCTTGCACCAGTATCCAGTTGGATCATCACAGGTGTCTTACTCTGCTAATTTTAGTAATAAATCGCATATAAACGAGACCCGTGGTTGTGCGCATCTGCATTGAAATGATGACACATCACCGCAATATGCTGGCAAGGGGCCTGCAAACTACACCATGATCAAAAATCCTTGGCACATCAACTTTCATTGAATACACACACAAAGATATTTGCAAATTGCACTGACAAGAACACAAAGCTAGCCGGCTAGCATGTTGCTGTGTTTTAACCACGTGTGAATGAATCAATGGATGAATCACGTCAATTTAACAAAAACTCACTAATGCAACTAAAAGATAAATACACATTAACACAAGAACTTTTTCGCTTAAATACTGACCTAAACGCATAACTGTCACTTTATTTGGTGTAAAGGATCTTTATATTAATGGGTAGAACCGGCAGAGCTGAGCCTGCCGGCCAAGCCTATCTGACTCACCTAACTAGCATAAACCTGCACTAAAACCACACACGTTCATAAAAAAGCACGCCGTATTAGCTGAAATTTCTTCAACAAGAGTACCATCTAATATAAACGAACCATAAAACAATGAGTTTCCTAAAATAACTTATATAGATGCTACGGTTACATCCACGTGTCACTTTTCCATGCGCAGCGTTAAACACTACAGCTCACGCACACACAAGGCTTTCATTGAAAAACACGACCAATAACGAGTAACAGCGGGAGTACATGTTAGGGTCAAAAGTAGAGAACATGTTAGTCACCTCGTCTAGCGTATTCAAGGGGAAATATTCCATATTGCACGCAGTTAAAGTATCCTCGCCTGCTCCCCACCGCGCCGCCATCTTGCGAGTGTACTCCAGAGTCCGACTGCCCACCCAAAGAAAAATCATGAATAGCGAGCCGGCTCGAGACACGTGGTCCGTCATTCCCGGCAAAATGACGCAAAATGATGCAGTGAGGTTAAGGGTTACTTAATCACGTTTTGTAGTTCTTCAAAACAGGAGTTTCTCTTGTAGTGTGCTGCTCGTAGTGGCTGCTTGTGCAAGTACAAGCATAGGAAAAATGGTTATGATAATAATTTATTTAGTTCTTTGGGTAACAATGGCAACAGGAGACGGACCATCCTATACTTGCAACAGGGTATAGTATGTGATAACCAATATTAGAAAAAATATACAGGAAAACGAAAGAGCATTACACTGCGGAACCGACAAAAGTCGTATGTTATATGCATCGTGTATATTTTATCGATACTTGCATAATATTAATTGCATCGGTGATTTGCATTGAAGTATTATATTGTTTATCAAAATATAAATAATGCAGTATTCGTAATGTTCTCGGAAGTTTTGTCTTTTAAACAATAATAGCCTATTTTTTTTAACAGCAAAACTCTTAAATAATGTTTTTTTTTTTTAATGACCACAATTTTTATTAGGTTCTTTGACGTGAAATCACAACACAAGAGAAAAACACATTACATCACAATATATGCACCCTAAACAGGATATCGAGCATCACTGATGGGGATGCACATTTTTTTTCTGATATTCAATGAGTGGATATCTTAAGACTGATTTGGCTGATATTTCCTGATGCCAATATTTTCTTTATGAAAACAAATTTAGATACTGAAATTTTGTTCAAACTGAAACACACACACACACACACACACACACACACACACACACACACACAAACTTGTAGAATTTGATGGAGTGACATTTTTCTTTACTTTCTAAACATTTGGAAAGGGCCATTGTTAACTGTTGCTCCATCACAAACAAAAACAATGAAGAAACTAATCATTCTCTGATTTGCCAGTATTAAAATCAGTGATTGGACTAATTTCAATGCAAAAAATGATTAATACCTGCGATGATGTGCTGATATTGTTTCGTAATTAACCAGTGATGCACAAAGGAATATCCATCCATCCTTTCATCCATCCATTTATTTTCTACCCCTTATCCTGTTAAGGGTTGCGAGGGGGCTGGAGCCTACCCCAGCAGCCTTTGGGCGAGAGGTGGGGTTCACCTTGGACGGGTCGCCTGTCCATCGCAGGCCAGACAACCATTCACACTCACAGCCACACCTACAGTCAATTTAGAGTATCCAATTAACTTAGTCTAGCACTGTCGCCTCACAGCAAGAAGGTTCCGTGCTTAAGCCCTGACTCGGGCACAGGATCTTTCTGTGTGAGTCTCCATCTTCTCCCTGTTCCTGTGTGGGTTCTCTCTGGTACTCCAGCTTCCTCCCACAGTCCAAAGACATCAAGAGGGGACGAGGCTGATTGATACTCTACATTGACTGTAGGTGTGACTGTGAGTGTGAATGGTTGTCTGTCTCTATGTGTTGGCTCGTCCAGGGTGAACCCCGCGTCTCACCCAAAGACAGCTGGGATAGGCTCCAGCGCCGCCGCCCCCCCCCCCCCCCAACCATTAACAGGATAAGCAGTAGACAATGGATGGACAATTAACCTAGTCCCCTCTCAGTTTTCAAACATTTTTTAATTACGTTTTTTTTTTCTTTATTAATCTTTGATAATTTCTCTTCTTGGAAAGCTCAAATAACCTCCATTACATCTGGGTGCAGTGTCACATGAGTCGATATCACCAAAAGTAATTAGAATCAACCCGTATCCAACAAGGCTCCACCAACACCGCTACGGATAAGCCGTATAGAAAATGGATGGATGGATGGATGCATTCAGTTACTCATTGACTTTTTGACCCTGCTGTTTTTTTCACCTTTATAATATCACAATTTCAGCTGTGCTACCTGCATCCTTTGACACTACAGGTTCAGCTGGTCACCTGTCATCACCTGTGGCGTCCTCATGAATTTGCTGTAGCTCATATTTTCTGTGTCGCGTCTCCTCTGGTATGTACTGTAAGTCTGTAGAAGCTGAGAGACTTATGAGACAGAAAATCAGAGGAACACCAACACACTCCCTAACTGCTACCTAACTCTGCTCTGCCGTTGCCATGGATACAGTGCCCCCCAACCCACCCCCACCACCTCTTCTCTTTCTCAGTGGGTATGGAGGGATGGGGCTGGAGTGGAGAAAGGAGAGGAGAAGTGGCTGTGTCTGCTGCCTCTGCGTCATATTCATACCAGTGCAGCTGAGAGCTGCTCCCCCTTTCCCCTCCTCCTCCTCCTCCCTCTGTCCTTCCTTCCCTCCTTCCTTCCCTCTCATCATCCAATTTGCACACTGCTAGATCCCCCTCCATTTGTGTCTCCTATCTGCATCTACTCATCGCACTTTCTCTCTCTCTCTCTCTTTCTCGATCCCTCTCTCTCACTGCTGGCTCAGCTTGGTTTCCTCTGCGTGGACAACCTGGACAGACTTTAGCGAGCAAGCGTGGGCACAAGAAGAAAGACAAAGGTAAGTGTTGAGATGGAAGATGTTTGAATGTTTGTGAGTGTGTGTGTGTGTGTGTGTGTGTGTGTGTGTGTGTGTGTGAAAGAGAGAGAAAAAGGGAGAGAGAGACTAAGAGGGGAGAGGAGGGGATGAGACATAACAGCTGCAAGACAAAAGATTCAGATAAGCTCTGATGGCATGAACTCACCTGACATCATAAGTATGGCGCCAGCCTTTTAAACATTTTGTTAGACGGAGTAAGGATATCAGTACATGTGAGCAAGAGGACAGCATGCTAAGAGTGTATGTTATGTGTGTGTGTGCTGGCACTTTCCTGTCTGTCACATAGTGTCATGGAAGAGCTGCTGTGCGTTCCCACAGTAGAGGCGAAAGGAAGGGGAACTTCATTATTCTCTCTGAGCTCTTTGAGCGATGTGTGGATGTGTTGACAGAGTGGTAATCTGTATCTGCAACAGTAGAGGAAGAGAGAGTGAGAGAGAGAGAGAGAGAGAGAGAGAGAGAGAGAGAGAGCATGCCTTACAGTGAAGTCCGTTCTCAGCATTAATAGCTCCTGGAAGCAGAAGCCATTTCCCCAATCACATCCTCCTTTTATTTCTCCTCTCATATTCGCTCTTGTGGTGCCTCTCCCTGCCTTTGTTCATCATTTTACAGTATCTGGAGCTTCTGTAAATGTCAGAAACTGCACAGATGGAGAGGAAAAGATGAGACGACTTAGAAAAAAAAGTAGTGTGTATGTGAAGAGGAAATGAAAAGAGGGAGGAGAAGACAAGTGCGGGGAAAAGAGAAGAAGGAGGCCCGCAGGGTTGTTCATTGTGTCTCAGTCTTGAGAACAGTGTCTGACACCATGTTTGATTTTTAACTGTGATGCCTGTGCCAGTTCACTGGTGTGTGGCGAATGTGTCTGTCAGCTTTCATTTCAATAGAGACCTTTTATTTGTCTTTTGTTAGCGTATCAGTGGTGAGTGACAGACAAGAGGGATCTAAGGTTTGTTAAACTGTGCGTCAACTCGCAGGGGGGCACTTCAGTAAGAGGCGGGGGATCTGTGGATACACCAGCCTGTCAGCTCCATCTGAAGCTGTCAGATGATGTACTGTCTGTAAACTGTCACAATAAGTCAGCTCGGTCTGCTGTCCGTCTGACGGGAGTGGAGAAGAGTCCATCTATTCGGTCATGTGTTTGTGTAGTGAAGTGTAAAATTATGAGATTATTTGGAGCAGTAGAAGTTCTGAAATGAAGAAGATGCAAGAAAGGTCGTCAGTTTAGGTGAGAAAATGAGTGAAGAGAGAGGTGAAAGTGTTTACATGCAGCTCCTGTTGGTTATCTGTATGTGTGTGCATGTCTGTGTGCATTTGCATGAGCGCGCTCTTCCTGCCTCCCATGGGTGTTGAGTGTCCCTGCACTCCAGGTGGGGTTTGCATTTTTAATTGACACTGTCTTTCGTGATTAACACTCGTCTTCTCTCTTCAGGACAAAAACACGCAGAGGAAAGATGGAAATCTGTCATACACAAGACAGTGTGTGTGTGTGTGTGTGTGTGTGTGTGCCTGTATGTGTGTGTGTGTGTGTGTGTGTGTGTGCCTGTATGTCTGTGTGTGTTTGTGTTTGGCAGTAATGACCCTCTGCCTCTAGGCTCCTACTGAGTATGTTTATCTCCCACAGCAGCGGCAGGCGAAAATAGACGATGCATCATTGCAACACACGCATGCACACACAAACACACACTCGCACATACACACACGCATGCACACACACACGCATGCACACACACACACGCATGCACACACACACGCACGCACACGCACACACACACCTACACCTTGCATGTGTGTTTTCTCCTCTTCCTCTCCTTTGCTCTAATTGCCTCCCTCTTGCTTTCTCCTTCTCACCCACATTTGTACATACACACTCACACACATCACTTGCACACACACACATACTTTGCTTCATATGACTTACACCAGTCTCTCCCTCTTGCTCTCCCTCTCTCTCGCTCACACACACACACACACACACACACACACACACACACACACACACACACACACAATTAAGGTTCTTTCTTCCTATTTCATTCCTCCTCCCACTTGTGTTGCAATATGCCTATTAATGATGCAGCTAGAGCCCCACTGCCAACTTCCTGCCTCCGACAGAGAGCGAGGAGTGTAGTTCTGGTGTACATGCCCTGCTTTCTACCACTCCCTCTTATCTCTCCACCCCTCTGTCTGTGTTGTTTTCCTCACAGTTAGCCCATGCGAGCAGCGTGCGGACTGAGTGTTTCCTTCAGAGCAGAGCCCAACATGTGAGAAGATGTCTGTTGGAGGTTGCGCTTGTCCCGGTGAGTCTCTTTTCTCTCTCTTCTTTTCCTCCTGCGTCTCTTTGGTGCTGTCAGAAAGATGACTTATGTAAAAAAAAAAAAAAAGAGCTGCAAAGCTGCCTCGGGCCAGTGTCAAGCTGCGTGTGTTTAGTGAAGCCGTGCTACACTCTCAACAGATGACCTAAAACAAGAGACAGGGAGGCTACACTTTAGGGGTGAGTTGTTCAGTCGAGCCTCAGTCACGCCAGCTTGCTGTGTAGCAGATCAATGGCTCTTTGAGTTTTGCCACATGCGGAAACACTCAGATATCAATACTTTCATTCTTCTCGAAAATCTGCACGATAAATCTTTTTTTTCCCTGTTTGTACAAAATGGCATCTGCTTCCTGTTTTATTTGTGCACTTAAAGGAGTCTCTGTTTTCTATTGCAGTCATAGTTGTCCAGGTGTTCTGAACTGAATAAGGACTTTAATTACTCTATGCAAAATGCTCTAAAGCTGGTCCCTCTTGATGAACCATTAATGAGGGCACTTAAGAAGATTTAACTAAGAGCTGTATTCGCTAGGCGTTAAGCTGCTGTGTGGTTGTTAGACAGCTCTCTGCGATTGTGACTTTGCATTTTCCCCTTTTATTTTTTGCCCTCTATGCAACTCTTCATCCCTTTCAAAATTCCTGGTCTCTTTTACCACTCTATCAGAACAAGAGAAATAAAAATCGCTGCACACGTCACTCTCAAAATACAGTTTTCACCTAGTAGATCATATAATCTGTAGAGTATTTGATCCCCTTTGACATTTAATAGTGCCCTGGTGAGACAAGGAGGCTACAGACACGGTGGAAGTCTCACAGCACTGGGGAGCGAGCGCCACGCAGCACAAGGGAGCAAGAAACAGGAAGAAATTGAATTGTAGCATCTGCTCAGGGGGATCTCAGAGAGGGGAGATTCAATTAGGGTGTCAGTATCATTTTAATGGGGCGGCTCTGATTCATTGGCAGTGGGCTATCAGATGGAATAATATTAGAGAAGCTGGATGCTCTCTTTTTAGATCTTTCCTCCAGCTCAGTCACTCCCCTGTAGTTTTCCAGCCTGGGTTGACTGTGGAGCAGTAATGACAACCACATGTTTGTGAAGGATGCACAGAGAATGAGGTCCACCAAAGGATTTGCCATGCGGATGTTGTGAACCATCACACACACACGTAAACACACACACGCATGAAGGCATGTGTGCAAATGTACAGCATGTACGTACACTCCTGGAGAGCTTGCTTGGGCATGTTTAGCCTGGTGGAGCTCTCAGAAAGCCACATAGCAACACAGCTCCACAGTCTGACCTTCTCTTGGCGCATGCTGTAAATGATTATATGTGAAGGCTGGTTTGTTTACATTCTTACATGATGGTACATTGAGGATCCTCCCCATCCTTTGTGTGAATCTACACTGGAAATCCTGACATCATTTCCTCTTTTGACTTGCGGTCATCTTTGTTTTGTGATCAGGTCAGAGTATCGGAGAGAGGAGGTGCTGAGCTGAGTGTGTTTACATGTCTATTCATGTGGCAGAATGCGAGGCGAGTCGAGAGCACCCCCCCCCCCTCCCCCGGTGTGTCGACTTCATTGACAGCCTGCTGTTGTTGTGACTTTGCTGTGAATCAGCCTTTTTAAAGCTTTGTTCCCTGCATGAAGGAACTGCGTCCTAACATAGACGAGCCAATCACATCCTTTGTTCGGACTAAATGATAAAAATAGATTGCCTATGTGCTGAAGATACCCCCCTCCCCTCACATTCACCCACACACTCACCACACTCACTCTCACCCCCCCATTCCCCTTCTCATCTCACTCTGCCCCTCTTTCTCTTTCACTCCCCCATGTCATTCCCTCATCCCTCCTTCTCTGCCTTTTGCAGTGTTACCTCATGCAGAAAGTCACATGGCTTCTGATTGGAGAAAAGTGACTTAAAGCAGAGCCAAGATGGCAGCCAGGGCTTATTTGATTGCCGTTAGACAACAACATGACGGCCTCGGCGTTATCTTGCCGCGCTAAAAGCCCTTGCTTCTCTTTCTTTCTGCTTCTCCACTTCTTCTCTCCTCGTCACTCTCCCTTCTATCTTGTTTGCCAGATCAAAATGGCTGAGGCAGAGAGAAAGAAGGAATGCGTGGGAGACAGAGATGCTGGGGTGTCGGGGGGGGGGGGCTGTTGTGATGTCACATCTGCTGCAGGCCGGCAGGATGGCAGAGGAGAACTGGTATGTGCCACCTTACCAAGCAGGGGAGGATAAAGCTAAATGCGTGGGAAGGAAATGATCAAAGCACATCTTTATTTGTGAGAGACGTGCAAGCAGCATAGTGTTTAATACATGAGACAGAAGGTGACGGCGGCAGTGCTCGGACTGAATTAGAGCTGTGCTGAAAACAAAGGTGCAAGGACGTTGCAGAGTTGTCTGAAAGCCTTTGTACTATAACTGTGAAATAGAAACTGTTCAAGGCAGAAGCCTGCCTTTTAAATGGATGATACATCCATATTATTGCTTTTTATGTGAATACGATGATGAATTAAACACTCTGTGTGGGCTGACAACACAGACACTGTAAATGTGACAAGGTGCATGCAAATCAAGTCCAATGTTGGCATTAGAGAACCGTTGAAGGAACCACCATGAAACAGAATTTACCAGGTAATGTCAGATACACTGTGTCTGCTTTCAATCTCAGAACTGAGTCGTGAGCATATCAGCAGGTGGTCTTCATCCATTGTGACTCAGTAAGTGGTTAATTTGGCCTTCTTATTAGGGTAAGGGACTGAACTCTGTACCTGTAAGGGTGCTAACCACACTCCTCTGAGAATCGATTCACAATAAACCAACCATATTCTGGTACCTGAGAGTACATCTGGTTGAAAAAGTTGACGGTAGAAAACATTTTGAAGCTATTTTTTTTTAGGTGGACTCAGTCCTTTTTCAAATATTCTTGTTAGTTTTCAAGTACACTGCTGTTTTTATGTAGTCCATTGAAGTTGACTAATGGTTGAGCATTTCGTCACATCTCAGTCAAAAAAAAAAAACTATTTTATTGTCACTGGAGTCAATGGAAAATTTTTACATTTCGTTGATGAAAACTTAACATTTTAGTCTCCATTAGCCAACCAAAATTGTTGATATTTAGTCTAGTTGCAACTGAAGAAAACTACTGACATTTAAGTCTAGTTTTACTCCATAAAATCCATTGACATTTAAGTCAAGTCTTACTCCATTAATACTACTGACATTTAAGTCTAGTCTTACTCCATTAATACTACTGACGTTTAAGTCTAGTTTTAGTCCATTAATACTTTTTTTTAATTGAGTCTAAACTAAACTTATTTTTTCAATTCAAAATCACCCCTTTATTATTATAGAGTGAAAATAATGTAAACCAGTATTGATAATGTCAAAATGTGAATTTTACACAGCTTCATCATTTGTTGAATTTTATATTTTAGTATCAGTTTTATTTACATATTGCACTGGTTAGCCAGAAGTTCTAATATTCCAGTGAAATCCAGTTCCCTGTAATGGGGTAGTTTTAGTCAGTGGAACAGCTCCTAACTATATTTCTCTGAATCTGCTTCAGTATTCTAAAGATCAATCTACTTACATCTTTGGTGGATTCTTTGACCTGATTCTGTGAATGTTGGCAAAGCAACACATTAGATTTCATTAACTGAAGTGAATACATGTTCAGAGTGTTGTCAGCACCAGGCTTCACACATTCACATAGTTGCTACCATTTATCTTCAACACACGCTGCTTAACGGTCTCCTGTCAGCTGCAGCAGCATCCTGTGGGGGCTTTTTTTTTTTTTTCTTCTTTCCCGTCTGCTGCCTTTTTGCTATCACTACCAGTCAGGTGTCACAACAGTTTCCCTGACAGGGTTGCGTTTCTGCTGCTGTCTAGTAAAGTTCACCGGCACCCTTCATATTTTCTCAGCTCTGCTTCGAAGACAGAATACGCAGCTATGTTTTTACATCACCAGTGAATCGAGCCGGCAGTTTAACTCTATTTAGGGTCAGCAATTAATTCAGTTTACTCTTGCCTCGGATCTCTTACTATTTAAAACCTGTATATACACCACTGTAACTGGAAAGAGCACAGGAAGTTAATAATTAAACATCTTTTTTATTATGTATTGGTGCCTGTGTGCGCAACATTTGAATGCTTCGACCACATGCGGGGATGGTGGGGGGTCGTGAGCCTCTAATTTTGGTGATCTGAGGCTGAAAAGTTTTGGAAACCCTTGGAATGAAAGATACAAAAAGCGCTTTGGGTCAAAGTATAAATCTTAAAAAATGTATTAAGTTCTGATTCACAGCTGAAACACACTGACTGAGGAGATGACGCGCTAATTTATACCTCTCATTTGGCTCAATTGGTTTTATGGAATAATAATGCAATTTTTTTTCTACAAATCCTATCAATTCACAGATGAAAGAATCATACTAAAGATCTAACAAATGATATTTTACTTTTCTTTTTTTTTAATCTATGGATAATGTACTAGCCTATAAACTTCTGGCAAGCCCATTCTATACTACTCCAAACTACAAGTAAGATGTTTGAAGTTCTGCCAGCAGAGGGCGACGTGGTTCCATCACATCCTCTATCAGCCCATCAGCCCAGGCAGGACTGACCAAAAAACGGAAGTCAGTCTTTGGTTTCCTGTTAAATCTCTCAAAGGCTATTCAACAGTTACTCTACCCTCAAGGGTTTGAGGTTGATTATTTCTCATCTTTAACACAGCTGGAATGAGGGTGGTGCAGTAGAATATTATCTAAATGTCACTCTGGCCAGGAATCTCCTAAAAAAGATGGAATCTAGACAACCTAAAAAAGATGGAATCTAGACAAACGGAAAGAAGATGTAATATGTTATTTTGGATTTTATTTATGACGTGAACATCGTAAATCTCTACCCTGGCGCTGATCGGAGTGGTTCGGATGTATTTACTCTCAGCCTTTCAATGAAACCCACTTTCCTTTCTCTCATCTGTGCTCCTTATATAATTATACCAAGTGAGTGGCAGCTCAAGCGAATGCCTCAACAAATTGAGCTTCAAATGCACTTAGAGACCACAATGGGTTTCCTGCCCTTCAAATACATGGCTTGTAAACATCAGAGTGGTTATTGATTAAAAGTGAGGCTGCAGATTATGCCCCTTACATAATCTAAGGCTATGAAAGGATCAGGACTGTGGTCGGAAGGATTTGAGTCATCAGCAACGTCAATCATTTCTCACAAGCTTTTACAAAGTTGTCTTGTAATAACCACACCGAGTAGGATGCTTCTGAGGGTTTTTGGTGGTGATGATGCTTTGAATCCCACCGGAGATCTAATCAAAGGTATTTTAATCACATATTAGGGTTGGTGAGGTCAGGACAGATTGTACAGAAGTGATAGTTCATATAATTACCGCTATATTAATTTTGTAATTATCATTTCATCATTTCAGTCCACTATACAAAGATAAGCAGATTTACACTGCAGCTTCAGAGAAGAAGATCCTGTCTATTAATGTGCACATGTGTATTCATATTGTTTTTGTTTTTAATTAACTAATATTACACATTTCTGCTTTGATTAATTATTATATGTAGATTTAGCTCCTATTTGATATTCAATTTGACATTTAAGTATTTTTTCCTATTGCAGATAACTTTGAGGTGCAGTGGCTATGGAACACAATGGGAAGTCAAATGAATTGACCTGTGCACACGAAATGATGCTGGACGCTACATTACACTTAGTGTGGGGGATTTTCAAAATAAAAGGTCCCACATCACACATGCTCAGGCAGATATAAGTATTGCACCTAATTTCTGAAATGTTCTTGTACTCTAATTTGTTCTTACACTCTGTTGCACTTCTTACCCTTGAATTAGTCTTGCAGGCAGGAGGCAAGGATTGATGATATCGGTAACTCCTCTTCCTGACTCCTATAGTTTATTTCTTGTAACTGTCAATTAAACAGGCTTGTAAAAACTTTGCCAGAGGTACAGAATAGATGTCAGGGGGAGGAATTACAAACACCCATCAGGTTTTCTTCCTGTCCATAACACAATATTGAGAGCTAAAAAAAAAAAAAAAGGCTTGTAATATGCAGGAACAAATTTGTGTGTAAAAAAAAACAAAACAAAAAAAACGAGGCCAAATGAACATACTCTGTCTCTGTCACTGTGACGTTTCCATTCATCTAATCTGGTCATGAATGCTCCAGCTTGTGTTCAGTGTCAAAACTACATGTGTATACACTTATTCAACCTGTCTTTTCAGATTAAGATCAAAACAGAGCACTACAGCTCCTAAACTTAATGAATCATTAATTGATTTACACTGAGTCAAACTCACAGCTAATCTCCAGGGGTATTAGCACCAAATCCTAAAGTCCACTAATTGCACAACAAACTTTAATTACAGGTTGTTTTTTTTGTTTTTGTTTTGAGGGCTCTCCCTCATTTTGGCCCTGGGTAGTCAGTCCACCTGTTAAAGTCAGAAGACTGATAAAAACGGTCCCATGTGTTCAAAATTTTGTTGCAAAATCTAAGCAGAGAACGAGAGTTGCTGTGGATGAGTTTAGTAGTTGGTGGAGTTTTTGTCAAGTAATGCAGGTGATCATCCCTGAGAGAGCATCTTGTACATATATATAGCAGCCTCGGTCCCCCATGAGGAGGGACTGACACCAAGCTTCATTATATTTGAGGACAGGGGACCTTGCATGGCCTATATTTTGTTTCTCATTACAGATTGTCAGTTATTTAGCCAAACTGGTTTATTACGATAAATTCTGACTCCACAGATTATTGGGAGTCCTGCCTCACACAAATCTCTGAATTTGGAATGTTGAGAAGTTATACTGTGTGTGTGTGTGTGTGTGTGTGTGTGTGTGTGCGTGTGTTTCCATTTGAGAGTTGAAGCATGCTCAAATATAATTCTGGTCAGGCTGACCATCACATGTAACTCAGTGTAATGTCCTAACAAGGATAGCTGTGCAAACCTGTTTCTGCGTGTGTGTGTGTGTGTGTGTGTGTGTGTGTGTGTGCGTGTGTGCGTGCGTGTGTGCGTGTCGGGATGGGCGGAGGAGCCTGGAGGAGGCGGGGCCTTTGTTTGTTCGAGTCTCGACCGACTGGCAGGAACAAAGGGGTCCCGTAGTAACGGTAGATGAGGCAACACCGTACCACTATGCAAATGTCGCTTGAAAGAGAAAATAGGGAATTAAATACTATCTGTAATTAGAGGGAGAGTTGTAGTTTCTTGCTGTCTTGTGTTGGAATATTGGTGTGTACTACCGAGCGACGGAGCTGGAGCTCTCACCGTGCAGCCTCTCCGGCTAGCAGCGAGGCTAGCTGCCTGGAAACACCGAGCGGGGGTGTTTCGGTGCTCCTTTCTCTGCAGGTAACTCAAGCTCACAGCCACTGTAGTTAGACAGAACCACAGGTTCACAATAATCTGAAACACTCAATACAACGACATGGAAGTGTATGAGAGCGAGCTGTGGTGATAACTAACGTAGCAGCAAGGTTAATAGCTTAGCAATGATATCCGCTCAGCGGTTAATGAATGCGGCCCTGCGGCTCAGTGGACGCCTGGCCCTCGGTGTAAAACGGGCTTCTGGTTCCGTGCATGTCCACCCTATGATACATGTCTAGTCTCTGCTGGTGAGTTTGGGTCCTCGCTTGCCCTCTGTAGTGTTTCGGTGCTTGGAGGGACTTCCAGCATCGGTCGGGATGCTGCTCCATTGTTTGCAGTATTCAGTTATGGCGGACAAACCTGTCCTGCACCAAACACCCTGAAAACTTGTTATTCATCATGATGAGTGCTCTTACTGAGCTGAGAAGTCAGTGCCATCCTGTGTTCACTCAGGATGCTTCCCTCACCCTGTCATTCATACACACAAATGCTTGCCAAGTAAAATAATGCGTACGTCATTCATGCTGGGTCCTTTAATCCTTCAATTTTGGTTAGTATGTGGTGTTAAATTGAGGTGGAAAGTATTTTATGCTCATAGCATTTGTACACAATATATGAGCATCAAAGAGAGTTGTGCCACCTTATTTGATATGTGCAATCTACATTTTTTTTTAAGTCTAATCATGATATGAGAAGTCATTTTTCTTTGATATTATCATTATTATGTTTAAGATTCACCATGAGCCCTTGTAAAACACATAACTTCTTATTAAACGCTAAAATATAAAAACATGGATTAAATTTCAGGAAAATGTATTTAGTCTGTGTGTGGGGTTTGGTAACTGTCCCACATTTCATTAGTGTTTGCATGGTTCAGCACAAGCTATGGAGTGGATTGTATGTGGATTGGCACTATCATTCCAGTATTTGATCCATGCATGAAGTCAGGTGATATGTGAATAACTCAGATGTCCCTGATCATTTCTGAAAATTACAGAAACAATACTCAAGTGCTCTAGCAAGAGGATTTTTCGCGTTTCTTGGCCTAGTGCCCAAGTCTCTTGATCTCTACCGGAGGGGTGAACACCATTATTACCAATGGTGGTCAATCATCAATGTTTTGATTGATCATTGACATCAAACCATGTTCTTTTCTGTATGGGAAAATCTGGATTCATGCATTTAAGATTTTCCTTTAATTTGTCACCTGTCAGTGTTTTGGAAAGAAGATTTTTGCAACCGATCATGCTTGAATGCAAACTCTGCAATTGTAAACAGGTTTTAGTAGAAGAATTATCTGTTGCAGTTGTTTGACATGTGCATCAGCAGCATCATAATGATGGATACAAACTATGTGGTCAAGGGGGTAAAGGTCAGGGTGTTGGGTCTGCAGGTCAGAGGTGATGCATGGAGGTGGAGGGCAATCTGTTTGGTTATTATGATTGTATAATGTGGAAGAGAAGAAAGGGGTCAGTCTAGATGAAGGTGGAGCTGTGTCGAGTTCACACAGACACCCTTAATCTCAATTAATACCTCTGTCCATCCTCGTACCACATCATCTGTTTACTCACAGGGGATGATTTAAAAAATCCAGTCCAGCCAGGCTTGATCCTGCTGCAGAGTGGCCCTCGATGCACTCCCATGTTTCACCCCCTGCTGCTTTTAATTTGTTACAATCCCCTTTTATATGCTGAGCTGACAGTGACAGACTGTGTTGCGCATAAATTGCGGCTTCAAAATAATAAATGAACATTATGCTGCCTTCAGGTGCTTGTTGGTGATGATTTACAAGCAGGTCACGAACAGCAGGGAAACTGGGATGCTCTACAATTGTTATAATGTTTGATAAAAGCTCTATCTGTGTAGAGCAGGATATCTGAGCCCTACCGCGGTTGTCGGGGTCATATTTCCAGGGACTGTTTGTCTCACATATTCCACTCTGCCACATCTCAGACCTAATTACATGCAGCCGCTGCCTGTGTGAGGTCTCCTTTAGCAGATACACAGAAGAGATTTTTTTTCCCAGTACCCTGAATTGTTTGAGCATGAATGCCTTATCTGGGCAGACAAGGGTTAACAACAGCCAGGGCCGGGTGAGGGGGGATGGGTAGGAACATAGACCAGAAGGGTAGACATGCAAGAGCAACATAGTCAGGTTACCATAAATGTATCACACATTTATATTGAATATTCAGTTAATCTGCGCAAACATCCACTACTTTTACGTGAATATTAGGATAATGGTTCAGCTTCATTCTTTCGTCCTACAGAGAGATCGTTTCCTTATTCATTCAGTCCAGATCAAAGCGTAGTAGGGAGTTTCGGGTTACTGTCACAATTAAAAACCTCCTTTAATATTAGTGCAGTAGTAATAGGCTATCAGGTTGCAGCTTTCTGCACATCAGTCATTTCTACTCATTGAACTGTGTAAGTCAAGCCCCTGCTCAGCTTACAATAAAATTGTTTTTTCAGTCTTGCCAGTGGGTTTTCCTTTCATTTTAGAATGTGAGCGAAATGCTTGCTGCAACCTTTTGTTCAAAAGAAATTGTTTCCATCCTGCTAATAAAGCCATACCTTAACCAGAAAGTGTATTTCGCCTTTAGAACACCCAAAAATAGTTATTGTGAACTAACAAAGTTTTCTCTCTTGCATCACTTTGTGACTCTAGAAGTCAGACAGAGCCAGCCACATATATTTAGTTTGAAGCTTCTGGCAACTGACTGCTAACAACAGCAAAACTTTCCAAAAAAATACCCATTTACAAACTCCCAAGATCATCGTACGGTGTAATCCATGTCTTCAGAAATCCACAAAAAGTTGATAATCCAAACGATGGATTAAAAAGACTAGATTTATACTGGAAAAAATAAATGAGAGCTTTTATACTGATGTCATTTGGCAGTTTTGCTGTTAGTAAGACCCACAATAGTGAATCATTGTAAGGTAAATTACATTTTATGGTTGAGGTAATGCTTTAAGTGTAGGCCGGACTGATGTATCAGCCAACCGATGGTGTAATGTGGTGTGTCCAGCAAATGGGGCTATTTTACATTGGTCCTTATGTAAATGGTCACGACTGACAATGTTAAATGTTTTTTTTTTTAATAAAACAAAAAGTCTGTCTAAGAAATTCGCCTTCTGCCTGTATACATATGTAGTCATATTGCTACAAAATTGGTGCACAATGAACACAGAAAAGGTTCATTTTTTTCAGTCCAGCGATAAAATTCACTATATTGGTGGACCTGCTTTTAAGCACATTTTTAACCACCTGAAGTCAAAATCAAAACATAATTGGTGAGATTTTGTTTTTTTAACTTCACCATCAACTTTTTCTAACTTGGGTCTTCAAAATGTGCATTGAAACACCTCAATGTAAACCTTGTGATCGACAACACTGAGTGAAGGTGTGGGCGGTACAAGAACAGTCATCCTTGTTAGGATTCCCCCATTTCACTGATTGTTTTCTTATATTTTTGTCGTCTAATAAAAATTGACCCTTTTTTCCCAGTGATTTGTTATCTTGTCCATTTACCAGATTGAAGATGCATTAGGTAATGAAAGCGAGGGGGAAATGTTTTTGGCCGCGCACTTTCATTTCAGTAAATCTGGACGGAAACATCCAAAGTTAGATTACTTGGATGATGTTGTGATTTGAATGAGCTAAATCCAAGTCATCTAAATCTTCTCTAAATCTCTGCTTGTCTCCACTCCTCTCCTCTCTTGCCTTGTGTGTGCAGGCTGTTCGTCAAAGTCATTCAAGCTGTACTCTCCTAAGGAGCCCCCCAACGGCGGCAGCTTTCCCCCTTTCCACCCAGGCGCTATGCTGGACAGAGATGTGGGGTAGGTCTGTCTCAGTACAGGACAAAACATAGTTTTCACTCATTAGACCACTTAGTTTCTCTTCTCTTTACACCTTTAATGTTGTCATTTTTGATATTTTTCCTAAGAACAAAGCATGCTCATTTTTAGTTATTGTTTTTGATGTGTAATCGACAATTTCTATCCTCTGGGTTGTGTTTTTCTAGCACACTCTTCTTCTTCCGTCCTTTTAAAATCACTGCAAAAAAGACGACTCATCTTTAGTATCAGAGTCACAGCCGACCCTGATTTGAACGTGTCCCCCAGGAAGTCAAAACAGAGATGATCAAAACCAGAATAAGCGTTTCCTGCAGAAAATGCTACCTGAATGCAACCTGTGAGTTGGTGAAATAGAGTAAAAGCTGATGAGAAAGTAGAACAGGGAGAAAGGAAGTGAATATTTGAATGATTTATGTGGCTGTAAGACAAGCACAGCTTTTTTTCCCGTGAGTTTCAGAGGCAAGGCTGAAAAAAACGGAAGCAAATGATAAGTTGTAATCTGAAGCTGAAATTGGGTGAGTTTACTGAAGAATTGAGGTTTAAAGGAGAGATGGTGAAGATACGTAGAAAGAAGTTCAGAGGAAGGTAATAGTTCAGAGCCTTAAATTCCTGCAGTGGACTTTGAACCGTTTTCCTGTCACTTTCACGAAATGCAAGTACAAAATGAATTTAAAAAAAAAAGTGTAGTAAGAAGAAATCTGAAAATGACTAAATAAAAATGTCCTGGAGGGCAGAGAAGTTTGAGATTAATTTCTCAAGTTGCAAAACGCATACGGAATCGTTTCAATAAAGTATACACAGTTACAGTTAATGAAGTGTTGCTCTTGTGAGTTCTTTTTAGGACTGTGATGGATACTCTTTCTTCTGTGCATCATTTTATTCTGTTACACTGTGCATTCTTACCTGAAACAGAAAGAGATACTTGATGTGGGATTTACTTCAGGAAAAAAGATTTAAAACGCATGTTTGTTGGGGAAAAAAATATGGCAGTATAGTGAATGGAATATAAATTTGCTTTCATTTCTGAACTGATGGATTTTTTTCCCTCTCTCAGGCCAACACCCATGTATCCCCCATCATACATGGAGCCAGGAATGGGGTAAGTTTTCAGAGCTCCAAACTACTTCATAAAACTCTTGATATAGCTCTGGACTTGTGGACAAAATGGAGGCTATAAAATGGTCTGCAAATTAACCTGAGTCGGAGGCTGCTCTCGGCTTATACCTCTTGTTTGCACTGCGGGTGTTGGAGCAAGCCACAGAATCGTTTAATACCCTGTTTCCTGTTTCAGGAGACCCACACCGTACGGGAACCAGACAGACTACCGGATATATGAGCTGAACAAAAGGCTACAGAACTGGACGGAGGTGAGAGACGCTCCGTAATTCACTCAGAGACTCGTATAAACTCAATCACTCTTTTCATTTTCGGTCTGCAGTGCCACCATTTGCAGCTGCTGTGAGTGACGCACTCTTGCCATGTTTTCAAATATTTCTGCCCAGCTGCTGTTTATTTGTAGCTAACCATGCTAGGGACTTTGTGGGAAAGTAATCCTGAGATCTCTCTGTGACTCAATTTACATTCAGACGCTAATAGGATTATCTGATCAACCTGGCTAAAACGTAATTGGAGTGCCAACTGTTTATATGCCTGAGTGCGCAGCTGAGTTGCTATAATGAGCAATGCTTTTTTTCCCTGTGACTGTCATTGTGCACACCACAGCAAATATATGCATGCAAACCTTGCTGGGGTTAAGTTTTATGTTCAACCAAACACCATTGGACCTTGTTTAGAAAGTCCATCTGCTCAACCTCAGTTTTGTTTTTACACCCGTGTAGTTCATTAAAACCACTTAGGGAAAAAAGTAGAGCCACTGGATTCTTCCATGTGGTGTGTTGAGAATGTCAAAAATGTGTACATTGTTACACAGTCTAAAAAAGTTCCCACAAACAAGTGCTTTTGGGTTGGATGAAGAGTTTGAGTTTCACAGAATGTAACAAGAATTTGCTTGTTTGTCAACATTTAATATTGTATCATCTGTTTCATTCTTGTGGCAAATATTTCCTTTTAACATCTGAATTATGACCCTCGAACATGGGCCGAACCACATTTGCCATTAAAGTGATGTTTTTCCCTCCTGCGTCGCTTCTTTCAGGACTCCAGAATGCTGAAAGAGCCAGCCATGTGTGTTTTGCTTGACACTAATAGCAACTGACAGCTCCCAACCATGTTCTAGTTTCTTTGATTGTAGCCTAATTTGTTTGTGGATTACTGAGACTGCAGCTGGATAGAGGAGATCGGGTTTATACCAGACAGTTCTCTTGATGGAACACTTTTAGGATGATGTAGTACTTCAACATAGAACACATAATTTAGTCTTCTTGCATTGGATATCAGTGCATTCTAGTTCACTTGTGGTTACATGAACAAGTAAATCAAGTTCTAATGGGGTTATGCCTGATGTTTTGTAGAAATTAAAAGACTTTGATTGTTTTGCTTTCAGGATTGTGACAATCTGTGGTGGGATGCCTTCACTACAGAGTTCTTTGAGGATGACGCAATGCTCACAATCACTTTCTGTCTGGAAGATGGACCCAAGCGATACAGTAAGATTGATGTTGTGAAGACAAATAAATGTTTTTACACTCCTTCATCATTTCTCAAAATATACTATTTGTATCAGGTTTCAGATAAAAGATGGTGAAACTTGTAGTTGCTGTTCTCTTTTAATTGGATCTCTGCCTCTGCATCCTGAATCATTCACTTCTCCTCTTTGTGTCTGCAGCCATTGGCAGGACGTTGATTCCACGATACTTTCGGAGTATCTTCGAGGGTGGCGCCACTGAGCTCTTCTATGTCTTGAAACATCCAAAGGAGTCCTTCCACAGTAACTTTGTCTCGCTCGACTGCGACCAGTGCACCATGGTGACACAGAATGGCAAACCTATGTTCACACAGGTACAATTACTGTCGCTATAGAAATGTGTGGCTTCCTGTTCTCCCCTTTGCTGCTGTTCTGAGTGTGTTCAACCTTTTTCTAACTCTCGGATCAGGTTTGCGTGGAGGGTCGTCTGTACTTAGAGTTCATGTTTGATGACATGATGAGGATCAAGACGTGGCACTTCAGCATCAGACAACACAGAGAGGTCCTGCCCAGGAGCATTTTAGCCATGCATGTAAGTGCTCGACTCACAACTATAAAAACACAAACACCCTCAGTTTTAGGTTCAACTTTTACCTCTCCACCCTGTTGTGAAGGATCCCCAGATGCTGGATCAGTTGGCTAAAAATATTACCAGATGTGGGCTGTCCAACTCCACACTCAACTACCTCCGTGTAAGCAAGTTTCCTTAATAATCATGCTTATCTCCCAGATTAGTAATTGGATTCCCTGTAGCGACACTCACAACACACAGCTAACACTTCCTAACGTTTCCTTCCATTTCTGCTCCAAGCTTTGTGTGATTTTGGAGCCCATGCAAGAGCTGATGTCCAGGCACAAGACTTATAGTTTGAGCCCTCGCGACTGTCTCAAGACCTGCCTCTTCCAGAAGTGGCAAAGAATGGTAGCACCCCCAGGTAACATACACACACACACACACACACACACACACACACACACACACACACACACACACACACTTCCTTCACTTCCTTATTAAGCTAGTGGTACCTTAAATTCAGCTGTTTTTTGCAGTTAAACTATATATATTGCATTTATTTTCATAACTTCAGTGCATATGGTTTATGTTTTTATATTTACTAAACCCCATTTTGTTTGTATGGTGTTATTTATCATGCTTTGATCTACATCTCTTTATATCCTTCAGTGTTGTAACACCTGACTCATTTCTCCTTGTGTGGGACTAATAAAAGATTAGCCTATTTTAATTTAGCATATGATGAAGGGTCAAATCCAGGCCCAGAAAAATCTGATTCGTGTAGGTAACTAATGATCTTTTTTTCCCCACACACTTGCAGCTGAGCCAGCCAGACAAGCGCCCAACAAGCGGCGGAAAAGGAAGGTGTCGGGCGGCAGCACGGTGAGCTCCGGCGGAGGCAGCAATAACAACAGCAACAGCAAAAAGAAGAGTCCAGCCAACAGCTTTTCTCTCTCCAGCCAGGTACCTGTAAGCATTACATCTACTTGACCTCTATCTGCACCTCCTAGATTATCTGAGCAAGGTGAAGAGAGCGGGGTGGGGAGTGGGAGGGTGCAGTGCAAGGCCAGCAAGGAAGTTTAGAAAGTTGTTGGTGGGTGTAGCAGCAGATGGTAGCTGAGGTGTTGAGTGTGTGAAGGGAGTTTAGAATAGCACTAGCTTAGCTGCACTTGGAGGGGGGCTCTGTGTTGAGGTGTGGTGGTGCTGTTGGAGGGGTGGTGGGGTTCTAAGTGTACTGAGGATGACTAGATGTAGTTAGTTGACCCCCTGATGTGAACCAGTGATGGGCAGTCCCTGGTCCTCTTGGGCCACAGGCTACTGGGTGTGTATGTGTGTGTGTGTATGTCTGTGCGTACACATGCACAGACACACACACACACATATATAGATGAGGCCTCCATCTCTAAATGATACAGGACACATTTTGGGGTGGGGGTCACCTTGCTCTGATCTCCAGTGGGACAGTTAGGTCTTCTCTCTAAATCAGCCTGTCAGAGCACACGATTCACGCAGCACTGCTGTCTTTTGCTGATTTGCTTGGTTGGTTGAGCGAACGAGACCCGAGGTGGAATGAAACCCTCCCCGTGTTGCAGCACTCGAGGATCAGGGATGCCCACTGCTGGCCAGTAGGGAGGACCCTGGACCCTGGTTCTTGGAACAGGGGCTGGGAGTCACACGGACTGCTGAGCTGTCAGCTTAGATAACCCCGTTTGGTTTCCAGAGGAACAACACATTGTCCTATTGTGATTGGGTTCATAGTGAGAGGGCGATGATCTCTCAACACGTTGGTCCCTAAAGACGAAGCTTAACTGACCAAATATAAAACATTTGATGTAGAATTCTTTGAAAAATTCATGAGAATCTGAAATTGGATATATAAATCTGATCCCAGTTAAATTCATACACATCACAGGCCCAAAACATAGAGTGTCGTTGCAGCTCGTCCGTGCAGCCAGTCATTCCGCCCACCCCCCTGTATTATGGGGATAATATGTACCGGCCCTTGCTGTCCCCTTTAGGACGTGATGATGGTGGGAGAGCCCACTCTGATGGGAGGGGAGTTTGGTGACGAGGACGAGCGTCTGATCACACGGCTGGAGAACACACAGTACGATGGGGCGAATGGCCTTGAAGATGAGGACAGTTTCAACAGCTCGCCTGCGCTGGGGGCTCACTCGCCCTGGAACAACAAAGCTCCCTCCAGTCAGGAGAGCAAGAACGACAACTCCCAGTCGTCCCAGTAGAGCGCTGAGGTCCCAGCCAGCCCCCTTTTCAATGATTAAACCTACTGGGATCCACCTGAGCCAACGCACTAGTGAGACGAGTCAGGGAGCAGGGTCCGGAGTACTTGTGTTCAGTTTCATTTTGTTCGTTTTTCTCCGTTGTGTTATTTCCAAGCTTAGCGGTTAGCAGGGACACTACTTGATGGATTCAAACGAGCTTGAAGGACATCCCACTCTCGCTCCCTTACATTGGTGCACATTCTCAGTGGTGCTCAGCCTTGGCCCTCGTTGGCTCGGCTCCAGTCAGTCTTTAGAGATGTGGCGAGGCTGGTGGGGTGGCAGTGTGTGTGCGTGTGTGTTCAACCTTCCCCCTATCATGACTCACCACAACGCTGTAGCCAGAGTTGACATGTCCTGTTGTCCGAGTGCTCGCCATGGCCACCATGGCTGTGGGTTCTTGTTCCAACCTCGGGTCTCTCAGGCGTGCGTTTTCCTTGACGACGCACCTCGTTGTTTCTGTTGTGCTCATGTCACAGGAGAGAAATGCTTAGCTTTTATTTAACTTATATTTTTTTTTGCAGGCTGCAGAACACTGTCTTAGTATAAAAATTCCTCATCCGGTTTTTAAAAACTCAATTATTTGTTTTTATAGGACCTGGTTGGAACAAAAACCTGTACAGTGCCGGAGCTTGAGGACCGGAGTTGAGAACCACTACGCTAAATCTCACACCCACACACACACACACAAACACACACACACGCACCTACACACACACACAAGCACTCACACACACACATACACACACACACACACACATACACAGACACGCACTCTCACACACAGACACACACACACACACACACACACATCTAACACATGAAACATTGAGGTACAGGAGCGAGGTGGTACACAGCACGTCTGGACCAGAGCACCAGGCGCTACAGAAGTGTGTTTTCATTTTCTATGTTTCAAACTTGTTTTGAATTTTTTTTTATTTTTGTAAACAATTTCTAAGAAACAAACAAACAGACAAGCAAGCAAACAAAAACACCCCAGAATATTCTTTGCACTGTTTTCGCTATTAATCTATTTTTCTTATGAATTGACCGTGTATTTTTCTTTTCTGTTTTTCTATTCTTGCTGATGTAAGAACTGTAAAACATCTGAAACCTGCAGTATATTAATGTATAAGTATTGCTGTTAGCTCATTCTTCTTGTGATGGTAATAACTTTCCCGTAAGTCCATGCTTGATATAGCATCATCCATCTGTGTCAGACGTCACGCCGTCATCAGGTCCGTCAACTTCAGTTCTAGATAAACACTCGGGGAGAACGAGGCTTGTTTTACTACATGGGAGTCTAAAGCAGCACACTGGATTCCAGTTTCTCCTCCAAATTTCCAACCAAACGCCCGGTTCGGATCTGTTTCGTCTTGTCATTACAGAACTGTTTGCTTCGTCTTGAAATCCTGGGGTGCTCTCTTTAGAGAACAATTACAGAAATCTCAAATTTGCTACTCAAAAATATTTTAAAAAAACACATTTTGACAGGATTGTAAAATAAGAAGAAAAAAAAAAAGACTTTTGTATTAACTTAAGTTTCCCAGAAATGTTTTTATCACAGTTCAGAAAGCTGCAGACCAAGGAGCTACATGTAAAGATTCTTTAGATATCGATGACACTGAGCTGTTTGTTTTATGAAGAATCATTTTGTTGGCTTTACTCCTCTTGTTTGTGTCTGTGGTTGTATATTTTTAGCTAGTAATTTCTGTAAAAGTTATTCTATGTATTCCTCACTAGAACTACGAGAAATTCAATCTAATGTAAAGAGATGAAAAGCCCCCTAAAGTTTTTTTTTTTTATGTGGTTTTGAAATGGTACAATCACAGATGAAATAAAATTTCCCTCATTTTAGCAAACTGTATTTATTTTTCTATGTCCTGACATTCAGTTTAGGTGCAGCCCACATGTACAGTGCTCATGATGATATATTGAGGAGTTTTTGGGGCTGCCGAGTCAGCTTATGCTGGTAGAAGTCATGACTTGGGTTGTTTTTTTTTTTTGTTGCTTTTTGGTTGTTGTTTTTTTGTTTTTTATTTTATCATCATGCAGCTCCTGAGTTAATCTGGCTTGATCCTCACAATGGTTCAGTATATTCACATTCAAGAGATATTTAATAGCTATTTTTTGCTGTTGTAGGTTTCCGGTCCATCTGAAAGTGTATCAGATGCACAATAAAAATAAATAACCACATTTAGAGAAAGTTAATTGAAGTGGTCTTTTTTTTGTTGGTTTTTTTTTGTGAAGTCGCTGTCTGATTCTTAACGAGTTGTCATTTTTTATTGAAATAAATACACGGTAAACTAATCAAGTCTATAGATTTCAGAGTTTTTAACTAAAAAAAAAAAAAAAAAAAAAAAGGTCGAATATAAGTAAGATTTCTATGGTCATTAAAAATGAAAATTATGGAAAAATGGCATTTTCCAGGCCTTGAAAATACTTTTTTCCACTAAATTTTGGAAAATAATAGAAATTTACTGTATAGTACTAAATACTGTATATGAATTCACGTTTACCGAGAAATTTCTCTTGCATAATATTACTCGATATATTTTTGTCAGTGGTTTTTAAGTAAAGCTATACTGCTGTATTTTTACATGTATTTTTGTAAATTTTGCATGTATAAAGCAATTCTGAGAATATATGGTCATGAAAAAAAATGCCTAAAAGGACCTGGTATTTAATTCGTGGCAAATATGTTGGATGGTTGTGTCAGTGGAATCGTTCAGCTTTATTTACCTATTAAAACTGGAAAAGGGCTTCAGCATCATAGATCCCAACTATATGATGGTAATGTGCGGAGCTCCCCAGCAGGGGGTCTCACTGAGCTGCCCATCAAAAATCCCTCCATCATAAAACCTGGTGGACGTGTGGCCTGTGAATCCACACTGAGATGTAGGTTAGTCAATAAATTGTCTCTGAATCTAATGTAGGGGTGACAACATCCCTCAAGTGGACGCTGGAATGTTGGTGCATCCATAGCTGGCTCCGTCACTGTGGTGGGGGCTGGGTTTATATTGATATTTATTATTAGTCATTCATGTCAGATATCAATTAAAGTTGAATTTCCAATAAGTACTTTCGTCCTTTTGGCTGTCAGATGTGCTGGTAACTCTGGTATCCAGGAGACACAAAGCAGATCACTGTTAGTAGCAGGAACAACAAATGTCATAACATGCAAATAGGCCTGTAGCTGAGCCCACTAGAGTCAGCTCTGTTTCCTTGTTGAATCTTGTGAGTGGCACATAAAAAGATAAGGTCATCTCCATGTTCATTAGTTTACTGAGTCTTTGTTGACAGAGTAGAACTACTAAAACAGGTCGCGGTGATACGTGATGACAATAGGCACAAATGCCTGGCGTTCTGTTGTTTCTGCAAGTAGCTGAGTCACACCTGGGTTTGCTTATTCATGCACAGCAAAAAAGTCAACAAGAGGAAAAAAAAGGAGAAGAACATGAACAGAACAGTGAGTACAAGTATGAGAAATTTCCAAAAAGTACATTATCACAGCTGGAGGCCAGCGTTTTAAACAGTGACACAAATATGACTCAGAATTAAGGAATTTTGTAGTTTATGAAAAACATTATGAATATTATGTTGTCACTTAAGTTGTCATCAATTAATAATTTGGTAATCTTCACATATTTGTGTGCCATTTTGAGCTAATTATCAGCATGTGAATTATAGTCGTGGCCAGAAAGATTTTGCTCTGAACAGTCACAGAGATCTTGACTTTTAACCACCAAATTCTAAATTACTTCCTTCTGAAGTGGATGTTGACTTTTGTACCTTATTTGAAGAAAGGCCTTCCTGATAAATTGCCTTCGTGAGAATGAGACGGACAGATGAGCAATGTAAAAAACACAATAGGCGTCATTCATAAAGGTTCTGAGAGACAGCTGTAATTTCTAGCCCTCAAAACAGCCAGAAAAGCCCGGTGACATCGATTGTGTAACACTGTAACTGTAATCCAGATGTGAAAAGACTTCAATGTTACAAGAAGAACTCAATAGATGTCACCGGGCGAGGAGTTACACATAGCTGTGAGACTTTGCTTCTGGTTTGTAAGATTAAATTTAAGCTTACATAGAGTCCTCACGTGTGCAAGATGCCACCACAGGAAGTCAGAATAGTTACAATACGGTGTCTTTCAATTAAAAATGATATTTTGTGGTCGAGATAAAATGTTATCGGCAAGTCAGTCTTGGGTAGTCAACTCTATCTGTAGAGCATCTTAACCGCTCTTGCCTGTTATCAGCTAGTCTCTATCCGATTCCGGCAAAGCTGAGGGACTTAACCATGCAAACCAGGAGATATTGAAGAAGCCTTGAGTAACTCTGCAGTCCTGTTGGTACTACCAGGCCTTGCTGGCCTTCACATGCCAATGCCTCTCCTGGTAGCAGATTAAAAGATCAGCCTGTAATTGATGAGCTAAAACCAGGGTGAGTGATTGGCAGGCGATTGTGCACCTGATGAGAAGCAGGTGGAGGGACATGAGAGTGCTGCTATATTTGCGTCCGGAGATACTGAACGTCTCTTTTCATGCAAATGTTACTCCTCTCCTCCCTGTAACCGCTGCTGTCACACCACTGAATTGCCGGGCACCGAATTTTCCAACCAAACAGTGACGAAGTAATCATCTGCAAATAGGCGTCACAGTTCCTCCTCTGAGTGGTGCCTCTGCAGCAGTGAGCTGTAGGTGAGTAATAGCACCATTACTGATAGTTTCAGCTCAGTGTTTGTATGTGTGAGTGTGTGTGTTTGTGTGAGGGTGTGAGGTGGGGGTGGGGACAAGTCTTTTCCTGTTCAGCTTCAAAAAACTGTCACTGTAAATGGAATATATTAGCCCTGATAATTACAGCAGAAGTATTTTGTTGGCCACCTTTTGATATTCCCAGCATTCCCAGGAGTCTTTCTCTGCATGTTTGGTCAGTGTTGCTGCATGTTTAGACATCCCAAAACTGCAGACTTTGGATTCTTTATTGAGGAAAAAAAAAAAGCGTGTGATTTATGACGACTGTAAATAAACTGTCAACAACTTTCACATCAATATCAATCGGGATCCGTGATGTCTCTGAGGAAATATGTGAGGACGAAAATCCCATTTCTGAGCAGTTAACCCTTCCTGTTGTTTACTTCCCTCACTCTCCTTGTTCTCTCTCTCCCTCCCTCCCTGTAAGACCCTCCCTCTGTCCCTCCTGCACTCCCTCCTTCTCTCAGTCTCCACCAGGCGAGCACACAGTCGACTTGACAAGAGAGCTGGATCCGGTTTCCTGGGACTCTGACAGACTTAAAGCACATCAGAGCAGTTGGACTGAACTTCATGGTTGAACCACAGCGGGTGAGTTGACTCATTGACAACTTCCATATTTCTTATCTGCCCTGCACACACTTTGAACTCATTTAAAAAAAAAAAAAAATTCCTCTCTTTCTTGTTCCACTTACATCAATGAATGGCTTGTTGGAGACGAGGAAGTTGATGTGTTCAGTTATTACGAAATTAATTTGAGCAACAGATTAAAAACAGACAGTAGATGAGCACTGAGAAATACCGCTTTCAGAATTTGTTTCTCCTTTTGTGTTGAACCACTTACTGTTAGTAGGAACCAGCATTTGTCTAGGTAGCCGGAGGTGAAACAGGTGTTTCAGGTGAACACAGCATTTATGTGTTTACACTGTGAACACAAGCTCCAGTAATCCTTCATAAGTCCTATTTTGTTTTTCCCAGGACTTGACTTGCATCCCTTCAATGTCAAAACTTTCTCCTTGAAAGAAACTCACCTAGATGACTAGACTATGACAAAGTAACTTAAAGGCCAGTGTTATTCTGTAAACACAAAATCGGCGTAGCAATTTTGTACTCTCAGAACTCTTTCTCTGGATTCTGTCTTGTCTTGTTTGATGTTGGGGTCATTGACCGGCCATGTTTAAAGGAACACACCAACTTTATGGGAAATACGCTTATTATCCATCCTCCCCACAGCCACATACTCCTCTCTGCTCTGAGCTGCGTTAGGGAGCTTAGACCCAGAGAGACCAGCTGACTGCTAATTAGCTTCGCACAATTGATGGTAGCAATGGGAATTGTTAGCATAGCTCCAAAAATTGATCAGGTTTTGGATGTTGTTTTAGCCCGAAGTAATACAGATTAAAGAGGATTAAAACTAGCTGTGCTCCTCTAGTTGTTAGCTGAACTTGTGAGGCGCTGCATCAAATCAGGGCACCCAGTCAGGAAAGTAGTTCCAACTGTGTGTCTGTCTTGCAATTTAAAATGTTTTTTTTGAATTTTTTATAACGAATGTCACACAGAAAACTAGTGATTTTAATGAAGGCAAAGACCGTTTTGGAGAAAATTTAATTTAAACATTGGTATGCTAACACTTCCCACTTCCCACCATTCATTGTGCTAAGCTAACTCGTGTAGGTCACACTTCCTTAATGGAACTCAGATCAGAGGAGAGGATCAATGTTCTTGTCTGGGTCTGGAGATGATGGACGGATATGTCACTGTTACTTTAAGGTCACTCACTCACTGTCTCCCTCACTTGGGATGCCGGGTCACATCTACTCGGAGGAACCACTGTGACTGGTTGATGTCAGTGATGATGGCAGTCACCCAGACGATGTCTTGATCCGTCTAAAAGTAGATCAAACTGAAGACACTGAGCTCTCAGACTTCACTGTGACTCAGCCTGTGGTTGTTTTTTTTTTCTCTTGTATGAGTGTGACATTTTCCTCTATTCTTGTCTGGTTTTCAGTCTCATCATGAGGTGATGACTCTGTAAACCAGTATCGCTCCACCTGGCTCACCTTTTGGCATGGGGTCACGTAAAAGAATGGCGGCTTGGGGGCAACAGCGCGTTGATAGAGCCCCCAGAGCTGCACTGGGGATCTTCCTACTGGGGCTCACCCTGGCACAGTCTGTCAACCTTCAGCCCAGCTGTTCATCGGCCGAGGCTCCTCTTAGCCTCACCCAGCCCCAGTACCAAGACACCGCAGAGATGAACAGTGGAGCCGGCTTCATGACGGCTGTGGTCCAGTCCTTTCTCCACACTGTCCAGCCAAAACCTTTCCCTGAAGGTCAGTCTACTCCCACTTGAATATCTGCTGTCTGTGTCACTTCCAGTTTAAACCACACCAAAATACAACCAGAACAGAGAGAACGGTCTGACCTTCTTTCCTGCTGTGCTGGAATACAGTTGATGATGGTTAATAAGTATCTCAATGGGCACTATGTCAGTCAATCTTTAACCTTAATGTGCTTTTCTGTTGTTTCACCTGTGTCCCTTCTCTTTACATTACTTCCTGCCTGATTTCAGAGAGCAAACATGCCTAAAAGCCTTCGCCCAGTTTCAGCTCATTGTATGTTGGGATAGTCATGTCGCTCCGGAGGATGGAATAATAGCTTTTGTTTGAGGGTTTCAGCAGTGAATGGCTCGATGACGTAAAAGAGACTCTTATTACATTTCAAAATCTTCACCATTAACCAGCAGGTGACAGCACTTGTCTGAACACTCCTTTTACACTTTATCATACGATAAGAGGATAAGGTCCGATGGCTGATGACTGTGGGTTTCTGTTGTAGAACAAACGACACGACCTGTTTGAAGGCACATAATACCGAACGTGTTTGTGATTCAAATCTTTGTGGAGGACTTCCTCTCTTTTTAAAAACAAATTTAACCCCCACAGTCAAAAACCCCCAAACCAAACCTAGTTGCGATAACTTCAAAAAGTTAGTGTCATGATTGCCTTTAAATTTTAAGTTGATGGAACAGCAATACTGGCAACGGCAACATTATGTAGTTTCTTTACATGAAGTCATTGCACTGGGATGTATTGTGATGTTGATGAAATATTGATTAATTATCTCCAATATGTATGTTTATTCAAAATATTGAAATCTTTTCAAGAATTGATAATTATTTCTTGACTAATTTAACATCACCAAACATTTATACAATGTTTGGAGGTCGTTCTTAAATACTTCCAAGTTTAACTTTTTCTCCCCAACTAATTATGACTAATGAATCAACTGAACTGGGGATAAATAGAATTTAAGGCCAAGCAGTCAACCAGAACCCTGAGATCTTGGCTCTAAGGTTACTAACCAGAGAACCTGTTTCACAGGATCATATTCCTTCTAATAATCTGACAAAACAAAACACAAATCAAAAAAACCCTAAACTTCCTTTTCTATGACTTCCTCATAGAAAACACAAGCTGCTGCCACCGGTGTTCATTATTAAGAATAGAACACCGCTGGGAATAAAAGGGTATTTGTTGCAATCTGCAGTCAGATGTCATACCTAGAGAAGGCGGCAGCAACACAAACAGCTCGTGTGAAGAGCAGCAGAAGCTTTATTTAATACTCACAATAACAGTCAAACCACACAATAATTGCTGTTGTCATAAAAAGTTCAATCTCTCCTGAAAAAAGTCCCGGTTTCCCAGTAATCAAGATGGAGGAGTCATATTTCCACTTTTACAATGCAGGAGATGAAAACATTTGTACAAAGCAGGGCAGGACACCTCGTACTACAAATCTGACAAGGAAGTACGCTAAGCATAAAAGTAGTGTGTCCTGTCGCTAAAAGCTGTGATTGGTTATGTTGAATTTAGAGCTTCCCTTTCTTTTCTTTTCTTTTTTTACACTGGAAGAAAATGGAAAACAATTTAAGGATTTTTGGCGCTTTTGTTAAAGTGCGTGACATGACTCCTACTCTGGAAGACTAACCTGACAATTTCAATAAAAAAAAAACCAACTCAACTTTTTCTAAGTTCAACATTTTGCAAACGTCATAGACAAACTATATATATATACACCAAAGGTGTCTTCTGTCAGCATGTTTTGTTCTTGTTCTTGATATAACAGCCCCCCAAAATCCCATTTTAATATATATTTTTATTCCTGGCCTTTTCCCATAATGAGAACAAGTGACTCAGGTACATGAGAAAGTCTGGAACCTTTGTTTGTCCTCTAATCTCTTTCTAGATTTGATCCTGAGGGTTTACACCCACTTTCAAGAACTTCAGTCAAATCAAGAACTCGTGAGAGAGGTGAGTGAATTGAGATGATTTATTTATTTGTACATTCTGTATAGGACAGAGCAGCCACACCCTCCCCAGCTGGAAATCTGAGAGTGATTCGTGTATGTGTGTGCATGGGTGTGTGTGTGGGTGTGTGTGTCCCACTCTAGTGAGGTTACTGAGGCCCTTTCATCCCCTCTGCCTGCAGACTGTCACCACAGTAACGTAAAGCTACTGATGTCTGACGTCTTGCTGTGTTTGACGTCACAACACCACAAAGACCTGCCATTGTGCTGCTATTGAGGGCTTGAAAATTAGATCTTGTGTCACTTTTGTTACCTATCTCTTTTGTGTGTGTGTGTGTGTGTGTGTGTGTGTGTGTAGATCTTGTTATATGAGGTGGGCTTCCTGGTGTGTACAGCCATTGGCATCCTCTACATTGTCCTGATGCCCATAGTTGGCTTCTTCCTGGCATGCTGTCGCTGCTGTGGCAACTGTGGTGGGAAGATGTACCAGAAACAGACACCTTCCACTCACTGTCGCAGAAGAAGTCTCTACTGGAGTGCGTTCGTCACCACGGCCATTATTTTGTGAGTGTGTGTGTGTGTGTGTGTGTTTGTGTGTATCTTTACACAGGATAATGATACATCATCTGAAATTAGCTGAGAAGATGACAGCTTGAAAGTGGTTGTGTGGGTCTCCCTAACATTAAGAATATGTCCATGACACAAATTGAATTGTGTGTATATATGTTTGGTTTTGTGTGTGTGTGTGTGTGTGTGTGTTTGTGTGTGTGTAGTGCTGGCAACATCTGCATGTTCAAAAGCAATGAGCACCTCCAAGTGAGTGTGGACGAGAGTGCATTGGAGCTCAACAACAGCATCAAGAATGTCCACACGTTCCTCACAGCTGTGCCTCAGGTAAGAACAGACGGACAGATGGACAGAGATGCCAAAGGTCAGGGATCCCATTATGGCAGCATTTATCAATACACATTAGCCACACACATTCTGCAATAGCAATGGGATAACGTCCCCTTGAAACTATAACTTGATGTGATATAAAATGTTCCAGTGTTGAATGAGCTTCCTTGTTGTTCCTTTTTAAAAAAGACGGTGAAATGTAACCGTGCCGGAATATTCCATATTTAAACAGGGATCCGTGATTATTTACTCTTGATCTTTTCCTCCCAAAATGAGGGATGCACTCCCTAATTGGCTGCCATCGGTCCAATCCTGTTTGTCCCCCAAAGCTCAGTTCACTATTACCACAGTGTGCTTTCATGAGGACGAGCACGAGCCTAGAATGGTCACATGATGTAACCTAGCAGGCGAGCAAAAAGAGAAATGCCAGTGATACAATGCTGTCTATGAAGTAATCTGACTTCAACCAAATAGGGAAGTACCATTTGGAGTAAAAATGAAGGAAGTCATCTGCTACGTTGTACGTTTTGTTACCGTACGAACACCTCGCTACAAAAACACACATGGTTTCCATGTTGTCCTAATTATTTTAAAACTAGTATCACCCTCAGTGCCAAGAAATCCTGCTTTGTTCCCATCAATCTGCTGAGAGTTGACAGCTTCTTGTGTGAGATGCAAACAGTCCTTAAAGTCTGCAGTCAGCTCAGTGATTAAGACTCAGTTCTGTTGCCTGCAGAGTCAACACACTTATCTCCAGAAACGAGCAGGGCTGGGAAACCCTGGGTTTGTTCCTCCTCTTTTGGAGGAGCTGCTGTGTGTGGTTTTCTTTTGTAATCAGTCCTTGACATGTTTTATTTCAGCTTAGCACATATCTAATATTCCAAACGGTTTGTTTTTCCTCCACCTACCTGAAGCAAGTCTACTACGTGGTGAATGAGAGCTACAGGACCATACAGGAAGTTACTGAGAACCTGGATGGTAAGAACAGGAAGATACTTATGAGCCAATCCTGGTCTCTGTCCAATCACCACAGAAAATGATATGGTATACAAACACCAAAATGTGTGTGTGTGTGTGTGTGTGTGTGTGTGTGTGTGTGTGTGTGTGTGTGATTATATGACACAGCCATTGGACCCCAGTTGGGTTTGGAAATCCAGGGGCGCTTCAGAGGAACGCTGGATCCGGCGCTCCTCTCTGTAAAAGCTCTGGATGAAGGTACAACACACCAGCATGTCGTGTCTTGTTTCAGACTTGTAAATGCCTGTTTACATATCTGACAGGAGATCAGTTGTTCAGGGGTGGCTTTGCTCCCACTGTGCAGTTGAGCTGCAGGCTCTCATGTCTGATGTTGAATTATTTGATGAGGGCTTAAATGTACGAGCCAACAGTTGGTAAGAGCTTAGACAGCTTCGCTTTACCAAGGGTGTGAACACAATATTTATATTTAAGCAGTGGTGGAAGTATTTTTATCACCTACTGTACTTAAAGGGAAATACTCATATTGTCCATCCTCCTCATTGCCAGACGAGAAGATAGGTACCCTTCTTTTCTCTGTGCTGCGCTACAGAGATGAGACCAATGCTCGTTAGCTTAGCACAATGAATGATAGAGGCTGGGAAGTGTCTGCATACCTCATTGCCATGTTTGTTGGGTTACTTTCAAAGAAAATATTTTGCAAGGAAAACATAGACTCCAAGATTGTATCCTTCAAGCGACACTATCAGAGCAAACACCACTGGAACACACACACAACTTTAAAATAACCTTTAGAGGTCAGGGGTTCCAGGAAAGAAAGGTCTGGAATACACAAACATCACGCAGAATGTGTACTTTTACTTTTGACACTTAAGTCAACTCAACATCAAATACTTTAACATTGACCAGAACACTATTTTATCAGGATGTTGTGCACAACATTTTAAAGTTATCATTAAACTTTACTGCCAAGAACAAATCCACAAAATACAAAATAACTTTAACTCAGAGTTAAGACAGAATTCTTAAAGAAGAATAAAGACCGAAATAGTCTTTTGCACAATGCACTTTTGCAACAAATTGGTTTAAATGAGCACATTCCAGTGAAAGCAAGTATGGTTATCATTTGTTGGTTTCAGTAATCCATCTGTTTCCAGAGGGAAATGGGGAAATGAACAGCAAAATGAAAAATATTTTTAAATGATTTACTAAAGAGGGTGGATATATCTCATACATCTCTAGCAACCATTCATTTCCTTAGGTTTTTACAAGATTCGTATGTCAGATATGTTTTTTTGTACAGATTTTTGTATTTTTCTCGTGTTTGTATGAGCAGAGACTGAAAATACCAGCAAACAACTGAAGCAGCTGGACCACTCGTTGTCCCAGCTGCAGGCCAGTGTGGATGTCCTCCAGTCCAACCTCACTGCTGTTAAAAATAACATCAACCAGACTTTGTCCAAGCCAGAGTGCCTCGGCTGCAGCGACCTCAATAGCGAGCTGCACAAACTTACCATTGACACCTCCATCACAGTATGTTTATCTCTCGGAATTATGTGTTTGTAAAGGAAGGCTCTGATTAATCCCTGAATAATAATGGCAACTCAGATATTTCACATAAATGTCAGATTTGATCAAAATTAGCAGATGAATAATTGATACAGTTATGTGGGTGCCGAGATGGACAGGAAACCGCGTCTGAAGCAGGCTGAGATACATAAAGATAATAGTTGATTTACCAGAACAGCTGATTTGTCCTCCTCTCATCTGGCCTCCTCTGCCTATCCCACACTCCTACACTGACACGAAGACACAGTCTCACACGCGCGCACACACATCCTTTCATCTTCTCAAGATAACAAGATACATTCTCTCTGTTTGAGGGAAGCTTGACATCAGTTTGATTAAATCAAAGAAAAACACCCACGTGCTTCTCATTTAGTTGAAATATATTGCCCCCTCCTGTTTGTTTTAGGTATAGCATATTTAGTTCTGTCTGTGTAGGTTCTCATTCATCCAGGTCATCGTAGATCGAAGCGAAGTAAAATCTGGTCAACTGGATGTAAGTTTATCTTGAAGACGTTTCACCTCTCATCCGAGAGGCTTCTTCAGTTCTAGTGAAGAGTGTGGAAACTCCAGCTTATAAACCTATGTGGGAGTGGTCAGTGCTATTGTACAATAGCATACAATACAATACAATACAACTCTTCCACACTCTTCACTAGAACTGAAGAAGCCTCTCGGATGAGAGGTGAAACGTCTTCAAGATAAACTTACGTCCAGTTGACCAGATTTTACTTCGCTTCGATCATATTTAGTTCTATATTTTTTCTCTTCTCCATAGATTCCAAGTCTGAGTGAATTTCAGTCAGCAGTAAATGAGGTCGTCCATGCTGACCTGAAATCCATAATAAAGGAGGTTTGTATCCTAGTGCCGACATTTATCTGTGTTTTACCACCAACAACAGTTACATCTTCGTTTGACGGGGAGACAAACCTTTTTGCTAAAATATGGATTATTTTGCATCACTTCTTTGGGACTCCTGAATGCAGAGGCACTTTAGCCATTAGCTCGAAGCTAATGCAACCTGATGGATAGCAACAACTACAGCCACGGAACAACAGCAAAACTGTGCATTATGTCAGTTTAACTAGTTACATGCTCATCCACTCAGACTTAGATTTGAGCTAGAAATAAACTAATTATAAAACATCTGGTTCTACACTCATTCATGGCCATTTTGGGGGAATTTTGCCGTTGTTAGCCATCACTCACCATTAGCTCCAAGCTAAATGTATATGTCTTACTCTTCTTTTCTGAAGTCACAACAGAAGTAATGCAAGAGGCAATTTTTTTTTAATGGATGCAACATACTTAGTTGTGCATACTTGAAAGGCAAAATGCATTTGAGGTGGCATTGAGGTGCTTGTTTCCATCTCAGGTGAATGATCATTTCAGCAGCATCCCTCAGAGGGTGACCAATGACACCAAGGATGTAGTTCAAAGTGAGTGAACAAAGTTGTAATTAGGCTCTATCTGAAAGATTTAGCTGAATACTACCAGATTTCAAAATGTGTGATTTCAGCCAGCAAGCAGGTGCTGGACAGAATAAAAACCCAGATCTCCCGGGTGACCGATGACGTCCCCCTAGCTGAACTGAACGATGTGTTGGACTCTGTAAATCGGGTTGAGGCAGAGATCACCAAGGTCACCCCGGATCTTGAGAGAGCCGAGCATATCAGGTAAAATATCTAAACATGTCTGATGATCGATGGGAGAAATGGATATGTCACTCATCATATGTATTTCAGATGGGGAGTGTGTGTGGCTCTGTGCTGCGTGGTCCTCTTGGTGGTGGTTTGTAACCTCTTGGGTCTAGTCATGGGTCCTCTTGGTCTCAAACACACAGCAGACCCTACAAAGCGTTCCTGGACGGCAGATTGCGGAGGAACCTTCTTCATGATGTGAGTTCCCTGATGGTTCATTTTTCCGCTGCTGCTGCCGGTGTGAAGAACAAAACAAGCATCTCCATGTGTGTTTGCAGGGCTGCAGGTTTTATCTTCGTCTTCTCCTGGTTGTTCATGATTGCAGTGGTGCTGCTCTTCCTGCTGGGTGGGAATACTTACACTCTGGTCTGTCAGCCCTGGAAGAGCGGACAATTGCTGAAGGTCCACATAAACAATGAAGAACAACACAGGAACCCAACATACAAAAATGCTTCAGAAATGTTCTAAATCTGCTGCCTCTTTTCTCCGCAGGTCATTGATACTCCAGGTTTAATTCCAGGGCTGGACATCGGTGCATCCCTTGGAATTGAAAACGTCACCATCTCCAGTATTTATAGGTAAGTCACTGATAATAGCATTCATCCGCTCATCCATCTTGGATCCAAAAAAAGTGAGTCCACTTTTTATGTTTGCAGTGACTGCACGAGGAACCAGCCTCTGTGGGTGGTACTACACCTGGACAAGATTATCAACCTGGAAGAACTGCTCAATGTCTCCAAAGTCAGCGTCCTTAATGTCCTTTCCCATCGTTTATTACCTGCAAATGTATAATGTAGTGTAATGATATATGTTTACATGTTTTCACTGCAACATTTTGAATGCTTTGGGATTAATAACATCACCAAAACATCTGCAAAATGTTGTGATTAAAAGCTTGTCTTTGAGACATTATTAGAACTTGTCGGTGACATGGGTCATAGCTCCAGTTGGAATGTCGTTGCATAATCTAAGAGTAATGTGAAAATACATGTTAAAAAAATGTTGCTATCACACTTTTGAATGATATTTTCAAAGTACTCAGATATTTTTTTAAAAATTACTCTGGACATTTGCATGTTCCCAGAATGTCACTATTCAAACACAGAGTTGTGAGTCTCTGGTTCACTTCCTGGTTGGTTGAACTAACTGCAGTTCCATCTAAGTCTCCCTGCCGTTTCCTGTGTCTGTATTGTTACTATGCGATAAAGACTTAACATGCCCCATATTAATTTTTTTTAAAAAAAGGAACAAGAGGGTATAATATTCAAAAATGCTCAGGCTTTTGTGTTACAAACACATTTGGAATGTGTTTAGAGAAAGTTCTCTACGGAAGTCCAGGAAGGATGTACTTGGAACTGATTTTTTTAATGCAGTTACCTAGTTTATACAGGACAATGACTAGTTATTATGAGATAATGAGCTTTGCAATGTGATGAGATGATAGTATGAGAAATTAATTGAAATGTGTGTTTTTCTCAGCTCTGTAATTGTCCTTACTTAAAGAAGAAGACTTACTAAGTCTAGTATTTCAACGTGTTAAACCTCTCTCCACTCTCAGTACACCGAGGAGATCCAGCAGCACTTCGAGAGCACCGACATCACTCTGTCCTCCGTCACTCTGCTGAGTCCTGAACTGAAGAATCTGTTCAGAAGCTTCTCCAGTAAGGCTGGAAATGTTGACCTAACTGCTGCTACTCAGCAGGTAGGACTCCCTCATAGCCCCCCGAACACATATGAGCGCATTAACCGTCATGTATTATGCGTTCATGTATAATTTCTGGTTTGTCTCAGATGAACAATATTTCAAGCATCAATCTGAACACAACAGCAGATAAACTTGATGGTCTTGCTGCCATTCAAGTGAGTTCACGATCAGTTTTCCTGTACGATCAATAAGTCATCATATGTGATCTTTTGAATATTAATAAACTCTTGACGTGCTTGAAGACAAACGCTGACATTCAGAAAGAGCTCCAGGATGCAGCAACTGACCTGAGGAATATCCAGACCAACATAGAAACCACCATCTTCCCACAACTGGTGTGTCGCGAGCCCTATCTCAGACTGGCATCTTCCTTTGTGATTATCCTCTATGTTAACCGTCTGTATGATTGTGCCTCTAGGAGAAGCTGAACTCAACGATGGGGAACCTTCGACCTACCGCAGGGAGAGTCAATGTGAGTATTGACTAAAACCTTCAGATGACCGGGGCTTTCGCTTCTGTAACCTACTCTCCGTCTCCTCCAGGGAACGGTGGGGGAGGTGCTGAGGAATGTTGAGGCAGCACAAGACTTCCTGGACACAAATACATCACAGATTATCAAGAATGTGAGTAGAGGCAAGAGTCACATGAGTTGGAAAGAGAAGGAGAGAGAGAGAGAGAGAAAAAAAAGAGCTTCATGTGGTTCTTTAATGCCTGTAATTTAATCCAGAGAGATTAAGGGGGAGGTTTTATGGTTAATTTAGTGTGTTCCACATCTACAGTACACGGAGAATGTATTTAGCTCTTGTAATACTTCGATTACTGAAATTCCAACAAAAGGTACATTTCACGGAAAAGACTTTAATGTATTGCAAAAAACAGGCCTGAAACTAGCTTGCTTAAAATTTAATTACCATGAAATTAAAGTAAAAAGCTGCCTTTGTCTTTGCCTGAGGCATCCATACCAATGATTCGCTCCTTTATGCACGTATTTGAAAACTGAACGTTACATTTCCGATTTAATGCATTAGGAAAGGTCAGTGCAATGCATGAAACGTGCTGTATAAATACACTTTTCTTGCCTTGCCGAATCACAATGCTCTCGCTGTTATTTATGGGTCACTTCAGGGGATTTACCCACAATTCCTCTATGCTGAGATGGCCCGGGCGATCCGCTGATTCCTCAGGATTTCCCACTGTAAAGCAGGGAGAACATTTGTGGAATTTACACTCATTCTTTCTCTCTTTCCCAGGAGAGCAGACACTTCATAGACTGTCAGCTCATTTATTTCACTGATTATGCTGACTGGGCCAAACTCACGGTAAGGTCTGACAGATCTTTGGGATTAATATGTTAAAATGTTAAATGATTTATTTATTTTAAATACTACTACTTCTAGTTTTTGACCACTGCGTTCCTCCTCAGATCACCAAGCAGGTGGGCCGCTGTGGGCCGGTTGCAGGAGCAGTGGATTCGGCAGAGATGATCCTTTGCTCGCACATGGTGGAGTCTTTGGTGAGGGTCTGGGTCTGATTTTTTTTCCTAAAACACTACGCGGTTTCAAGAGTATGCGTTTGCTTTAAAAATGGTCACTTTAAAGGAACCGTGTGTAATTTCTAGTCTTTTCGAGGTGACACTTTATACGTTGTAGCCTCCATAATAGCAAACTATATCATTCCGTCATTACTGTTGTGCTGTAAAAAAAAAAAAAAAAAAAATTAGATAAATTATTTTGAGCATCACACATCTCTGTAAAATGACTCATTTCACTATCAGAATCTGATCTATTTGGACTGAGAATGTTTGAAATGTCTTTAAAAGCTGCAAGCTATAATTATTTATGCACAGTCAAGATGGGGAGGGCTAACAGGAAGTAGCCAGCTTGGCCAGTAACTGGAATCGTAAGAAGTACGAAGCTAATACTACCACAGATGAGTGACCTCATCTAAACTAAACACACTTAATCCGATTTTGGCTTGAAGACGCTTAACAGCCTCGACAATCATTTAGATACTCATTAGCTGTTAGCTATTAGTTTTAGGACAAGTAAAAGGCTTTGAAATTCACGAGAGTGGTATTTTTTGGTGTTTTATGCTGTAGAACAAAACATTAAAATAGGTAAGGCTTGTGTTAACCGCTGACATCAGGAATGTAACAAAAACCCATTTATTGATTTGGAGACAAGGGAACCAGATGGCCAACGATGCTAACTCATGTCCGGGGTTAAGGACTCATTCCTGCACCACTCTAATGAGCATGCTCAGTATGCCTGTAGTGTTGGAGACATGAATTTCAGATACTGCGAGTTTAATTCACTTGGCAGCATCGAGCTCAACGAGCATCATAAGAGCGTATTTGCCAAGGGTGTTAATTCTGAAAAAAAAATGACACATTCTAGCATAAGTGTCATCTTTTCTATCTACTGCAGTTCATATTTTATTCACACTTGTGCTCTCCCTCTCTCTAGAATGCCTTCTGGTTCAGTCTTGGTTGGTGCATGATCTTCTTTATCCCGAGCATCATCTTTTCCATCAAACTAGCCAAATACTACAGAAGAATGAAGTATTCTGATGTCTACGAGTAAGTAACAGACACGAAACTTAAAAACATCCATTCACGCACATGTTCCTCTGGATCCTCTGACCACCGTGAATACTTGTGTTTCCAGCAACCCCATCATCGTTAACCACATCCCGCGGGCCCACATGATAGCTAACTGAGAGGGTAGCACAGGTGTGGTAACGGCAGCACTCAACCAGATCAGAACACACGGTGCACTCGCGTACACATGTGGCACATTGTCACAACAAGACTGAGGGTCAAGACATCCATTGATCTCCGGTTTGACCTCAGGGTGATGCAGGGCATAAGGGAATCTGCAGGGATTTTATTTTTTAACAATTTCAAAGAGATATCTCTCCCTTGTTGCATTACGTAAATGTTTTGTATGTACTGAATGTATGAACTGAGCTGCTGCTGGATTCCATCAAAAATCGCCAACATTCTTTATCTTACTTGCACTTTTGCAGGAAACCAAAGCACAATTTCTTGCATGAATCCAGTGATTGGTTTTGCTATGACTGAAATGTGACTGGAAAGTGTACAGTGTAACATTTTGGGTACTATTTTCTTTGCAAATATGTTTGTTTTTTTTAAACCTGATTTTGATTGATCTGATAATCAATGTTTTTGTATCACTTTGTACTTCAGCGTAGATTGTGTTTATTGTGTTACACAGCACTTTATATGGTCAGCCTTTCAATTGTGATTACATGTGAACATTTCAGCCCAAACAGTAAAACTGTTTTTTTGATTAAGGGATGCACTTGCTCTGCCTTTTTTTTTTCTCCAATCCTTCATCCATCGCACACTCCAAGACGAAGGTACTGACATCTTCTTAACGTGTTTCACTTCAAATTTCATGCATTAGTGGAAAACATTCATACTGTCTTTTGTCTTTGTAATGACCCCCGATGTTTGAATTCATCCTCTCAGCAAATCAATTTACAAATTAAATCAAAGCATTTGGGGAAATGTAACATTCATTAGCTGACACCTAAAATGACTCATGGGAGATAAAAAAACAACAACCCAGACTTATTAAATCTATGGATGAGAATTCCTTAAAAGTGTTTAGTATCTCTACGGGTTTAATTGTGACGAACACTAATTAACGAGAGGCCTCATTAGTGTAAGTGATGAAAATGCTCTTTGAGGTTATGCAGCCATTTATAAAGCTCCTACATTCAGAGTAGCGGCTGATGTGGCAGCAACTGGATGTATTGTTGTTTATTTCTATATTTAGAACCTGGGAATCGATGACGCAGATGGCAGCAGAATGATAGCTGGCAGCAGAGACACTCTCTAATCTCAAAATAGGAGAGAGACCAAGTCAAAGCAAGCTGAAGGGAAATGACAGACAAGATGCACGTAGGAGGGATGATTGGTGTCGTACTTATGTTCCCCTCCCCTCCCCCGAACGTGAGACCCTCCTCATGTCCTCATGTGGAAGCTGTCTGTCTCCTGTTTAAACCAGACACACTCATGACCTGTGTTTGTTATAATCAGTTAGTTTCGAGGTGGCCCTCGCATACAGGAGGGCTCAACATTCCTCTTATAGACCACAGTTCAACATGCTCTGTCTCTCTCCCTCACATACACACACGCGGGCGTGCGCTCTAAGTGGATTTGTCCACTGAAAGGAAACTCAGCAATGAAGGATGATATAAATGAAGAACAAAAGCACAACTGTTGGCCCACCTCAAATGCTCTCTTCTTTACACAGCACTAACAAATGTACGATCTGTCAGCGTGACCTTTTGTTGTGCAGTTGTGTGAACAGCTGCAGCAATTAGAAGGAACATGGTCTTACCAGGGAAGTGAGCATTGCACGTGTTTGGAGCTGCTGTTTGAGGATCACAAATGTCTCCTCCAACACACATGCATGCCCCGGTATGGGACACACACACGCGCGCACACACACACACTTTAATCCAATCAATAAAACCACAAAAAAAAAAAACACCTTTCAGCAGGTACCTGGAAAGTCAACTCCTATATAAGCTTCATATTCAGTTGCCAGGTTTGTTCAGTGGATTGTATTACACTGTATATTTGTACATTTTTACTCACTACAAAGTGGGGATAATTATTCATATTTTATATGAACACATTTGGTTGAGTTGTTTAGATGGTTATAATGAACTGGCAAAATAACTAAACTCTTTCCTGCAATAGTGTGGATGTTGTTTGTAGTCTTGAGGGTGAGTAGCATAGTTAGCATGGCATGAATGTTTGATTGGAGATGATCTGCTATGTGTTGATTTTACCTGCTCTTGTGGTTGCATCTTAAAGTGTTTATGTAGATTTGTTTACACAAATAATAGCTTTCTAGTGACGTGTCATTGGCAGCCATTTTTTTTGTAAGCACTTATGAAAGTAAACAACAGATCACTTAATAAAAAATGTGTGCAAGTAGAGACAAGAAAACCCTGATGGGCTGAAATTAGGTCTCTTACCTAAAATACAATAAAAGGATTACAGTAAATACAATCATGAACCCCAGGTAAAAAAAAAGGAAACAAAGCTGTAAGCCAGTAAAACAAAACATAAAAAAAATCACAAAATACATATGTGACACAAGAAAAATTATGACAAAAAATATGTATCAGTGGAAAAAAGAAAGAGAAAAGAAAGAGATTAAATTATGTTTTAGTTTGTAACGAGTGTGTGTGAGTAAGGAGGAACAAAGTCAAACAGTTATTCGAAGGTTTTGAAAGATATTGAATGTTTGACAATTAAAATAGGAGCATTCCACAACTTTGCTCCTCTGTAGCAAAATGAAAATAGAATATAAACTGGAAATACTACTTCTGTGACAGAAAGGGGGACAAAAGTAAAATAAGAAGCTGAATATTGACAAGTGTTCTTGCTGAAATGAGATTTGCATCGTCTACTATATAGTCCTACATGCCTTCAGCAAGAAAATTGATTCATACAGTACATTTTTTGGCAGATTTTGGTGTTGTTGGTGATAATATAATTAATTCTTGGTGTCATTCATAAATATTCTTCTGGTTTATGGGAACACCAACTCATCTTTACTCGTGAAGCTGGAGTGTTCATGTTTTTTTGTGTGTGCAAATGTTATTGTCTAAATGAATACCTTATCGGAGTAATCCTGCTTTTTCAAATTTGGTTGACATTTTATTTTGGGTGTTTGTCTTTTCCACAGGTTTTCCTGTAGAGAAATTTAAATTAACAGAGGAAGTTTTTTGCAGCGGCATCATGAAAGACAAACATCAGTTGATGTCAGAATAGAATTCCGTGAGTGTAATGTGTTTTTCTTTAATCTTGCTTTAAAATGCATCATCGTGATGCAACAAACCCCTCCCCTTCCCAACTGTTACATATAGGTTATAAATCGTTCTGTCTTAAGACCTGAAGGTGTTGAGGCAGGAGGTTTGTATTCAACAAACTTTACTGAGAGAAACAACACCAGTTTGAGAAACTCTACAGTCGTACCTGAAGATCAATTTCTGACTCTTGAATCAAGTTCACGCTGAAGATTTGACTTGAAGAATGTCTTGCAGGACTTATTCCTTACCCAGCTCGGACAACACAGATGTTTCAGGTAAGAGTAAAAGTATGGCAACATGTTGAAAGAAACTAAGATGTTACACAGGACAGCTCTGCTCTAGTGTTCAGGATAGATTACCAGTGTCTGATACTTTAAGGATTTTGTTCGTCATCTCATCCTGTCTGTCGTTAGCCTCGTAGCACAACTGCCTAAGTCATATTTTGGCCAAATTGATATCTGCCTAACTCACCGAACTACTAAACCTAAAGATATGACTGAGGCAATTGTGCTACGAGGCTCTAACGCTATGTTACTATTGTGTCTGTTGGGGTTTCTTAAATTCATTTGAATTCAGTAACCATGTGAAGGCACACTTCAAAGCTTAAACCTCTGCCAAGGTGCATGCATTGTTTGTGTGGAAATTTCGGCATAGTGAATTTTTGGGTTCTATTTTAATAAAACTTGGTGCATCCGGTCCCATCACTGACTCCAACTCATTGACTAAAAGTAACACAAGGGGAAACAATGTATTTAAGCAATAAAAATGGTAAAAATTCAAGATGGATGGAAATGTAGCACTTGATCAGTTGGCAGGAAAGAATCTGTTAGAGGTTGCCATGGTGATGAAAACTGCCACTTAGTTGTCTTCTAAAAGCTTTGGTCTTCCTGACATGGCAGTCCATGGGTCAGTTGGAGGGTCAGGGAGAAAGAAACATCTGTGTTTAAAAAAAATTGAAACAACTTCGGCTAAAACACGTACATGAAAGTATTATTTGTTGCTGTGGGGAGCAAATGAACAGACATTTCACTCTTTCCCATCTGTGTGTGATGTTCACCACTTTAGTCTCTGAACACCAGTCAGTTAAGTGAAAAATATTGGTGTTTTTGCCCTGTGAAATTTAGTGAGTTCTTCTTGGCTCATACTCATATATCTCTGAACCAAGTTTCATTGTGTCATCCTGCTAAAATACAATCCAAACTTCCTTAAATGATGATTCATTTGCATTGGAGACAGTTCACGGGATCTTAGAGGGACTCACAAAGATTAAAAGGCAAGAATGTGAATCGTTTGTTGTTGTAATTCAGCTGATGAAATATGTTCCTCATCTACAGTTACTTCTATGGCACCAGAGATCCAGGCAGCCCAAACCCTGTACAGCAGCTCGACCTCCTATTACATCCTGGACTTTATCGGCGAGGGCTGTTTTGGAAAAGTGGCCAAGTGCCGAAATCTTGCGACCAAGGAGACAGTTGCTGTGAAGATTCTCAAGAATGATACTGAGTTTCTTCAGGACACAGAAAAGGAAATGACCATGCTGCAGATGATCAGTGGCCTGGATCCTGCTCGTACCAACATGGTAAAATTTTTTGAAAGATTTGATTTTATGGGACACACCTGTCTGGCCTTCGAAATGCTGGACCAGAGTCTCTTTGATCTCCTGAACCAGCGAGAATGGGAGCCCCTGTCTTTGTGTGAGATTCGTCCAATCGCACAACAGCTGCTGGAGGCCCTGGACGCCCTGAGGGTTGTTGGTGTTCTGCACACTGACATCAAACCCGACAACATCATGCTGGTCAATCAGCAGAAACACCCCCTCAGGGTCAAGCTCATAGACTTTGGGGAGGCGATTCCAGTCTCTGCAGCCACAGTGGGGCTGGAAATCCAGCCAAGAGGTTTCAGGGCACCCGAGGTCGCCCTTGGTCTCCCATTCAGCCAGGCCATTGACGTTTGGGGGCTGGGATGCGTCCTGGGCTTCCTGTACCTAGCAGACAACCCCTTTCCAGTTGAGTGTGACTACCAGTCCATGAAGTGCATGCTTGAGGTTTTGGGCCAGCCAGAGGACCACATGCTGAGGACCGGTTTATACACCCGCTTCTTTTTCAATGAAGTGGATACAACTGATGGAACAAGGTGGGAGCTGAAGACCCCTGAAGAGTATGCCGAAGCCAACGGTATGGAGCCTAAGGAAAGGAAGGCCTTCTTTGACCTTCTGAGCTCTCTGGATGACCTTGTCTGCATCCATCCTGAAGGGGACGCAGCCGAGTTTGAGGACAGGAGGGTCTTTGTGGACCTCCTAAAAGGTCTTCTGCATCTTGATGGGGAACAACGGGTCTCCCCCCGTCAAGCTCTGCAACATCGCTTCCATACCTTGACCCACCTGACCAACAGCACGGACGCAAGCTCCTATGTGACCACTGCCCGCCACATGATGGACATCTGTCGAGTGGATGATGTCCATGCCTCTTTATGTCATGGACCGCCAATTAATGTGACCAAACACCCTGTCATCACACACAACCTGGCCAATGGAGAGGAATCCCCCTACTCTGAAGATGTAGAGGGCTCGTCTGCTGATGAACATGAAAGTGTCAGGTCTTCAGATGATGACAATCACCTTTCAGAAGAAGATGAAGATGACGACAAAGACACCTGGTCTTCAGATGACGATGAAGACACCTGGTCTTCGGATGACGACGAAGACACCTGGTCATTAGATGATGATGAAGACACCTGGTCATTAAATGATGACGAAGACACCTGGTCATTAGATGATGACGAAGACACCGCGTCTGAAGACGACGAGGTAGACACCTCGTCTGATGATGATGAAGAAGGCATCTCCTCTGAAGAAGACGACAAAGACACCTGGTCCACAGATGAAGATGGAGATGCTTGTGATGAAGACTTAGACACCTGCTCCTCAGATGGACCACGAGAGCCTTCTCAAGTTTCTTCATCCGTCTCCACTCCAAAAGTGTTCAGAAGGATTCACAAATTCTTTCGCCAAATCACCACTGGCATTTGCTGCTGCTTCAGACCCGTAACAGAAGACTGACTTTGGTTGGAATCTTTTTTTTTTCAAGAGTGTGAGACTCATAAAAAAATCAACCTGATGTGAATTGAATCAACATGAGGATGGGGATCAACATTAAAAAAAAAATCAGGAACATCACAAGGCGAAATGGTGGATCAGAGTCGGGGCCAAGTGAAGTAATCTGACAATCTGGCAAAGAGTGAGGACCATTCCAGATGTCCCTGGAGCTGACGATTGTCCTACCACCCTCAGCCCCATGGCCAGGAGAGAGCGTTCCACCTACCTGACATGTAAATGAGCAACTATCCCCTAGAGTACATTTTTATTAGAATAAAAGGCTTTTCATTTACACACCAAACAAAAACAACACACCAATTCTCATATTTTTTTGGTTTGTTACAGTAAAATGAGCTGCCCTTTAACCAGAAGAAGATGTGGAGACGTCCCTCCTGCTGCGTCTGATGACGACGATGCTTTTGTTGTTTGCCAAGCAAGAATAGAAGACCCAGAAAGCACCTCATGTTTCTATGGAAAACTATCGAATCAGTTTTTTAATGAACTTTGAGTCTGTTGCACAAAACTTGCATAAATGTTTGAATTTCATCCTGAAAAAAGGTTGTCTTTGATGAGATGATGAATGTAAGTGAAAATAACTGAATAATGAATTGTTTAAATGAAAACTAAATTCCACCTGAATGTGGATTCAAGTCTAAATTTTAATAATTAATCCAAAATTATGTTGACCCTTACTGTCATTACCAGACACAGGCAGGACTTCATCAGTAGGTGTTGGTCTTTGGCTTAGAGAAACAGCCTTCACTAAGATGGCAACAACTTCAAAGTTTACAAAGACACACACACACACACACACACTTGTTTTGTAGAGTCATGAAACTAAACACTGATCTTGTATCTTAACAGGTAAGCGGCCTCTGGGTTTTCACACAGCGTGCGTTCATGGATTCCATCAAGCTGCCTACCCAAAGCTACAATACTGAACTGGCAGACGAGGTATGATGATGATGACCTTCACTCCTTTCTCCAAGCAAGTCTCAACATGATTTAGATGTTGCAGCTAAATGTGATTTTAATATTTCTTGCAGGATCGTTGGGATGCTGACTGAGAGGATGGTGGACAAATCTGGGGTCCTGTACGGCCTGAGGCACGTGGCCATGGCCTTTTTTCCTCCCCTATGTGCTGTTACCTTGCCGCGGTGGGGGGGCTTATGGTCCTCTATGACTCTGAAGGCTGCCCCAATGGGGGTCCCCAGCAGGTCCAACCATGCCAGGCAGGTTTCAGAGGAGAGGCCAGACTAAAATCAGCACTCGCACCCCTGGATTGGGGTTTGGTGCCAGGCTTGTCCATCTCCCCCGTTCTGTGTGCTGCTCTCCTCCATGTGTAGAGGGAAGATGAAAACTGAACACTGGTTCCAGTTTGGACATCACAGCTCTGGACCAGTTAAGGTCGAGTGAAAAAAAGACTAAGTGAACCAATGTTGATGAATTGTTGGACTTCTAAGTTTGTAGTTGGGTCCATGTCTTTCTGGATATTACATGTTCATGTGTTTTCTGTTGTGATTCAGTAAAATCAATGACTGCAGAGCTCTGAAGCAGTAAAATAAACAACATGGTGGTTTAAATGCAGTGTTGATAACATGTATATCTGAAACAATCTCCCAGAAAACCGCAGGTCTACTGCAAGTGTGAGCTCTTTCAAATCAGAGCTGAAGACTTTACTGTTTGCCGCTGGCTTTTATTAAATCAAATCTGTGGCTTCAAGTCAATATCTCACACTGCACTTTAACTTGTAATCTGGCTTTTATTTCCAATTTTCAACTTTTTATTTCTGATTGTAGCCCTTCTAATTGTTTTGTTTCTTTGCGTAGATTTTTATTGCTTTTACACTCCGTATGTTTTCTTGTTTGATGTAAAGCACTTTGAATGCCTTGCTGTTGAATTGTGCTCTACAAATAAACCTGCCTTGCCTTGCCTTATCTCCAGTTTAATGGCATTCAGCAGTCATTCATAAATTCTTCTTTCTTTTCAAAGGAGAGCATCACCAAAAATGCGTAAGTAACAACCAAAATGTGAAATGCTGTCAGGCCATTCAGGAGGAATTCCTCCTTGTTGACAGACACATTAATATATGACATCTATGTGGGCTGAATCTGATTGGTTGCACAGCAGAAATTCAAGGAATGAAGTAATTGGTCACATTGACATTGTTCACAACCTCAAATTATGCCAATAATATGAAAGCCAGGAAATAGAACCAAAAATGCTTTAATCCAATCAAGAACAGGACAACAAAAAAGGCCTTTCAGCAGGTACCGGAAAAGTCAACCCTTATATAAGCCTCATATTGAGTTGCGAGGATTGTGCAGTGGATTGCATTACACTGCATATTTGTACAGTTTTACTCACTACAAAGTGGGGACAATTATTCATATTTCATCTGAACACATTTGGTTGAGTTGTTTAGATGGTTATAATGAACTGGCAAAATAACTAAACTCTTTCCTGCGAGTGTGTGGATGTTGTTTGTAGTCTTGAGGGTGAGTAGCATAGTTAGCATGGCATGAATGTTTGATTGGAGATGATCTGCTATGTGTTGATTTTACCTGCTCTTGTGGTTGCATCTTAAAGTGTTTATGTAGATTTGTTTACACAAATAATAGCTTTCCAGTGACGTGTCATTGGCAGCCATTTTTTTGTAAGCACTTATGACAGTAAACAACAGATCACTGAATAAAAAATGTGTGCAAGTAGAGACAAGAAAACCCTGATGGGCTGAAATTAGGTCTCTTACCTAAAATACAATAAAAGGATTACAGTAAATACAATCATGAACCCCAGGTAAAAAAAAGGCAACAGCCAGATGACATAGGAAAGGATTATAGTAAATAGAATCATAAACACAAGGTAAAAATATAAAAAAATGGAAACAAAGCCGCAAGACAGTAAGGTTTTAAAAGATATTGAATGTTTGACAATTAAAATAGGAGCATTCCACAACTTTTCTCCTCTGTAGCAAAATGAAAATAGAATATAAACTGGAAATATTACATCTGTGACAGAAAGGGGGATAAAAGTAAAATAAGAAGCTGAATATTGACAAGTGTTCTTGCTGAAATGAGATTTGCATCATCTACTATATAGTCCTACATGCCTTCAGCAAGAAAATTGATTCATACAGTCAATTTTTGGCAGATTTTGGTGTTGTTGGTGATAATATAATTAATTCTTGGTGTCATTCATAAATATTCTTCTGGTTTATGGGAACACCAACTCATCTTTTGTTCATCTACAAAGTTAAATGCATAGAAGGGCCCTGAGGTCTTTAGCCTACTTTATTTTGGTAGAGTAACTCAGAGTGACTCAGTGAAATTACTAGTTTAGGGAATGGGAAATTCCTAACTTTCTAAAATTAAACTCTGCAACAATTTAACTTAAAATGTCACTATGTCAGAGCCTCTAAATCTTGTAAAATTACCTTAATGTCAATAAAATGCACTGTGAATATTTTACAGTGAAGAAATTCTCACTTCAGTCTGAGGAGAAAACAAAAAGTCACCTTGACACTCAAATGTTTTAAGTTTTTTCCACAGAATAAACAGTCTCTTGTCAACACACCTTGATGTAACCCCTATACTAAGCCGGCAGGAATTATGCTAAATTAAACCCCTCGGTGCAGGCCTGTATCGTTGCTTTTGGGAGTGGAGACCAAAAACACAGCGGTTGTTTCACTTGCAATGAGCAGAAGAAGTCCAGCGTCCCGTCATTTTCCAGCATTGCCAGAGGAACTCTGAGCATTCCAGGCTAGCTCAGAGCGCTATCTGGTTGTTGTTTCTCGTTCCCAGACTGAAAATAATCCAAACAAAACGTCACACAGTCCAAACAAGGCTTCTAATTCTAACTGAGGTGGTTTGTAGCAGCGCAACGGTTGTTAAGATTCCTGATACTCACTGGACTAACGAGCAGCTAATTAAGTCCTGGGACGCTCAACACGTTGAACTGAAGTTCTGCTAAAAGACTGGTCTTTAAGATCATCTTGCCAATAATCTTAACTAGGGCCAGGGCCAAGGCCTTGACAGTTCGGGTGTGATTAGCAGCCCGCACAACTTAATACAAACATCACGTCATGTACTTTTACACAATCAGCTCCTGATATGGTGGTGACATATGAACAGAACATGATCACAAGGTCATCATCTCACATGTGGCAAATTACTGTGAAAGCAGGAACCTCAGAATTTTGGTCATCTGAGTGAGAAATGCTACTCCACACACGCGCATAGGAGGCCCTGCTGTCGCGCTCTCGGTGGCTTATATAATATAAAAACCTACCGATATCTGATATTAATATTGCTGTCATGGCAAATAACCGATATTTACCGATACCGATATTTTGTACTGAAGAACATGTAAAAACAGTGAATAGGAAAGTAATGTATTTTCTTTATTTCCAAAACTCGCAAACACATTGTTCTTTCAAGTTGCAGGGCCTCCATAACACACACGTTTGGCTTAATCTATAAAATTTTGATTAATATCTTAATATAGGATAGATTAAGCACTGGCTATGGCTGTCTCAGTATGCGATCCAGGAAATTCTTGTGCATGCAACTCAAGTTATCATCAATCCATGAAGCAGTAATTGTAACAGTAATTGTGTGTTCACACCAAACGCGAACACGAATTTCACGTTGTGTCATTCGCGCAAATTTGACGCTGGATCATTTTAGTGTCCATTTGACTTCTGGTGGAAGTAACGATCACATAACAAAATGAAATTGACGCAGCTTTGAAACGGGCGGAACGGTTAAAATCGGATTGCGCTCTCCATGAAAGGACACTTTTCAGAATTTTAAGCGCCTAGCCAGAATTGGGAACAAGGTATTGTGTGATATATATTTGTTTGTTTTGTTTTAATTTGCTATGATGTGTAATTTGGTTTATTTGCTGTGTTTGAAGTGTTTAAATGTACATGTACATGTTCATAGTCTTTGACCGTTAAGCTGATGGAGTTACAAGAGCTGTCTTATGTGTATGTATTGTATGTATTGTTGTCAATGTCAGTTAATTTTTCATTAATGCACTTATGTATAGTTTTGTCATAAAGTTGATGTTTTTAAGATTTAATTGTATTTATTTAACTGTCTTATCTAGCTCTTACGGTGTTTCATGGAAGGATAACGGCTGAATGAAAATAAAGACTTCTGAGAAACATCAGTAAGCCTTTACCATTGACTGGCTGGGGTCACTACAGTAAGAGCTTGACCCTCATCAATCCTCACGACCTGCTGCCTCCCTGACAAGCCACGACGGAGGGTCTCCACGGTGTGTTTGCCTTTGCTGCTACTTGCCACTTGCTGTCCATCCTGGATCCGTCAAGCAGCACGTTTCCATGCGTTGATGACTGATCTATGGTGATCCAGGCCTCAGGCAGGAGGATTTGGTACAATGGTCAAGTACGGCTACATTCAGTGTCATTGAAGTAGAACTGTGAGTATTAATCTATAATTATACAGACGATAGATGAGCAACGGATCAAACCTTTGTTACATTTACATGCTATGACTGGACTATTTATAGCTAAGAGAACTTTTTTCTTAATTTCTGAACTTTGCATTTCAAGTTCTTTGAAAATTGTGTTTATTGTGGTCTTTGCATTGACAGTTATTTGAATTCGTTCCATGTTCATACATCTATGCTAACTATTTGTACCGAAATGTTATGTGTTATACTTATGCTGTTCATTACATGGTTTGACCATATCTGCTAAAGGGTTGTCTTCCAACTTAAAGGTTGAAAATATTTCGTTGATAATGGCAGTCAGCTATTGATAAAGAGTTGGACAAGCAGAAAGCTGGTTTTCAGCATGAAATTGAAGAGCCACAAATAAGCCCCTCATATCTTCAGATGCTTCTGATAGTTTGTGTTTGAAGGAGACTGTTGAAACAAATGATGACCTACCTGAGGGTCTCCGCCGCTCCAAGCATGCACGAAATCCCACTGAGAAGATGCGTGTGCACCAAGATGAAGAGGCCAAGAAAAGGGAGAACAGGCTGTTATCCATGTATGAGAAATGGAAGCTCCAAATACGCAAAGCAAGAGATCAGCTGAAGACATACATGCAGGAAAGTGAGCTCTGGCTTCTCATCGACGAACTTAAGAGTGGTAAAACAGACATGATGGACATGTACTTTGACATTCGAGATCTCACCACACCTTCCACCGACATAAGAAGACGAGTTGATACATGTGAATCAGTGACCACAGAAATCATCAACATTGCCTACAGCAGAGAAATAGATGAAGAAGCTGAGTTTGATGAGAAACAGGAAAGACACCGCCTTCATGAACTGCTCCGCCATGACTGTGCAAAATCCATTTACGGTTCCGCAGCTTCCATTATAAGTCACAGCAAGTTAGACCACTATTCTGTGTCATCATCACTAGCAGCCAGACGAGCAGATGCAGCTGCTGAACTAGCAGCTAAGGAGGCAAATTATGAGATGCTGCAAAAGGAAGAAAAACAAAGGGAATCGATACGAGAGTTAGAGAAACAACAACGTAAGGCTCTAGATGCAAAAAGGCGTGAGTTGGAGCGATTACAAGCAGAGAAAGAAGTTCGGGCAGCCCAGGCCAAGCTGAAGATCTATGATAAGGAGGCAGAACGTGACACTGCTTTCTACACGAACAACGAAGCAAAGAATATGCCTGAAACTGCAGTCCCATCACCCCATGTTACCGTATCCTCCCATACAGACATTTCCTCTCTCTCTCTCAGGTCCTTCAAGACAGCTTAGTCTTAACTAGGCTTCCTGTTCCTGAGCCATTCGTCTTTGGCGGTGATCCAATACGGTTCATTGAATGGAAGGCAGCGTTTACCTCGCTCGTTGACCAAAGGGCAATCACTCCAGCTGAAAAACTCTTCTATCTGAAGAAATATCTCAGTGGCCCAGCACGTCAGGCTTTACATGGCACCTTCTACCGAAGTGACAATGAAGCCTACCAAGACGCCTGGAACAAATTGAACCGCCGCTTTGGCCAGCAATTCGCCATTCAGAGAGCGTTTAGGGAAAGGCTCTCTAATTGGCCAAGGATTCAAAATAACGAGGCTGAGGGGCTCAGAAACTTCTCAGACTTTCTGAATTCCTGTCAAGATGCCATACCTCATGTCAAGGGCCTTGACATATTAAATGACTGTGAAGAGAACCAGAAGCTTGTTCATAAATTACCAGACTGGGTGACTTCACGCTGGAACCGTCAAGTCACTCAAAGCCTGAACGAGAGGCAAGAATTCCCCAGTTTCAAAGACTTTGCTAGCTTTATGTCAACTGAAGCCGAGATTGCCTGCAATCCCATTACATCCCTTCATGCTCTTCATTCATCAGACTCCAACACTGAAAGAAGAAATCGAGATGTGAAGAGAAACAAGGCCAGTGTTCTTACCACTCAAACAGTCGCAAATAATGATAACCAAAGGTCAGACCACAGAAAGGCTAAGACTCCATGTATTCTTTGTCAGGATACTAAACACCAGCTTCATGCATGTTCCAAGTTCACTGAGATGTCGTTGACTGAGCGACGGAGCTATGCAAAGGAGAAGAAACTCTGTTATGGATGCTTAAAACCTGGCCACAATGCAAAAGACTGTCACCATCGTCACTTCTGTGACATCTGCAAGGGAAGGCATCCAACAGCCCTTCATGATACCAACTATGTGAAGGAAAGGTCTTCATCAGAAACAGGGACAAGTCAAGTGTAGCAGGAGAAGGCTCAGCCAATACATCGATGGTGATACCAGTGTGGGTGTCATCCAAAAATAATCCAGCTGCTGAGAAACTTGTCTATACTTTTCTCGACACCCAGAGCGACACTACATTCATTGACCAAGAAGTAAGTGACAGTCTTGATGCAGAAAAACATCCAGTGAAGCTGAAATTAACCACAATGAATGGAAAGGACACTGTTATTACAAGTGAGTGTTTCTGGTCTTCGTGTAAGGGGATACAGTTCTGCCATTCAAGTTAATCTTCCGGTGGCCTACACAAAGGACTGTATTCCGATGAACCGCGCTCACATTCCTACTTGTGAGACAGCTAAACAATGGAGTCATCTCACAGAAATAGTTGAAGAAATCCAACCACTGAAGGACTGTGAAGTTGGGCTTCTCATTGGCTACAACTGCTCTAGAGCCATGGCTCCAAGGCAAGTCATTCTAGGTGGAGACGAAGAACCCTATGCTATACGGACAGACTTAGGATGGAGCATTGTGGGGCCTTCTTCACATGGCCATGACTCACTGAGCCCAAGTTGTCTGTGTCATAGAATCACAGTTAAAGAGCTGCCTCCAGCAACTCCTGCTGATGTGATTCGCATACTGGAATCCGACTTCAAGGATGGAAGTGAAGATGGTAAAGCAGTGTCACAAGATGACATAACCTTTCTCAACAAGATGGGTGAAAGCATACAAAAAAAACATACATGGCCATTATGAAATGCCTCTCCCCTTCACAACCAGACCTAACTTGCCTGACAACAGAGACTCAGCCATGATATGCCTCAACCACCTCAAAAGGAAACTGCAACGGGATGAAAAATATAAGGAGCAGTACGTCAAGTTCATGAAAGATGTCATCGAAAGAGGAGATGCAGAGCAAATCAAAAATGATGGGAGCAAAGGAGAAAGATGGTACATCCCCCATCATGGTGTTTACCATGTGAAGAAGCCAGATAAAATTCGTGTAGTGTTCGATTGCTCGACCAGATACAAAGGTACCAGCTGAAATGACCATCTTCTCTCCGGGCCTGACATGTTGAACAACTTGAGTGGAGTTCTGATCCGCTTTCGTCAACACCCTGTTGCTCTGATGTGTGACATTGAGAAAATGTTCCATCAATTTCATGTCCATGAAGCTGATCGGAACTACCTTCGCTTTCTGTGGTGGAGACAAGGAGACTTGAACTCAAAGCCAAGTAAGTTCCGTATGAAGGTACATCTGTTCAGTGCAGCGTCCTCTCCTGGATGTGCTAATTTTGGGCTGAAGCATCTAGCTAAGGAGAATGCTGACATCTACTCTCAAGGTTCACGATTTATCATGAGGGACTTTTACGTAGATGACGGCCTCAGAAGTGTGGAAAACACTGAAGATGGTATTCAGCTTGCTAGAGAGGCGCGTGAACTTTGTGCCACAGGTGGTCTTAGACTCCATAAGTTTGTGTCGAACAACAGAGATGTCCTTGAGAGTGTACCCCTCTCTGAAAGGGCTACCGATGTGACAGATATGGCCCTTATGTTTGATGATCTTCCACTTGAGAGCGCTCTCGGGATGCAATGGGATGTAGAGTCTGACCATTTCAAGCTGAACGTCAGCCTTAAAGAGCAGCCTGCAACACGACGTGGCGTTCTGTCTACTGTGGCATCTCCGTATGATTGCTCGGTTTTGTGGCGCCAGTCTTGCTCAAAGGGAAGATCATTCTTCAGGAGATGTGCAGGCGTGGCACAGGCTGGGATGATCCTCTCCCTGATGAGCTTCTTCCAAAATGGGAACAGTGGAAAAATGATCTGTCTCACCTGGATAATGTTACCATACCCCGCACTTACTCACCTGTTGGATTTTGAAAGGTTTCTACGGCAGAGCTACATCATTTCTCTGACGCCAGCTCAAAGGGTTACGGTCAGTGTTCATACCTCAGACTGCAAAATGAAGATGGAGATGTTCACTGCATACTAGTTGTTGGAAAATCCAGAGTTTCGCCAACGAAACTTACAACTATTCCACAATTGGAATTGACGGCGGCAGTTGTTTCAGTGAAGATAAGCAACATGCTCAAGGAAGAACTTGGATATGCTGATGCTGAGGAGTTCTTCTGGACTGACTCAAAGGTGGTCTTGGGATATATAAAAAAATGAAGCACGGTGATTCCACACCTTTGTGGCAAACCGTATTCAGAAGATTCAGCTCAGCTCAGCCCCTCAACAATGGAGATATGTTCCAACAAATGACAATCCTGCTGACCACGCTTCTCGAGGCTTGACTACAAGTGAGCTTCTGTCATCTACCTGGTTTACTGGTCCCAAGTTCCTATGGGACAAGGAAATGAAACTACCAGCAGATGAAACTCCAGACTTAACAATTGGAGATCCAGAGGTCAGAAGTGTTCTAGCACTCACCACAGGAACCACTCAACGAGTAAGCCTGGTTGATCGCTTATCTAAGCTTTCATCTTGGTCCCTGGCTACTCGAGCTGTTGCACGCATTTTAAGGCACATCAGCAAAAACAAGTCAAACAGTCTCACCACTGTAACAGAACAAGAAGATGCAGAATGTCACATAATCAAGGATCTGCAGGAAAATATGTATCAAGAAGAGTTGAAGCTGTTGAGAAAAAAGATTCCTCTACCATCTCACAATCCATTATACTCACTTGATGCATTCCTTGACTAAGATGGTGTCCTCAGGGTGGGAGGAAGACTGAGCAACTCCTCTCTTCCCAACTCCATCAAACATCCTGCGATCATCCCCAAAGATCACCACATCACAAGGATGTTGATTGCTCACCATCACGAAAGGATGAAACATCAAGGTAAAGGCCTCACCATTAATGATATCAGGTCCAACGGCTACTGGATTCCAGGAATTAACCGGGCAGTAGCATCTTTCATTCAGCACTGTGTCACCTGTAGACGGCATCGGAAACCAACTGAAGAGCAAAAGATGGCTGATTTACCCCCTGAACGTGTGGAACCATCACCCCCCTTTACCTTTTGTGGTATGGACTGTTTCGGCCCCTTTGCTACCAAGCATGGTAGAAAGGAAAATAAGAGGTATGGTCTTCTCTTTACTTGCCTCAGCTCCCGGGCCATCCATATTGAGATGCTTGACAACATGTCAACAGAGTCTCTTATTAATACCCTGAGATGTTTCATTGCCATACGTGGCACTGTTCGTCAGATAAAGTCAGAAAAAGGAAGCAACTTTGTCGGAGCCAGAAACGAACTCAAAGAAGCTCTCAAGGAAGTTAGTGCAGACCGGCTGGCTGCATTTCTTGCTGAAAAACAATGTGACTTTGTCGTGAATGCACCCTATTCAAGTCACGTTGGAGGGATGTGGGAGCGACAGATCAGGACTGTTAAAAGTGTCCGAAGGTCTATGACATGTTCAATACTTGGCAGAACAATTTTGGAGTAGATGGCGAAAGGAATATCTTGCCAATATTGCTCTCAGACAAAAGTGGCACATCTCACGAAGAAATATGCAAGTTGGAGGTATTGTGCTTGTGAAAGAAGATGATGTGCACAGAAATGAGTGGAGACTAGGGACAGTTTCCGGAATCACGACCGACAAAGACGGACTCAGAAGGAGGGAGATCTGCCTTGGTGACAGGAAGCTTGGCAAAAAAGGGGAGCGTCTCCACAAGATGTCTGAAGTTGAGCGCCCAGTCCAGAAACTAGTCCTGCTGCTAGAGAAAGGCTAATTCTGCTCCCCCAGCCCCCCCCCCGTTGTGGTTCATAATACCCTATTTTCAAAGTATCTAATCGCAATGCAGTGTATTAAGATTCTATATCTGTGTCAAATGTTATGTACTCCAATGTAAAGAGATTCATTTTTATTTGAGAAATCATTCGTACATAATGTATACTGTTCCATTATTCACTCATGATTGGTGGGAGTGTAAGTAACTTTTAAAAAATGTTCTTTAAATGTGGTAACTGCTTCTGTATGCCTTTATTTGTTTTCCCCTTTTTTATATACGTATATAATTCATGTTTTATTTTTTGTGCTCTTCTGGCGGAAGTAACGATCACATAACGAATATAATATCTTGATTAATATCTTCATATAGGATAGATTAAGCACTGGCTATGGCTGTCTCAGTATGCGATCCAGGAAATTCTTGTGCATGCAACTCAAGTTATCATCAATCCATGAAGCAGTAATTGTAACAGTAATTGTGTGTTCACACCAAACGCGAACACGAATTTCACGTTGTGTCATTCGCGCAAATTTGACGCTGGATCATTTTAGTGTCCATTTGACTTCTGGTGGAAGTAACGATCACGTAACGAAATGAAATTGACGCAGCTTTGAAACGGGCGGAACGGTTAAAAACGGATTGCGCTCTCCATGAAAGGACACTTTTCACAATTTTAAGCGCCTAGCCAGAATTGGGAACAAGGTATTGTGTGATATGTATTTGTTTGTTTTGTTTTGTTTTAATTTGCTCTGATGTGTAATTTGGTTTATTTGCTGTGTTTGAAGTGTTTAAATGTACATGTACATGTTCATAGTCTTTGACCGTTAAGCTGATGGAGTTACAAGAGCTGTCTTATGTGTATGTATTGTATGTATTGTTGTCAATGTCAGTTAATTTTTCATTAATGCACTTATGTATAGTTTTGTCATAAAGTTGATGTTTTTAAGATTTAATTGTATTTATTTAACTGTCTTATCTAGCTCTTACGGTGTTTCATGGAAGGATAACGGCTGAATGAAAATAAAGACTTCTGAGAAACATCAGTACGCCTTTACCATTGACTGGCTGGGGTCGCGACAGGGGGTAAAATAGAGGGTTAAGTTCATTCTTCCATCAGTCAAGCATCTTCATCTCATTAAAATTATCATTCCAGACAAGTCCATCCATCCATCCATCAATCAAATCTACACTTTTGTGAGGTATTTGTACCTTTTATATAATTACCTTGTTGCCATAAGAACAGTGCATATTACTTACCTGAAGAGACTTGCCCCACCAAGGCTACCTTTGGTTCAAACTGGACTGCCAGATAAAAAGACGGGTCAAGCTTGGTGTGTTTGCATCAGTCTCGTGGACATGATGAGGACAGTGAACAGGGGCATAGGAGGGGCAGCAGGACCCTGATGTTGCCTGACCACACCCCCAGGCATGATCTTGATTCAACCAGAGCAGTGCTGGGGGTGGGGTAGAATAGAGGGTTAAGTTCATTCTTTCATCAGTCAAGCATCCTCATCTCATTAAAATCATCATTCCAGACAAGTCCATCCATCCATCCATCCATCCATCCATCCAATCTACACTTTTGCGAGGTATTTGTACCTGGCAGGTCTTGCTAGGACCTCTGTCCTGACTTCCTCCAGTCCAGAGGTGGACTGTACCCCTGACCTCTGGATCTGTGATAGACTGGATCCTGCCAGGTTGGTGTCTGCAGCTGCAGGTTAGCAGCAGATGCCAACAACTTCATCAGGGCCTTCATTCTGTCTCTGTCACTCAGGTGAACCTTCACAAAGACCTGAAAACAACAGTTCATAACCAGTTCTGTGTGTTCCTGTGCAAAAATGCATTGTATTAATGTTATAAAAGTACTGTTTGTATGATTACCTGTTTTTATTCCTGTGCTCTGCTGCAAGCAAAGAGGGAACTGAAGTGTTCTCACAATATATTTTTCAATTCTCAAACCTCTCAATGGTGACTACAGTGCGAGAGACAAAAATGGTGAGTGAAATACACACGCACACACACACACACACTGTACAGCAGAGATTGCTTCTGTCCAAAAAGACACATGAATTTAGAATCATAATGGAGTGTCTTTGTAGTTCTGAGACATGAATTGGGGTTATAAATGGACTCAAATGGTAAACAGACTCAATTTTAGATAGCGCTTTTCTACCTTAGCGGCACTCAAAGCGCTTTACAATGTGATCTCACTCACCCATTCACACACACACACACACACACACACACACACACACACTGATGGTGGAGGCTACCATGCAAGGCACCAATTTACTCATCAGGAGCAATAATGGCTTCAGTATCTTGCTCAAGGACACTTCGACATGGTCACCGGGGTCGAGAATTGAACCAGCGACCCTTCGGTTACTAGACAGCCACCCTACCCCTGAGCCATGCTGCCCATATATGCATCTTCTACACTAAGACACTGGAGGAATGGCAATATAATAAGATTATAGTTATAAAAAATTGTACAATTACAAAAAAGTGTGCTTAGAGATGTATGTGTGGATCTATAAAGGATCAAAACATATCTTATATTTTGAAATTGGGGAAACAATTATAGAATGAAATACAACTAGTTCCAATCGAAAAGGGATTTACAGAAACAAAAAGTCATTGATTCAAAATAAATCAACGGTTTCATGAATAAATGATTAAATCTAAAAATTTATTGCAAATGCAGTTTTAGGGCGGCACGGTGGTGAAGTGGTTCGGGTGAACCCTGCCTCTCACATGAAGGCTGCTGGGATAGGCTACAGCCCCCCCCGTGACCCTTACAGGATAAGTGGTAGAAGATGGATGGATGGGTGGTTGGATGGATGGTTGGAAGGATGGATGGATGCAGTTTTAAAAAGGAAATGAGGCAAGACAATGAGGTGTAATAAAACATTTTTTTGACCACTTCATTGAAATTGCTGTGGTGAACAGTTACCTTCTCCACAAAGCACTAAACACAATACAAAACAAGACCCCCTTGTCCCACAAAAAGTTTTGGGAAGTTTTGACGTGGGAAATGGTGGAGCACTGTACAGCTGTGGCTGCTGCAGCCAGTCCGGGCCCTAGCGTCAGCACATCCTGCTTGCCTTTGTTGGGGGGGGTGGCACACAGCAGCGCAGGAAAGGTGTTGTCTGTGCGGCCAAAGTAAAACACAAGGCCAAGCAGATGCAGGACTACAAGGCCAAGGACATGAAGACACCTGTGTACTGTTCCAAGTGCAACGTGTCACTTTGCCTTGTGCCTTGAAGGAATTGCTTTGTGGAATATCACAAAAAGTAATTGCTTATTGTGATATTCCACATCAATTCCTTCAATCCCTTGAAGGCCCATTGTAAATAGTTGATTTGTTGCACTTTTTTTTTTTTTAACTTACTCTTATAGTTTGTTGTTGTGTTTTTTTTTTACTTGCACATTCCATTCCTCCTCAATAACATTGATCACTTTATATTTTATTTATTTTTTGTCACTTTTTTCTACCAAAAGAACTGCTGCTGGAAAGCCATTCCATCCCCTTATTGCACATTGTAAATAGTTCAATTTGTTGCACTCCTTCCTTAGATTTCATTTGCTCTAATTGTGTTTGCTGTGTTTCATGTTCTATATATTTTTTTATTTTATATTTGTTGCACTCTTATTTTACATTTTTTGCACAGAATGGTTGTTTGTTTCTATGTTTGCACTTTTCTGAAAATAAATATACTCCCTGTGGATCCAAAAAAGTAGAAGTTCCTGTTATTTTTCATTATTCTGTATTGCATATAGACATATAATTGCAGAATGTAAAATAAAAAATGATGAGGCACAAGGTAAATTTCATATCCAAAAGCTCCAATAGTTAGTAGTAGAGAACTAAAATTAAAATTTATTGTAATTTGGAGCCAGTTTTCATCAGAGGTAGAAAAAAATCCCTTTGGCACAATTTGGCACACTTTTGTTCTGAGTTCTCACCTGGGTGTATCCTTACAAAATCCTTGATGTAGGCTTCACTTCAAAACCCAAATTCTATCAACTTTGGTAAATTTGTGGTCAAGGACTGGATGAAGCTAATCAGTGGTGTCTGGGTGCATGAAATCATTGCTGGCATGGTGCTTTCCTCTGTCAAAAAAATAAAATATTTTGGCAAGAGTAAAAAAAAAACGTTATTTTTCCTCTGGTTTATTCCAATTTACTCAGGCTTAATGACAGATACAACCCCTCGGTGCAGGCCTGTATCGTTGCTTTTGGGAGTGGAGACCAAAAACACAGTGGTTGTTTCACTCACAATGAGCAGAAGAAATAAAAATCAAGCATTACCTCTCCAGAGCACGGGGTCCACAGAGAAGTGTATCCAGGTGTTACCCTCCACCGGATACACGGACAGCAGCGCAAGAGGGAGAGTCCAGCGTTTTTTTTCCAGCATTGCCAGAGGAACTCTGAGCATTCCAGGCTAGCTCAGAGCGCTACCTGGTTGTTGTCTCTCGTTCCCGGACCGAAAATAATCCAAACAAAAGGTCACACAGTCAAAACGAGGCTACTAATTCTAACTAAGGTGGCTTGTAGCAGCGCAACGGTTGTTAAGTTTCCGGATACTCACTGGGTTAACGAGCAGCTAATTAAGTCCTCGGACGCTCAACACGTTGAACTTAATTTCTGCGAAAAGACTGGTCTTAAGAACATCTTGCCAATAATCTTAACCACAGTCTAGTCCACAAACCTAAAGCTCTCCGCTGGAAAAACTTTGCATAGACGAAGACGGCTCTTCCATCGTCTGATCAATTAGTTTTTTGTTTTTTTCACCATCTCCCACAGACCCCAGATCAGTGCATACACGTCACGTGAGCCAATCAAGACTCAAGACACTACCTCTGTGACCAGGTACATTTCTCCAGAAGATATCTCTTAAAAAATAACTTATCGGAGTAATCCTGCTTTTTCAAATTTGGTTGACATTTTATTTTGGGTGTTTGTCTTTTCCACAGGTTTTCCTGTAGAGAAATTTAAATTAACAGAGGAAGTTTTTTGCAGCGGCATCATGAAAGACAAACATCAGTTGATGTCAGAATAGAATTCCGTGAGTGTAATGTGTTTTTCTTTAATCTCGCTTTAAAATGCATCATCGTGATGCAACAAACCCCTCCCCTTCCCAACTGTCACATATAGGTTATAAATCGTTCTGTCTTAAGACCTGAAGGTGTTGAGGCAGGAGGTTTGTATTCAACAAACTTTACTGAGAGAAACAACACCAGTTTGAGAAACTCTACAGTCGTACCCTAAGATCAATTTCTGACTCTTGAATCAAGTTCACGCTGAAGATTTGACTTGAAGAATGTCTTGCAGGACTTATTCCTTACCCAGCTCGGACAACACAGATGTTTCAGGTAAGAGTAAAAGTATGGCAACATGTTGAAAGAAACTAAGATGTTACACAGGACAGCTCTGCTCTAGTGTTCAGGATAGATTACCAGTGTCTGATACTTTAAGGATTTTGTTCGTCATCTCATCCTGTCTGTCGTTAGCCTCGTAGCACAACTGCCTAAGTCATATTTTGGCCAAATTGATATCTGCCTAACTCACCGAACTACTAAACCTAAAGATATGACTGAGGCAATTGTGCTACGAGGCTCTAACGCTATGTTACTATTGTGTCTGTTGGGGTTTCTTAAATTCATTTGAATTCAGTAACCATGTGAAGGCACACTTCAAAGCTTAAACCTCTGCCAAGGTGCATGCATTGTTTGTGTGGAAATTTCGGCATAGTGAATTTTTGGGTTCCATTTTAAGAAAACTTGGTGCATCCGGTCCCATCACTGACTCCAACTCATTGACTAAAAGTAACACAAGGGGAAACAATGTGTTTAAGCAATAAAAATGGTAAAAGTTCAAGATGGATGGAAATGTAGCACTTGATCAGTTGGCAGGAAAGAATCTGTTAGAGGTTGCCATGGTGATGAAAACTGCCACTTAGTTGTCTTCTAAAAGCTTTGGTCTTCCTGACATGGCAGTCCATGGGTCAGTTGGAGGGTCAGGGAGAAAGAAACATCTATGTGTTTAAAAAAAATTGAAACACCTTCAGCTAAAACACGTACATGAAAGTATTATTTGTTGCTGTGGGGAGCAATTGAACAGACATTTCACTCTTTCCCATCTGTGTGTGATGTTCACCACTTTAGTCTCTGAACATCCAGTCAGTTAAGAGAAAAATATTGGTGTTTTTGCCCTGTGAAATTTAGTGAGTTCTTCTTGGCTCATACTCATATATCTCTGAACCAAGTTTCATTGTGTCATCCTGCTAAAATACAATCCAAACTTCCTTAAATGATGATTCATTTGCATTGGAGACAGTTCACGGGATCTTAGAGGGACTCACAAAGATTAAAAGGCAAGAATGTGAATCGTTTGTTGTTGTAATTCAGCTGATGAAATATGTTCCTCATCTACAGTTACTTCTATAGCACCAGAGATCCAGGCAGCCCAAACCCTGTACAGCAGCTCGACCTCTTATTACATCCTGGACTTTATCGGCGAGGGCTGTTTTGGAAAAGTGGCCAAGTGCCGAAATCTTGTGACCAAGGAGACAGTTGCTGTGAAGATTCTCAAGAATGATACTGAGTTTCTTCAGGACACAGAAAAGGAAATGACCATGCTGCAGATGATCAGTGGCCTGGATCCTGCTCGTACCAACATTGTAAAATTTTTTGAAAAATTTGATTTTATGGGACACACCTGTCTGGCCTTCGAAATGCTGGACCAGAGTCTCTTTGATCTCCTGAACCAGCGAGAATGGAAGCCCCTGTCTTTGTGTGAGATTCGTCCAATCGCACAACAGCTGCTGGAGGCCCTGGACGCCCTGAGGGTTGTTGGTGTTCTGCACACTGACATCAAACCCGACAACATCATGCTGGTCAATCAGCAGAAACACCCCCTCAGGGTCAAGCTCATAGACTTTGGGGAGGCGATTCCAGTCTCTGCAGCCACAGTGGGGCTGGAAATCCAGCCAAGAGGTTTCAGGGCACCCGAGGTCACCCTTGGTCTCCCATTCAGCCAGGCCATTGACGTTTGGGGGCTGGGATGCGTCCTGGGCTTCCTGTACCTAGCAGACAACCCCTTTCCAGTTGAGTGTGACTACCAGTCCATGAAGTGCATGCTTGAGGTTTTGGGCCAGCCAGCGGACCACATGCTGAGGACCGGTTTATACACCCGCTTCTTTTTCAATGAAGTGGATACAACTGATGGAACAAGGTGGGAGCTGAAGACCCCTGAAGAGTATGCCGAAGCCAGCGGTGTGGAGCCTAAGGAAAGGAAGGCCTTCTTTGACCTTCCGAGCTCTCTGGATGACCTTGTCTGCATCCATCCTGAAGGGAACGCAGCCGAGTTTGAGGACAGGAGGGTGTTTGTGGACCTCCTAAAAGGTCTTCTGCAGCTTGATGGGGAACAAAGGGTCTCCCCCCGTCAAGCTCTGCAACATTGCTTCTTTACTTTCACCCACCTGACCCACAGCACAGACGCCTGCTCCTATGTGACCACTGCCCGCCACATGATGGACATCTGTCAAGTGGATGATGTCCACACCTCTTCATCTTTTGGACCCCCAATTAATGTGACCAAACACCCCGTCACCACAAACAACCTGGCCAATGGAGAGGAATCCCCCTACTCTGAAGATGAAGAGGGCTCGTCTGCTGATGAACATGAAAGTGTCAGGTCTTCAGATGATGACAATCACCTTTCAGAGGAAGATGAAGACGCCCAAGATGAAGAAAATGAGGGCTGGTCCTCTGATGACGACAAAGACACCTGGTCTTTAGATGATGAAGACACTTTGTCTGAAGATGACGAGGTAGACACCTCGTCTGAAGATGACGAGGAAGACACCTCGTCTGAAGATGACGAGGTAGACACCTCGTCTGAAGATGACGAGGAAGACACCTCGTCTGAAGATGACAAGGAAGACACCTGGTCTACAGATGAAGATGGAGATGCTTGTGATGAAGACATAGACACCTGCTCCTCAGATGGACCACGAGAGCCTTCTCAAGTTTCTTCATCCGTCTCCACTCCAAAAGTGTTCAGAAGGATTCACAAATTCTTTCGCCAAATCACCACTGCCATTTGCTGCTGCTTCAGACCCGTAACAGAAGACTGACTTTGGTTGGAATAATTTTTTTTTCAAGAGTGTGAGACTCATAAAAAAAAATCAACCTGACGTGAATTGAATCAACATGAGGATGGGGATCAACATTAAAATAAAAAAATCAGGAACATCACAAGGCGAAATGGTGGATCAGAGTCAGGGCCAAGTGAAGTAATCTGACAATCTGGCAAAGAGTGAGGACCATTCCAGATGTCCCTGGAGCTGACGATTCTCCTACCACCCTCAGCCCCATGGCCAGGAGAGAGCGTTCCACCTACCTGACATGTAAATGAGCAACTATCCCCTAGAGTACATTTTTATTAGAATAAAAGGCTTTTCATTTACACACCAAACAAAAACAACACACCAATTCTCATATTTTTTTTGGTTTGTTACAGTAAAATGAGCTGCGCTTTAACCAGAAGAAGATGTGGAGACGTCCCTCCTGCTGCGTCTGATGACGACGATGCTTTTGTTGTTTGCCAAGCAAGAATAGAAGAAGACCCAGAAAGCACCTCATGTTTCTATGGAAAACTATTGAATCAGTTTTTTTTAATGAACTTTGAGTCTGTTGCACAAAACTTGCATGAATGTTTGAATTTCATCCTGAAAAAAGGTTGTCTTTGATGAGATGATGAATGTAAGTGAAAATAACTGAATAATGAATTGTTTAAATGAAAACTAAATTCCACCTGAATGTGGATTCAAGTCTAAATTTTAATCATTAATCCAAAATTATGTTGACCCTTACTGTCATTACCAGACACAGGCAGGACTTCATCAGTAGGTGTTGGTCTTTGGCTTAGAGAAACAGCCTTCACTAAGATGGCAACAACTTCAAAGTTTACAAAGACACACACACACACACACACACACACACACACACACACACACACACACACACACTTGTTTTGTAGAGTCATGAAACTAAACACTGATCTTGTATCTTAGCAGGTAAGCGGCCTCTGGGTTTTCACACAGCGCGCGTTCATGGATTCCATCAAGCTGCCTACCCAAAGCTACAATACTGAACTGGCAGACGAGGTATGATGATGACCTTCACTCCTTTCTCCAAGCAAGTCTCAACATGATTTAGATGTTGCAGCTAAATGTGATTTTAATATTTCTTGCAGGATCGTTGGGATGCTGACTGAGAGGATGGTGGACAAATCTGGGGTCCTGTACGGCCTGAGGCACGTGGCCATGGCCTTTTTTCCTCCCCTATGTGCTGTTACCTTGCCGTGGTGGGGGGGCTTATGGTCCTCTATGACTCTGAAGGCTGCCACAATGGGGGTCCCCAGCAGGTCCAACCATGCCAGGCAGGTTTCAGAGGAGAGGCCAGACTAAAATCAGCACTCGCACCCCTGGATTGGGGTTTGGTGCCAGGCTTGTCCATCTCCCCCGTTCTGTGTGCTGCTCTCCTCCATGTGTAGAGGGAAGATGAAAACTGAACACTGGTTCCAGTTTGGACATCACAGCTCTGGACCAGTTAAGGTCGAGTGAAAAAAAGACTAAGTGAACCAATGTTGATGAATTGTTGGACTTCTAAGTTTGTAGTTGGGTCCATGTCTTTCTGGATATTACATGTTCATGTGTTTTCTGTTGTGATTCAGTAAAATCAATGACTGCAGAGCTCTGAAGCAGTAAAATAAACAACATGGTGGTTTAAATGCAGTGTTGATAACATGTATATCTGAAACAATCTCCCAGAAAACCGCAGGTCTACTGCAAGTGTGAGCTCTTTCAAATCAGAGCTGAAGACTTTACTGTTTGCCACTGGCTTTTATTAAATCAAATCTGTGGCTTCAAGTCAATATCTCACACTGCACTTTAACTTGTAATCTGGCTTTCATTTCCAATTTTCAACTTTTTATTTCTGATTGTAGCCCTTTTAATTGTTTTGTTTCTTTGCGTAGATTTTTATTGCTTTTACACTCCGTATGTTTTCTTGTTTGATGTAAAGCACTTTGAATGCCTTGCTGTTGAATTGTGCTCTACAAATAAACCTGCCTTGCCTTGCCTTATCTCCAGTTTAATGGCATTCAGCAGTCATTCATAAATTCTTCTTTCTTTTCAAAGGAGAGCATCACCAAAAATGCGTAAGTAACAACCAAAATGTGAAATGCTGTCAGGCCATTCAGGAGGAATTCCTCCTTGTTGACAGACACATTAATATATGACATCTATGTGGGCTGAATCTGATTGGTTGCACAGCAGAAATTCAAGGAATGAAGTAATTGGTCACATTGATATTGTTCACAACCTCAAATTATGCCAATAATACGAAAGCCAGGTAATAGAATATTGCATTACACTTTATATTTGTACATTTTTATCCACTACAAAGTGGGGACAATTATTCATATTTTATATGAACACATTTGGTTGAGTTGTTTAGATGGTTATAATGAACTGGCAAAATAACTAAACTCTTTCCTGCAATAGTGTGGATGTTGTTTGTAGTCTTGAGGGTGAGTTGCATTGTTAGCATGGCATGAATGTTTGATTGGAGATCTGCTATGTGTTGATTTTACCTGCTCTTGTGGTTGCATCTTAAAGTGTTTATGTAGATTTGTTTACACAAATAATAGCTTTCCAGTGACGTGTCATTGGCAGCCATTTGTTTTTGTAAGCACACATGAAAGTAAATACTAACCTATAGATCAGTTAATTCAAAATGTGTGCAAGTAGAGACAAGAAAACCCTGATGGGCAGAAATTAGGTCTCTTACCTAAAATACAATAAAAGGATTACAGTAAATACAATCATGAACCCCAGGTAAAAAAAAGGCAACAGCCAGATGACATAGGAAAGGATTATAGTAAATAGAATCATAAACCAGCCGCGTCGCCAGACATATTATACTAGGGCACATGCCTAGTATAGATCTGTAGTGCGACTTCGACTGTGAGAGAGTGAGACAGCAAGAGAATAAGAGTTAGGTAGAGTGAGCGAGCGAGAGAGGGAGAGAGAGAGAGAGCGCCGCAGCTGAGCTGAAGTGATGACACAGCGAGATTGAGCAGGTAATTTCAACACCAACTTGTTGAAAACTGTAGCCTATATTATTTAGATCTTTTTTTAATTTCATTTGAACTCTTATTCTTAGATGGATATCAGAATTTTATTTGCCCGTAGCAGGGACAAAACAGCGAAGAATGAAAGAGGTAATTGAAGACCAAGCTAGCCAAATTGATAACCACGCTAAGTTAGCTAAATTTATTTCTTGTATCAAAAACAATCATGGTTATTTGCTGCAGATTGAGGAATTTGTAGTGAGTCATGAAAAAATATGTTAGTTATGGTCATAATGGTCTGCAGGGGGAAGTCAGTAGGTTGAATCAAGCACAGATATTTAGAGAAGACTAGATACGTCAGCGCGCTGTAGCGGCCGGCTAACGAACGTGCCTATGTGGCAGCCATATTGGTTGGGTCAACTTTCCCATTAAGGCAATGTATTGTACACTGAAAATAAATCATAACTTGCTCATTTTATAACCGATTTTCATGCGGGTAACTTTTTTGTCAATGTCAACACGTGCTGTTACTACAGTAGATTAAAGTAAAAGATATAAATACGGGAAAAGGCTTTTTAATCAAAAAAGCCTAAAATTGTATTTATTTTATTGTACTCCTCATTGACTCCAGGGGCCAGAAAATATTTTGCATTTAGCAATTTTATGTATACATGAAAGATAAATGTGTATTTATATTTACTTGTAACGGTAATCAAAAGGAAAAATTTATGTGTAACCCCCCTCCATAGAGTAGAATTTATGAACAATTATACAAGTTACAAACAATTGCATTGAAATTGTAATCCTTCATACAAAATTCATTGAAAAACTATTAACAATTCACAGTATTATTAAAGGATTTTTTTTTTTGTACTTCTGTAACTTTTTCACAATGTTATTTATATTTTGCTAATCAAGATCAATGAAGTTACTATATATGGTCCCTTGCCAGTCTAGGGTAAAAAAAAAAAAATCCCATATGTATGTATAAATGCTTGTACAATAGCTAATATTAATCATTTGGTATTTGGCTGTCAAGCTGCTAGCTTACGAGAGTGCTTTGCTCGTAGCCAAGTAAGTTCTCAGACTAGAAGCTCTCAACAAGATTAAATAATGAAAAAATAGAGCCCAAAAAAAAATTATACTTGTGAAAGGTTATTCCAACTTTCCGTGACTCAATTGTACGGCGTTGTGAGCAACCGTCGGCAGCACAATGAGCCGGCATCGTTATTTTAGTGCTTTCGCTCCGTCCACATCCATTAAAGCTGGGTGAGTTTGACCCGACTAGCTTAGCCTCGCTGTAGGCACACTGCTCCAAGGGGCGTGTCGTATCTACTCATTTATATCTATGGAATCAAGTGCCACTGGACTTCTTTCTTGGATTTGAACTTCAAATCCAAGAAAGAAGTCCAGTGGCACTTGATTCAACCTACTGACTTATGATGACCTGGATGATTGAGAATCTACACAGTCATTCTGCAGGGGGAAATAAATATTAAAATTTGTGCAAATTTTACATTTTTTTTTTTTGCACACTAGACTTGACTTGTTAATTGGTTTGTCTTAGACTAAAGAAAATATAGTTTGTCACCAGAATAATGGCTGCAGCTGAAGCATATTTTTGTTCCCAGAAAAAAATATACAATTTCAGAATTTTCATACGAAAAGTATATGGTTTCCTTTTGTTGCCTCTATTAGATGTTTTAAAGTATATTTATCTGTGCAGACAATTTAGAACAACAGAATGTTGAAAGAGGTGAGGGAGAGTTGGAAGTTGGTGAGGAAGAGAGCAAGTGAGTTGCCTATGATGTATCAAACATGTTTATTTTTTCCCTTGGACTCAAATGATTTTGAATATCAATATTATACCTCCCATATAAGGAAAAATACTTTTGGTAAACTAAAAATATTTTTTTCCAGAATGCTTTTTATTGTGGTTATTTTTTGCCTCTAGGAAGAGGGCAAAAACATAGATATAATAGAACTATTATTTTTTTACACACACAAAATGTAACTATTAGACGTTTGTAGCGAGTTGTAGCAGAGAAGTGGCCATGCGTAGCCGATAGATTTCCTTTACTTACAATCCTATGAAAACTGAGGACAATAAAAATACAGATAAGAGGGAGAAATTTGTACTATACATGTACATATTTGTGCATAAATAACCAGCTATACTTTGGGTATCTTCAGACTAAGTGGGGCAGAGTGCAGAGTTGATGTGCCTCAGAGAGAGATGACAGAGAGAGTAGACACAGAGAGGTGAGACCTGGTTGACAGCTTGGTTAGTATACAATCTATTATAGTATACAACAATTACATATATATTTTTTTATGTTGCACCAGGCAGGAAAGGCAGGATGAAAGAGAAATTGAGCTTTCTGAATCCGTGAAAGAGGCAGATGATACAGAGGAGGCAATGCAGCAAGGGACAGACAGCCAGAAGAGTCCTAAAGGAGCAAGGCCAAAAACCAGTGCTCACAATATTGAGGGACATGTACAGGATCTAGGACGAAAGGATTCAGGCCCCAATCAACTCATCCTGCCACAATATCCACAGACAAACTTTGGTGTGAAAAAGCGGTCATTTAATTCTGATTGGTTTAAGAAATTTACGTGGTTGGAATATTCCAAATATAAAGATGCAGCCTTTTGTTTTTCTTGTCGACATTTTGGCAAAAACCTGAAGCATGACACATTTGTACATACAGGACTAAAAAATTTGAAAAATGCGCTGCAATTTTGTCGAGATCATGATCAATCCCCTGCTCATAAGGCAAGCGTGCTCTCCTGGCATGGCTATAAGACAAGTTTAACTCACGGAAGTGTTGTCAATCAGTTGGACTTGGCAAGAGACCAAAACATAAATGAGAGACGCGAGTACCTCAGTCGGGTGGTGGCTGTTGTTAAGTTCTTGGCGAAACAAAATATCCCATTTCATGGCCATGATGAGGGCATGTCCAGCAACAACCAAGGAAACTTTCTTGAGTGTATTAAACTCCTCAAAGAATTTGATCCTTTTCTTCAATCCTATGTGGCTCCATCACATTGTACTTACATATCACCTACATCCCAAAATGAAGTCATTCAGTGCTGTGCCCAAGAGATAGTTTCAACTATTGTCAAAGAAATAAAAGAAGCAGGGATGTTTTCTGTTAAGGCAGATGAGGCAAGAGATGGCAACACTGAGCAGCTAGCAGTCTGTGTCCGTTATGTTGTAAAAGGGTGTGTGAAGGAGCATTTGCTTGGGATGACAGAATTAAAAGGCTTTGATTCAGCATCTATAATATCTGCTCTTGAAGAACAGCTGACGTTGAATGACATATCTCATGTGAAGGTGGTGGCGCAGGCTTATGATGGAGCATCAGTGATGAGTGGGACAGTAGGAGGGGTCCAAGCCAAGTTCAGGGAAAACCATCCAATGGCCTTTTATGTGCACTGCTATGCCCACCACCTTAACCTAGTCCTGTGTTCCACCTGCCAAGCTGTACCTGAGGCCAAGGACTTATTTGAGCTTTTACAGAGTGTATACTCATACTTCTCTACATCTCTGGTTAACCACCACAAATTCAAAGAGGTACAAAAACAGCTTGGCTTACAGCCATCAGAACTTGTGCAACTCTCGAAGACGCGCTGGGCGTGCCAGTTACGTTCCATAAAAGCAATGTTAGACAATCTTCCTGCAGTTCTTATGTGCCTATCCAGCATCAACAACCCTATGGCAGTGGGGCTCCATGTCAAACTCTTCAGGTTCTCCACTGTATATCTTTTGATGATGTTCAAAACTTTTCTCTCTGTCCCTGAAAACCTACACAAATATCTGCAAAGCCAAACAGTTGATATGGCCAAAGCTGATGAGTACAAATGTGCTGTGTGTGCCACTCTAAAAGATATGCGCACAGATGAGAAGGCTGCTGAGATCTATGACAGAGGAAAGGCCTACTGTGCAGCCAACCAGATCCCAGAGCTATGTTCTGTGCCCAGACAAAGGCATAAGCAGAAACGCATGGAGGACTATGTTGTGGATTCTAGTTGTGGGGCAGTGAGTGACCTAGGTGATCAAGAGAAATTGAAAGCGAAGCTGTATCTACCGTGCCTTGACAGGATGGTTGCTGAGATGGATCAGCGTTTTTCATCTATAAATAGGCCTGTTCTAAAGGGAATTCAGGCCTGTAATCCAGGATCTGACAACTTTCTCTGCGAGAAGGACCTGAGGGGTCTGGCAGATCATTACAATGTTGATCTAAAGCCTGAAGAGGTGTTAGTGGCCCAAAACTATCTGACCAGAAAGCGAGAGAGCCTTTCAATCACAGACATGCAATCTCTTTTCACCTTGCTGGATCATGTCATGTTCCCTACCTTGACACAGCTCATTCAGATCTCTCTGACCATTCCAGTGTCCAGCTGCACTGCTGAAAGGACATTCAGTGTGCTGAGACGGCTCCACACTTGGCTGAGGAGCACAATGGGTCAGGAAAGGCTTCACCATCTTGCCATTTTGTCAGTGGAGAGTGAGGAACTTTGCAAGTTAAGCCATAGCCAAGTGATTGACAACTTTGCGCAAATGAAGACAAGACGATACACCTTGCTTCCCAAAAAATAATTCCTTACTTCCTTCCCTTCATTCACTATCTTAGAAAATGTTCTCATGCTCAAGAAAAATAACTACTACAACAAAAAGAATGTTCAATAAATATTTCTTACTGCAACAAAAAGAATGTTCAATAAATATTTCTTACTACAACAAAAGGAATGTTCAATAAATATTTCTTAAAGATTCATTTCTCTTTAATTTTTGCTTTAATCGGTTATGGATTAAATTGCTTATGAAAGGCCTAATGTGTAAAAATCTATACCTTTTTTCCATGTTATCATTCCTACACGACACACTCTAAATACATAGTCTCATATGATCAAATAGTGAATTTACGGGATACTGAATTGTAATTTTCTTCTGCACTTTGCATGCTCTCATTAATTTTTTGTGCCCCAGGAGTGCCCCTGTACACTATTAGGTCTAGTGACGCCCCTGTCATAAACCCAAGGTAAAAATAAAAAAAAATGGAAACACAGCCGTAAGACAGTAAGGTTTTAAAAGATATTGAATGTTTGACAATTCAAGGTCCCCTAGAATGAAAATCATCATTTTCGTGTTTTTGGTGTTTATTCAACACGAATACACACAAAGTGTGAGGCTGTGTCATAACCTCTGTTTGAAGTATCTCCCCTTTTTTGAAAGGCCGCGGGAAAATGGACAAATGCGTTTTTGGCTGAAGTGTTCCGTCACAGTTAACTCAGTGCCCCCCCCCCCCTCCCCACACACACACACACACACACACTGAACCCACCCCTTTCACACACGACCCTTCGACATATCTTCCCACCCTTTCCCTCCCTCTAGCAGAGGAACAATGGCAGGTTCAAGGTGTGCTTTCCCTGTCTGTCAGAGTGGAGTGCAAACTTTTCATATTCTGCCTCCAGAAAGTAATGCTCGTGATGGATGGCTTATGTTCATTTTCAACCGCATTCCTAATGTATATCACACCAGACTGGTCCTTTGCTCTGCGCATTTCATGGACAAATGTTTCGTAAATCTGGCCCAATTTCAAGCTGGCTTCAGCCAGCGTTTAACGCGACGAAGGGGATCGGTTCCAACATTGCAACAAAATGAACCCCAACCCCAGCAATCATTACAACCTGTAAGTGTCACATTTCCCTTATATTGATTTATATTTGTGTCGCGCTGTATTCTGGTTGGTGGAAGACATAAGAATAGCAAGTTTGCTCTGGTGTGTATCTGGACAGGGAATAGGCTAGCTGTTTAGGTTACATTATGATAGCAACAAGGCAGCCTGCAACTTGCAGCTTTCGTATTTCAAAGCCTAACCTTTGGAAATCACAATAACTGAAGTAAAACCACGACAAGCAGTCAAACAATCATGGAAGTACTACATAATAGGAGGAGGCTTCGAGAAGCATACGCTCTCAAGTAGTAACTTAGTGCCAATGCTAACCTAGCAAAGATTCTCAATCGTCTCTGTAGGAAGTTTGAGCCGTGCACGTGCCAAATTCCATTTCCTATTTAGCTGGTGACTAGGGTTGCTTTTTTTGTGCTACCAGTTGCAAAGTGGAATCTACCAAGACTTTATGTCCCAGCCAGCCTCTGTCTGATTTCATATGTTGTAGGGCGGAAAACACAATTATCTCTGAACAGCAATGTTGAAACATGATCTGACATAAGTTTGTGACATTTACTGTTGTTACGGCTCGTTTTCAGAGTGCCACGATTTATCCATGGAACAGGCGGGATGCTTCTTTACTGGTGGTTCCTAGAGTTTCTAAAAGTAGAATGGGAGCCAGAGCCTTCAGCTATCAGGCTCCGCTCCTGTGGAACCATCTCCCAGTTTCGGATGCAGGCACCCTCTCTAAATTTAAGAGCAGACTTAAGGCCTTCCTTTTTGATCAGGCTTATAGTTGGGCTGCTTAGGCTGGCCCTTAGATATGCTGCTATAGGCTTAGGCTGCTGGGGGATCTCCCATGGTGCACTGGGCTTCTCTCTCCTCCTCTCTTCCCTCTCTGTCCTCCTATATTTGTCATACATAAATCATACTCATACATATTACTAACTCATCTTCTTCTCCGGAGCCTCCGGGCTCCCCTCATCCCAGATCCCAGGTGCTGCTGGAGGAGGCTGCAGACCTGAAGAGGCTCAAGCTGCCACCCACAGCTCCACCTGCTCACGTCCCCGTCTGTCCATCAGTCTCTTCCTTTTCTCTCTCTCTTTATCTCTGTCCCACTCTTTCCTTCTGCATAAATGTCTTCCTACATTATCTGTCTTTGTCTCTGCCCCACTCTCCTGCTCTCTTTCCCCCCAACCGGTCAAAGCAGAAGACTGTCCCCATTGAGCCTGGGTCTGCTCGACGTTCCTGCCTGTTAAAAGGAAGGTTTTTATCGCCGCTGTTGCAGGATGTGCTTGCTGATGGAGAATTGTTGGGTGTAAATTTATTGATGGAGCGTGGTTCTAGACCTGCTCTACCTGTAAAGTGTCATGAGATAACTTTTGTTGTGATTTGGCGCTATACAAATAAAATTGACTTGACTTGACTTCTTGCTAAACAGATTCGCTGGAAACACAGTCTCGTGGAACTCAACTTTCCCTTGTATATCATCTGCATGTGTGACACAAGGAAAGTAATATGTCTGACTGTGTTATCTGTAACAGTATATGCCAATTATATGCCAATGGTTCTTTTTATTATTATTCTTGAAGTTATTTTATCAACAATACTTTGATAGATTATTTCATACATTGTTCATACATGTACAAACACTGCTCAGCGACGTGGAGAAACTGAGCCCACAGTACCAGAGCTCCACTGTGGAGTCATTTCACAGTCTCATCCTGAGATTTGCACCAAAGAATGTGGTCTATCCCTACATAGGAATGCTGTGCAGGTATCTTCTCTTTGATACATTTACATTTACTTCATAGTAATTTGGACTGAAATAAGCTCCTGTAGTACTTCACTGAGTCAAAGAAGCACTGGTTTTGTTGTAAATGGTCAATGGTGTCACTTCCTGTATTGTGCCAAATTCATACCTGGAGTGCTACTCTGAGCTTCATATAGCTTTTGTTGCATTCGGTGAGTTTTTAGCATAACCTGACCTCTTTAGTAACACATGCCTCAAACATGTCTGTGTTAGATTGTACCTAGTTGCCCTGCACTTCAATGAGAACAGTGACCGTCCTCAGAAGACCTCCGCAAGAGGAAAGACGATTTTCAAGATGTCCTTTCCCAAGGCAAAAAAGGGAGGCCATGTTGTCAAGCCAGTCAAAACAGATGCAACATTTGGTGAGTGATTCACACATTTACGAAGGAAAACACAAAGTATACATTTACAGTGTAAATGATGGTGTGCAAAAAAATTACAAATAATCCAATAAAATACATTAACTGCAATCAAAATGTTTTAAAGCTACAGGTTATGCCAACAATCTGATAGTGCTGGTGTTTGACTCAATTGTCCAGGATCCTCACCCATACATCAAGGAGCTACAGAGAATACCAGTCCCACCAAATCAAATCAAGCACACTTGACCGACTGACAATGGAGGATGCAGGCGCTCAACACATGTCGCGTTTCAGTCAAGGGGAGGTCGGAATCCGACATACTGGCCAGTGGTGTGAGGGAACTCCGTCCTTATTCGTTGCACAACACAGGATGGTATAACGACACGTGCACTCCGGCCAAGAAATCCCCAGCACCAGGACACAAACCAGTGATAGGCCAAGAATCTGCACTGCCTGCAAGACATAATGGACATTCATTCTTATACAGTTTGGAGTGTGGTTTATGCTGTTTGATTTTGTAAATCAGTGTTTCTCAAACCTTTCCAGACCGTGGACCCCTTTGTTCCAACATGTTTTTTTTTTTTTTTTTTAATGGGACCACCTGCTGGGCTCGCTCAAGTTTTCGGCGCCACAATCTTATTTGTTATTCATATACATATAGAATTATATCTTTATGTGAAATTACAGTACTGCCTTATTGTAGTTGTATTGTGTTATTGTTATTGTTCACTGACAAGTGTCTAACAGACCACTCGAGGTTCCTGGACCACATTTTGAGAACTACTGTTCTAAATAAATAAACGGCTTGTACTTCTGTTTCCCTTTTTCTTTGTATGTAGCAACCGACTGAAGTTAACAGTGGTGGTGGTGGTAGAAATAGTAGTAGTAGTAGTAGTAGTAGTAGTAGTGTAATTACATTATAAGGGGGTGATCATCTGCCATACCTTTCCCTTCCTTGGAGTGTCAAACGGCCGTGGTCGGCTCTGTATACATTCAAGGCGTTTTGGAGCGCATTATATTATATATATATATATATATATATATATATATATATATATATATATATATATATATATATATATATATATATATATATATATATATATATTTTGAGACAAACTGGTTCTAGGCCAGGATGGTAAGTCATGCATGTTATGAGGTTGGGTACCTGGCTCAGTCGTCGTGCAACCTATGTCGCCAAACAAGGTAATAAATTCATAACGTTATATGAGTCATTCACATGAAAAATCAGTGTTGATTTTGGCAGGCATATTAGATTTAGTTTTAGTCTTAGTCTTCTGGACTAAATGCTTCTTAGTTTTAGTCACCTTTTAGTCATTTCTATCCTTGCTAGTTTTAGTCGACAAAAACTCAAAGGTTTTAGTCAAATATCAAAGATACCTTTACATAAAAGATATGTGTATGTACTTAATAGGCCAATACAGGTATTAGAATGAAGCACATTGAAACTGATCTAACTTTCAAAGGTGAGTTTTTCCCCTCTCGTTCTTTCTCTATCTTTTACTTGTATTATTTTGTTGCAGATGCAGACAACACACTAGCACACAATATGAGTATTGTATCACAATAAAATAGGATTAAACAAAAATAAAAGCACACTTGACTTCCTTATGAATGACCATATGTCCTACATATTGGCTTTAGCTGCTGTTATTGGTTAAAGCATCCACGTGTGTTGCTTACGATAGGGAACAGCAACAGGTCTGAAGACGACCGAGGAGCGAGCCAGGCTACTGCTAACTTCTCTGATGGCACGGCTGTTTGAGCACCTCCCTGCCAAAAGAAGAAACTCCCTGCAGATGGGGGACATGATTCATATTGTTAACCATCTGTCCAGCAAGGTGCCGGAGGAGGTCAGCAACTCCATTAAGGCCTTAAAAAACATTGAAAACATGGAAAAGATCCTCAAAGCAGTTGCCAAGGACCTCCTGAAAGACTTTAAAACACCAGAGAAGTTATTTGAATCTGCCAAAGCTTCTGATGATCCATCATTTGCTGACACATTGTTTCGACACTTGAAGAAACACATCAGCAAAGCTCAATCAAGGAGCAACATGATGCATGATTTGTTGTGTAAGGCCTGGGCTCTTACCCTTATTATTTGGCTGTAACAAGGACCATCTTGAAAGTGACAGAAAGACTGGTTTAAAAAGAGCCATACCAGCAAATGGCATGCCAGTTTCCAGCAACGTCAGTAATGTTCCCAGTGGACTTTACACTTCGGTCTACTAGATTGCAGTGGGCCCTGAGGATGAGCTGGTAACTGAGTCAAGGATTAATTTAGGAGGTCCAGCTGAAACCTGTCACAGCCAGAGACCACTGGAATGATGAAGATATAACATGATGATGTCATCAGGAGAGCTCACTACATTTTCATGGACAGGATCCAACATGGCCGCTTCACTCAGTTGCCATCAGGCAGACTTACAGAGAGCTTCTACCCACAGACCGCCAGCTGAATACCAGCTCTCATCCGCAACTCTGACATGCCGTGTTTAATCTGTGACAGTATTTGTCTTTAATGTAATTATCAAATTACTGATGCTGCAGTTATTCATATAGTTTTATTGAGGGCAGGGAGAAAGGCCAGTAGGAATTTCATTGTACTGTTTTTACTGTACACAATAAACTTCTTGAATCCTTAATAATAATGATGATGATTGAAATGTTTTTTCTGGTCTACAGAGCATCTGACATGACAGTTTGCTCCGAAAGTGATTTTTTTTTCTGGTTTGGAAGATCAAAAAAATTGTAATGAACACCCCTGGATTCCATGTTGTGATTCATATTTGTCAGAAAGTCTTCCTCAGTGAGTTCAACTCTCAGCAGTAATCCTGAGCAACACTCTTTCACTGATGAACAGCGTGTGGTACAAATGTAATATTAGATATTGCTAATTACCTTCATTTATCAGTGATAAGATACTTTATGTAGGTTTGATGGGGTGCTGATATGGAGCACACCAGCACTAGAACAGCATTGATGATAATAAGCCTACAACATTTAGCACATCTGTATTACGTAGCAAGATCGTTCTTTGTCAACCGTCTGCTGAGAGTTGATTGTGCCTTTCTGCCAAGGGCGCAGGGATGATGCTGCTGCCACTAAAGAAACGGTGAACCCAAAATAGTACTGTAAAGAGACATTAAGTAGCTGACAACTTTGGATTAATTAAGGACAATTTGTAATTTTAAAAACTCAGCTTGTGCAGACTGACCTAATTTTGAGATGCGGTCCCTCCGATTGCATTTGAAGATGGGTGAGAATAAAAGGTTGAGTGGGGACTTCAGGTTCAGTTCACTTCATGGAACATATCTCATCTCCACCTTCATCTACTATTACTTTCTGGGGTCTCTGCAGCCACTTATTAACTTCACACTGAATTATTTTTTTACAGTTCTCAGTTTATGGACTTGTGGAAAGGTCAAAAGAGCTCGTTTTAAAAGAGAAACAAACTCTATCTCCTTATATTACGAGACGGCAATGTACTTTAGTTAGCACCATAAAAATAGATATATTTATTAAAACGCCTGGTCTTTTTTATCTATTTTTGTCAATAATTGAGTCAAAAAATTCCCTGTGTAAATAATTTACACCCCTTTTCCAGGAGTAGAACTTTCAAAGTCTGTCAAGTAGTTACCATTCTTATGTAATTAAATACCTCAAACTGTGTGTTATAAGAAGAAAAGGACAAAAATGGAATTGAATTTCCTTCAACTTTCTGATTATAACTTCTTGAAAAGTGCAGATTGAACATTTCTGAGATTGCAGAAATCTAATTCAAAGTCTTTTACAACAACTGAAACAGTTTTACATTTCTGGAGCTTTCTGAGTCTATGTTACAGGCTATTATGCTGTCAATAGCCAGTCGTTTTTTTTTTACTTTTGCAGTGGTAGTCTCTAAAACAATTCCTGTCCACCTGAAGACAGAGACCCACATGACACACATCACACATCCAAGGTGTGCTTTTGTGGAATGATCCATTCACAATGGCAAAAACTACAAAAAACACAGCAAAAACAGCCAAAACATGGCAAAAACACAGAGAAGAACTCGATCAAAAACACGCAAACATTGCAAAAACACACAAAAATCACTTCAGGAAAAACTTTTATGTAGAAGATTCAGATTTATTTACACAGAATATACCTCTAAAACTTTCCTAAACTCCAAGAAACTGCACCAAAAGTTTGTTTGAATCCTCCCTCTGTCATACAAACGCAGCCTACTGCTGCCGCTTGTTTCTTCCCTCTCCCAACATGGTACATTACCAGTCATTACCATAATGCATGTAATATCATCAGGAAGCCCTGTTTCATAGCTTTCAGGGGCAGTTTGAATGATTAAAATTGCACCAAGTAGCAAGAATTTACAGTAATTTCAAATACACTTGCGCCAGTGTTGTTTTTGGCAGGCATTTTAGATTTAGTTTTAGTCTTAGTCTTTTGGACTAAATGCTTCTTATTTTAGTCACATTTTCATCATTTCTATCCTTGCTAGTTTTAGTCGACGAAAACTCAAAGGTTGTAGTCAAATATCAAAGATACCTATAAATAAAAGATATGTGTATGTACTTAATAGGCCAATACAGGTATTAGAATGAAGCACACTGAAACTGATCTAACTTTCAAAGGTGAATTTTATTGTATCACAATAAAATAGGATTAAACAAAAATAAAAAGCACACTTGACTTCCTTATGAATGACCCTATGTCCTACATATTGGCTTTAGCTGCTGTTATTGGTTTAAGCATCCTCGTGTGTTGCTTACGATAGGGAACAGCAGCAGGTCTGAAGACGACCGTGTTTCCCAGTCCCACAAACACGGGTCAAAGCATTTCACTTGCCACCCGTCCACAAATGGACAGGGGTTTTATTCATAACATGCTAAATTCATCGAAGGGCTGGTTTAAACGAGCCATCATTAGCGGGGCCCCTGGCAGCCCCATTCATTCTAGCTTTAGCATGTAGCACTAGGAAGCGCTCTCTGCACCACGAGGGAGGTGTAACCACCACCGCCACCACAAATCTTTAGGCTCAATACGAAAAAATAAAATGAACCACAGGGCTGGCCTAACATAGACTAAAGCTATGCTTTAATCATCCCTCTTTTCATGACCACCCAACACCGCTGCTGCTGCTGTGGTGTGTGTCTCGTGGGCTGCAGACAGGCCCAGACTTGTCTCTGTGTGTGCATGTGTGTGCGCGAGAGAGGCTTTTAGTGCGTGTGTACTGATCATGGGGGCGTGGCCATTAGGACCAACAGCTACAGCTGGCTCCAGTCTGATGTTTGAGCTCTTGATTGATATTGCACGCATGTTATACTTGGCGGAAAAAAACGCATGTTTTGAAACTTGGATCGTCCACTTACTAACAATTTAGTCTCGTCTCGTTCTTGTCAGATGAAAACGAATACAATTTCGTCACATTTTAGTCTTTACAGGACTTTGGTGACGTTCGTCTTAGTCTCATTTTCGTCATGGAAAAAAGGGGTCTGACGTCGTCATTTTCGTTTTCGTCCAGCGTGACGAAAACAACACTGTGAAAAATGTGTCATGACTGTGTGCCTGTGGATGGAGTTCATTTGTTAGCACCTGTTCAGTCTCTCTGCAGCATACGCTTTCTCTCTCCGTGGGCATACGAACGCAGATTCCACATAAGCACCTGGTTATTGACAAATAGGCAGTGATTGATCAAATTTCACACTTTGCTTTCACTAATGGTGTTTGCCTAAAGTGGCTGCATTGAAGGGCATACAGTTGCAATAATATAGTGACCATTTATTACGTAGTATTCTTGTTCCTGTCATTCCCTAGTCTATTTGTGAAATATTTATGATAAACAGTGATTGATAAATATGTATTATTAAAAATGATAAATATGTATGATTAATATTAATATTATTATTTATTAATGCTTGATCAATACCGCTTTTATGTTCCAAGACTAGTACAGCAATTCTGAACTCGTAACGGACTTTTGGCTTCAAACCTCAAGCACGAACAGCCCCAAGCTTTCATGATGAGGGCCTGAGCCTGAAAGTACATCAGGCAAAGACCCTATTATGTTTGCTTGTTGTTGATACGTTCCTAGTCATAATACAATGACGATGACCTACAGTACCAGCACCTTTATTTCATGAATGTTTAGCCTGGTGAGTTAGACCCCAAACAAAAAGGTAGCGTGATGAACCGCAAAGCCTTTAAAAATATTTTTTTATTTATTCATTTTGGCTTGAGTGTAATTTAAGCATCATAACTAGTACAATAATATAGCAACATGCTACTGCAAAAACATACAACATACAAAAACAAACAAATAACCTACCATTGAGAAAGGTGTACTTGGAGCCTGTCGGGTTGTTCTTCTTCTTCTTCCTCCTCCTCTGATTCTGGCTCGAACATATATGGCTGGATCCGCGAATGGACTATGGCTACTTGGTATCTCAGCTTGTTGTTGTATGATATGGAATGTTGTCAATTGACAGTAGCAGTCACAGTTAGCACTGGTGACAGTTAGCCGAGAAAGTGGGAGTACTTTCTTTTCAGTGACAGTGAGGGCAGCCAAATACAGAGTAGTAGTTAAATGAGGTTGCCAGATAAACAACGGCAACCGATCGCCGTCAACTCATGCACTTGCATAAATAATGAGGTTGCCAGATAAGGTCAGAAACGACGCCAATAGGGACAAACGACGCATTCTAAACCCAACATGGTAACATAGTTTCAGAGAGCCTTTTAGGAAGGTTCTGAGCCATCACAGACCCAACCATTTTTTAGCAAATCCCAGAACAAGAATTAATGCCCCGTTCAACCTCTCCATGGCACCTTTGAAATAGGAGCATTCCACAACTTTGCTCCTCTGTAGCAAAATGAAAATAGAATATAAACTGGAAATACTACTTCTGTGACAGAAAGGGGGACAAAAGTAAAATAAGAAGCTGAATATTGACAAGTGTTCTTGCTGAAATGAGATTTGCATCGTCTACTATATAGTCCTACATGCCTTCAGCATGAAAATTCATTCATACAGTACATTTTTGGCAGACTTGGTTATATGTGTTGTTGGTGATAATATAATTAATTCTTGGTGTCATTCATAAATATTCTTCTGGTTTATGGGAACACCAACGCATCTTTAGTTCATCTACAAAGTTAAATGCATAGAAGGGCCCTGAGGTCTTTAGCCTACTTTATTTTGGTAGAGTAACTCAGAGTGACTCAGTGAAATTACTAGTTTAGGGAATGGGAAATTCCAAACTTTCTAAACTTAAGCTCTGCAACAATTTAACTTAAAATGTCACTATGTAAGAGCCTCTAAATCTTGTAAAATTACCTTAATGTCAATAAAATGCACTGTCAATATTTTACAGTGAAGAAATTCTCACTTTAATTTAAGGAAAAATAAAAAAAAATGTCACCTTGACACTTAAATGTTTTAACAGTCAGACAGAATAAACAGTCTCTTGTCAACACACCTTGATGTAACCCCTATACAATGCCGGCAAGAATTATGCTAAATTAAACCCCTCGGTGCAGGCCTGTATCGTTGCTTTTGGGAGTGGAGACCAAAAACACAGTGGTTGTTTCACTCACAATGAGCAGAAGAAATAAAAATCAAGCATTACCTCTCCAGAGCACGGGGTCCACAGAGAAGTGTATCCAGGTGTTACCCTCCACCGGATACACGGACAGCAGCGCAGGAGGGAGAGTCCAGCGTCCGGCCATGTTCCAGCATTGCCAGAGGAACTCTGAGCATTCCAGGCTAGCTCAGAGCGCTATCTGGTTGTTGTCTCTCTTTCCCGGACCGAAAATAATCCAAACAAAAGGTCACACAGTCCGAACGAGGCTACTAATTCTAACTGAGGTGGTTTGTAGCAGCGCAACGGTTGTTAAGTTTCCGGATACTCACTGGGTTAACGAGCAGCTAATTAAGTCTTGGGACGCTCAACACGTTGAACTTAAGTTCTGCTAAAAGACTGGTCTTAAGAACATCTTGCCAATAATCTTAACCACAGTCTAGTCCACAAACCTAAAGCTCTCCGCTGGAAAAACTTTGCATAGACGAGGACGGCTCTTCCATCGTCTGATCAATTAGTTGTTGTTTTTTTTTTCACCATCTCCCACAGACCCCAGATCAGTGCATACACGTCACGTGAGCCAATCAAGACGCAAGACACTGCCTCTGTGACCAGGTACATTTCTCCAGAAGATATCTCCTAAAAAATGAATAGATTTTTACTACATTTTTAACAAAATAAATTAAAAACTCCTTCTGAAACAAACCATTTTAACATATTTTAATTCCATTTTTAAACCACATTATTTGAAACCATTTATTAACTTATTTATTCATCAGAAACAGATATGCATTCATATTTTCGACTTGGCTACATGTTCATGTTTTTTGTGTGTGCAAATGTTATTGTCTAAATGAATATTAATACCTTATCGGAGTAATCCTGCTTTTTCAAATTTGGTTGACATTTTATTTTGGGTGTTTGTCTTTTCCACAGGTTTTCCTGTAGAGAAACTTAAATTAACAGAGGAAGTTTTTTGCAGCGGCATCATGAAAGACAGGACAATGTCAGAATAGAATTCCGTGAGTGTAATGTGTTTTTCTTTAATCTTGCTTTAAAATGCATCATCGTGATGCAACAAACCCCTCCCCTTCCCAACTGTCACATATAAGTTATAAATCGCTCTGTCTTAAGACCTGAAGGTGTTGAGGCAGGAGGTTTGTATTCAACAAACTTTACTGAGAGAAACAACACCAGTTTGAGAAACTCTACAGTCGTACCCTAAGATCAATTTCTGACTCTTGAATCAAGTTCACGCTGAAGATTTGACTTGAAGAATGTCTTGCAGGACTTATTCCTTACCCAGCTCGGACAACACAGATGTTTCAGGTAAGAGTAAAAGTATGGCAACATGTTGAAAGAAACTAAGATGTTACACAGGACAGCTCTGCTCTAGTGTTCAGGATAGATTACCAGTGTCTGATACTTTAAGGATTTTGTTCGTCATCTCATCCTGTCTGTCGTTAGCCTCGTAGCACAACTGCCTAAGTCATATTTTGGCCAAATTGATATCTGCCTAACTCACCGAACTACTAAACCTAAAGATATGACTGAGGCAATTGTGCTACGAGGCTCTAACGCTATGTTACTATTGTGTCTGTTGGGGTTTCTTAAATTCATTTGAATTCAGTAACCATGTGAAGGCACACTTCAAAGCTTATACCTCTGCCAAGGTGCATGCATTGTTTGTGTGGAAATTTCAGCATAGTGCATTTTTGGGTTCTATTTTAATAAAACTTGGTGCATCCGGTCCCATCACTGACTCCAACTCATTGACTAAAAGTAATACAAGGGGAAACAATGTGTTTAAGCAATAAACATGGTAAAAATTCAAGATGGATGGAAATGTAGCACTTGATCAGTTGGCAGGAAAGAATCTGTTAGAGGTTGCCATGGTGATGAAAACTGTTTGAATTCAGATGAGAAACTTTTTTTATTCCTTAAGGCAAACACTATTACCTCCATTTTAATATCCTGACAGAGTTGGGATTGTTTGGAATACAGCAAATTAAATTATTTGATTGTGGTGTCAAAAATGTGGGAAACAGAGCGACTTAGTTGTCTTCTAAAAGCTTTGGTCTTCCTGACATGGCAGTCCATGGGTCAGTTGGAGGGTCAGGGAGAAAGAAACATCTATGTGTTTAAAAAAAATTGAAACAACTTCGGCTAAAACACGTACATGAAAGTATTATTTGTTGCTGTGGGGAGCAAATGAACAGACATTTCACTCTTTCCCATCTGTGTGTGATGTTCACCACTTTAGTCTCTGAACACCAGTCAGTTAAGAGAAAAATATTGGTGTTTTTGCCCTGTGAAATTTAGTGAGTTCTTCTTGGCTCATACTCATATATCTCTGAACCAAGTTTCATTGTGTCATCCTGCTAAAATACAATCCAAACTTCCTTAAATGATGATTCATTTGCATTGGAGACAGTTCACGGGATCTTAGAGGGACTCACAAAGATTAAAAGGCAAGAATGTGAATCGTTTGTTGTTGTAATTCAGCTGATGAAATATGTTCCTCATCTACAGTTACTTCTATAGCACCAGAGATCCAGGCAGCCCAAACCCTGTACAGCAGCTCGACCTCTTATTACATCCTGGACTTTATCGGCGAGGGCTGTTTTGGAAAAGTGGCCAATTGCCGAAATCTTGCGACCAAGGAGACAGTTGCTGTGAAGATTCTCAAGAATGATACTGAGTTTCTTCAGGACACAGAAAAGGAAATGACCATGCTGCAGATGATCAGTGGCCTGGATCCTGCTCGTACCAACATTGTAAAATTTTTTGAAAGATTTGATTTTATGGGACACACCTGTCTGGCCTTCGAAATGCTGGACCAGAGTCTCTTTGATCTCCTGAACCAGCGAGAATGGGAGCCCCTGTCTTTGTGTGAGATTCGTCCAATCGCACAACAGCTGCTGGAGGCCCTGGACGCCCTGAGGGTTGTTGGTGTTCTGCACACTGACATCAAACCCGACAACATCATGCTGGTCAATCAGCAGAAACACCCCCTCAGGGTCAAGCTCATAGACTTTGGGGAGGCGATTCCAGTCTCTGCAGCCACAGTGGGGCTGGAAATCCAGCCAAGAGGTTTCAGGGCACCCGAGGTCGCCCTTGGTCTCCCATTCAGCCAGGCCATTGACGTTTGGGGGCTGGGATGCGTCCTGGGCTTCCTGTACCTAGCAGACAACCCCTTTCCAGTTGAGTGTGACTACCAGTCCATGAAGTGCATGCTTGAGGTTTTGGGCCAGCCAGAGGACCACATGCTGAGGACCGGTTTATACACCCGCTTCTTTTTCAATGAAGTGGATACAATTGATGGAACAAGGTGGGAGCTGAAGACCCCTGAAGAGTATGCCGAAGCCAACGGTGTGGAGCCTAAGGAAAGGGAGGCCTTCTTTGACCTTCCGAGCTCTCTGGATGACCTTGTCTGCATCCATCCTGAAGGGGACGCAGCCGAGTTTGAGGACAGGAGGGTCTTTGTGGACCTCCTAAAAGGTCTTCTGCATCTTGATGGGGAACAACGAGTCTCCCCCCGTCAAGCTCTGCAACATTGCTTCCATACCTTGACCCACCTGACCAACAGCACAGACGCCTGCTCCTATGTGACCACTGCCCGCCACATGATGGACATCTGTCAAGTGGATGATGTCAACACCTCTTCATCTTTCGGACCGCCAATTAATGTGACCAAACACCCCGTCACCACAAACAACCTGGCCAGTGGAGAGGAATCCCCCTACTCTGAAGATGAAGAGGGCTCGTCTGCTGATGAACATGAAAGTGTCAGGTCTTCAGATGATGACAATGACCTTTCAGAAGAAGATGAAGATGACGACAAAGACACCTGGTCTTCAGATGACGATGAAGACACCTGGTCTTCGGATGACGACGAAGACACCTGGTCATTAGATGATGACGAAGACACCACGTCTGAAGATGACGACGATGACACCTCGTCTGATGATGATGAAGAAGGCATCTCCTCTGAAGAAGACGACAAAGACACCTGGTCCACAGATGAAGATGGAGATGCTTGTGATGAAGACATAGACACCTGCTCCTCAGATGGACCACGAGAGCCTTCTCAAGTTTCTTCATCCGTCTCCACTCCAAAAGTGTTCAGAAGGATTCACAAATTCTTTCGCCAAATCACCACTGCCATTTGCTGCTGCTTCAGACCCGTAACAGAAGACTGACTTTGGTTGGAATCTTTTTTTTTTCAAGAGTGTGAGACTCATAAAAAAATCAACCTGATGTGAACTGAGTCAACATGAGGATGGGGATCAACATTAAAAAAAAATCAGGAACATCACAAGGCGAAATGGTGGATCAGAGTTGGGGCCAAGTGAGGTAATCTGACAATCTGGCAAAGAGTGAGGACCATTCCAGATGTCCCTGGAGCTGACGATTGTCCTACCACCCTCAGCCCCATGGCCAGGAGAGAGCGTTCCATCTACCTGACATGTAAATGAGCAACTATCCCCTAGAGTACATTTTTATAAGAATAAAAGGCTTTTCATTTATACACCAAACAAAAACAACACACCAATTCTTGTGTTTTTTGTTTGTTACAGTAAAATGAGCTGCGCTTAAACCAGAAGAAGATGTGGAGACGTCCCTCCTGCTGCGTCTGATGACGACGATGCTTTCGTTGTTTGCCAAGCAAGAATAGAAGAAGACCCAGAAAGCACCTCATGTTTCTATGGAAAACTATCGAATCAGTTTTTTAATGAACTTTATTGAGTTTGTAGCACAAAACTTGCATAAATGTTTGAATTTCATCCTGAAAAATGTTTCTTTTATGAGATTATGAATGTACCGTAAGTGAAAATAACTGAATAATGAATTGTTTAAATGAAAACTAAATTCCACCTGAATGTGAGTTCAAGTCTAAATTTTAATCATTAATCCAAAATTATGTTGACCCTTACTGTCATTACCAGACACAGGCAGGACTTCATCAGTAGGTGTTGGTCTTTGGCTTAGAGAAACAGCCTTCACTAAGATGGCAACAACTTCAAAGTTTACAAAGACACACACACACACACACACACACACACACACACACACACACACACTTGTTTTGTAGAGTCATGAAACTAAACACTGATCTTGTATCTTAACAGGTAAGCGGCCTCTGGGTTTTCACACAGCGCGCGTTCATGGATTCCATCAAGCTGCCTACCCAAAGCTACAATACTGAACTGGCAGACGAGGTATGATGATGACCTTCACTCCTTTCTCCAAGCAAGTCTCAACATGATTTAGATGTTGCAGCTAAATGTGATTTTAATATTTCTTGCAGGATCGTTGGGATGCTGACTGAGAGGATGGTGGACAAATCTGGGGTCCTGTACGGCCTGAGGCACGTGGCCATGGCCTTTTTTCCTCCCCTATGTGCTGTTACCTTGCCGTGGTGGGGGGGCTTATGGTCCTCTATGACTCTGAAGGCTGCCACAATGGGGGTCCCCAGCAGGTCCAACCATGCCAGGCAGGTTTCAGAGGAGAGGCCAGACTAAAATCAGCACTCGCACCCCTGGATTGGGGTTTGGTGCCAGGCTTGTCCATCTCCCCCGTTCTGTGTGCTGCTCTCCTCCATGTGTAGAGGGAAGATGAAAACTGAACACTGGTTCCAGTTTGGACATCACAGCTCTGGACCAGTTAAGGTCGAGTGAAAAAAAGACTAAGTGAACCAATGTTGATGAATTGTTGGACTTCTAAGTTTGTAGTTGGGTCCATGTCTTTCTGGATATTACATGTTCATGTGTTTTCTGTTGTGATTCAGTAAAATTAATGACTGCAGAGCTCTGAAGCAGTAAAATAAACAACATGGTGGTTTAAATGCAGTGTTGATAACAGAACTCGTCACTCGTATTTTCATGTTTTATTTATTTATTTACTTTCATGAAAATTGGGTTTTAAGTTGTTTCTCCAGGAGTAGTGAGCCTTTAAATACCTGTTTACCCCTGATACTGTTGAAGGCTGAAAGACGAGACACAAACAACTTATCGACAACAAAGTATAAGCCCCTCTTTATTCAATACATTGTAATGTTACTTTAAAGTCAATTTAGAATAAGGCAATAAGGGAGAACAGAGCAGTGCGGCTGTCAGGTACCACTCAACTGGTAGAGCTCTCATTGTCAACAAACACCGATAGCTCGACAGTGTTGACACAAACATTGAAATTTGACTCATATTTTAACTGCATGATGAATTTAAAAAGTATTTTTTTTACATCGTTTTTCTAATTTTTATTTAAAACCTCATTGAAATGGTCATATGATTGTTTTGAGATTACTAAATGAAGATGTTCTTTGAAGTCTGTAGGATATGAAGTGTCAGCGGGATGTCTCTGTGGCAGCGCATTTTATTTAAAACTCTATTTTGACTCACGTTACAAATATTGCACCTTCCCGTGATTCTAAAATTGCACTACGCCCTATTGCAATTAATTGCACAGCCCTCATATGCAGGCGTCTGTGAAGCCAATTGTTGAGACCTTTTCCTCAGTCTTCTTGACTTTATTTTCAAAAACCTTTCAAGGACTGTAGATGATTTTCTGGGTTTTTTAACTTGCCCTCATGAACCCTGTACTAAAAAAGAATGAAAGAACATATGGCTTTTCTTTTATCTCCAGTTTAATGGCATTCAGCAGTCATTCATAAATACTTCTTTCTTTTCAAAGGAGAGCATCATTAATTGACATCTATGTGGGCAGAATCTGATTAGTTGCACAGCAGAAATTCAAGGAATGAAGTGATTGGTCACATTGATATCGTTCACAACCTTAAATCATGACAATAACACTGAAGCCAGGAAACAGAGGGTCAAGACTTCATGGCGATACCAAGAGGTCATGGCAGCAGCACCTGACTAGAGAAGAAACAGCTGGCTCCTCCCAAAATACTCAGTAGAAATGTGACACCCCCCTGCAAATTGAAGCGCGCCACTGTGAGAGGTGCTCGAATGATTCTGCAGCATTTTTGGAACCTGATTGTCAGAGACGAGGTTCGTTGTCATTTAAGCTCCAAAGAAAAATAAATAGCACTTTGTTCCAGATGGCTCCGCATTAGAAAACATGCTCTTCATTCGATCAATATAATCGAACACAATTAAAAAGGCACAAGATTTTCAGGGAGGCACTTAAATACTTCAACATATGCATCAAAAGCAAAGGACAAACAAGAATGACTGGGGTGCTAAAAGTGCGATTAGTTTCAGAGCTTGGAGCAGGAGCACGTCCTAACATCTCTAATAACATTAACCTCCCCGGATCCATGAGGGATGGTGAACGTGACCTTCTGCTGGCAGCAGGATGCCTGTGCTGGTCACAATGTACCCACTCACACGAGAATCCTGACAGAATTACCTCTCAAATTGAATTTTAAGATGGACTGTGAGTCACTTTTGCTGGGTTCTCTGTCAGGAATGTCGTGAGAGCTGGACGGTGAAGGAAGGAGACAGAAGGGATGAGATGGCGAAGGATAGATTACAGGAATGGAAATGGAGGAGGTGGGTTTACAAGGTCCACAGGCACTACTAACATCATGCTTGAGCTCAGTAAAGGAACCTTTGACCCCTCTTCTAAACCAAACAACAAACATTCAATCAAATTGTCTGGATAGTACACTTCTACAGGAAGACACACACACACACACACGCACACACATTGATGTGAAGGCAGCTATATTTGGCTACAAACATCAGCAACTTTAGCTGAAGCTGAAACACAGTCTATCACTCTCACTCACACACACAGTGGCTTTTTTTTGGTAACAAGGGACTTCAACATCACTGCTGGCATTGTAAGATTGTTCATGCACTAGAACTCATCAACACACAATTAACACTAAGGAGATAAATTATGTCACAGACACAGTATTTACAAATTTAAAAGTACACTTGAATGCAGTATTTCCACTGCTTTTATCTTCAGTAGTAACTTAAAAGTTTCTAGTCATGGTACGTCATCACTGACCTGTTTAAAATCATGTCTGGTAGAGTCAGAGAAGGTTGGGAGGAATCCTGGCTTTCTGCACAGGTGTGTGTGTGGACAAGGGCTGTTCAGGGGATGTCAGAGGTGAGCTTGTGTTGGGGGGTGTGACAGTCCGGGGGGGTGCTGGAGGTGGGTAGGATGGGGACTGCAGGATGTCGACGTAGCGCTGGCTGGGCTTGGTCTCCCTCTGGAGGACTTTCCTCAGCAGAGGTTTGAGCAGACCAATGGTCAGCTGGCTGCTGGGCGCCTCAGCGAAGGGAGCAGGGGAGGGGGAGGAGGACATGGGGAGGGAGGAGGGGGACGGGGTGTTAGGAGAGGGGAGATTTTTCAGGATCAAGTTAAGAATGGTCGTGACGGTGAAGTCCTCTGGGCACAGTGCCCACAGCAGGTCCAGGTAGGGGTCCAGGTCTCTGTGCTGGGTCACCTCACACAGCAGGGTAGTGAAGATCTCCTTATTGAGCAGTGGACTCTGTCTGCAGAACCTCTGGGCCAGCTGGGTGACCCGCTCCCACTCCTGCTTGCCAATCAGAACCCTTAAAGCCTGGAGGATGGCGTTGGGTCGCCCACTGACCATCAACACCTCCACGTCAAGGTCCAGGTCCTGATTCTGGTCTCTGTCTTTTCTCAGGCCTGACAGGACAGCCAGGACCCGCTTGTAGAGAGGCACATTGTTCTCCCCCACCTCCCCTCCTCTCCCCCCAGCGAAGCTCCAGGAGGACGCAGCCAGGCTCAGACTCAGACCGGCTGAACCCTGCTGCTGCTGGGCCAGCTCCAGAAACCTGGGCAGCCAGCTGGGCTGGAAGTGGAACAGCGAGAGGCAAAGGAGCTCGAACACAGGAAGGGCAGCTGGGGGGTTGGAGCCTATAGATTTGGGTTGAGAGTTAGCATTGGGATATCCTCTGAGACTGTGCTTGTGTTTCAGTCCACCATTAGTGAGAGGGAGGGAGACTGAGAGGCTGGTGGTGGGAGAAGGATTCAGGACAGTTTTCCAAACGTCCGGTGGTGCCCTGCTGGACAGAGAACCCTCCCCGTTGAAGTGTAGCTGGAGTGCTGCCTGCACCGCCCTCCATGCCTGGCAGGGAAAGATGCTGAAGATGGAGTTGAGGTAGAGGAGAGCCTCTTCATCCAGCTCTGAGGATGACAGCAGCCTGGCTACTTCCCTCTCAACCAGACTCTCACACACCGCCTCCACCTCTTCAACACCTCCTTTCACTAAATTCCCCTTCACTTCCTCCAGCAACACCAGTGCCTTCAGCTCCACCTCCAGGGAGCCTGTTAGCTTGTCCTGCTCTACCATACATCCACCTCCACCATTTTGGGACAGCTCTGCTCCCCTCTGCCTGGTATCAGAGCTGAGGTAGTCCCTGAGGATGGAGGCTAAAGAGATGGGAGCCTGAAACCGCCCTCCTTTCTTTAGTGCCTCCACAGTCAGCTGAGTGCTGCTCAGGCTCCTCTGCTGGTAGTATTTGCAGGCTTCCTCAAAAACCGCCTCCACCAGGAGGGTCCCAGGATGGATCAGCTCCCCTGTACTGAGGGAAGACTTTATCTTAAAGGTATCAGCCTCCTGCTGCATCACCACATACAGCCCGGTATCTAACAACAGGTGAGGGGTGCACCTGTCAGCCTGGTTGACATATAATAACCCTTCTCGCTTCACCGTTATCGTCTCAAGCTCCCTGCCACATTTCAGGTCTATGAGATGCAGAGTTTGAGCAATCAGGATTGCTAATGTGTCCTGAAACATGCAGATGCTAGTGTGTGTACCATATTTCAGCGAAAAGTTGTCTGCCAGTTTGTAAACACGGCGCAGCATCCCATCTCTCTGCAGGACAGTCACCCAGCCAGTGCTGAGCAGAAGCAGCAGGCCTCCACAGTCCGATGAGCAGAAGTCCAGGATCTGAGGTGGATCCAGAGCCGATAAATATCCTAAACAGTCTGTCACCATCCTCCTGAAGTCCGACTCTTTAGCTGAGAGTTTTTTCAAAGGAGCGTTTTTACATGTTGTGCTGACCCTGAAGGAGTCATGGTGAGGGTACCAGGAGAGGAAAAATTTTGAGATGTTCGACGAAGGTTTCACTTTCACATCAGGGAGAAGATGCACGTACTCTCCTGAGCTGATCACGGTGAATTTCGGGTTGTTGTGGAGGGCGATCTTCACTCCTCCTAAGAGGACAGCACCCTCCTCTACGTCAAAATCACGTCTGCAGACACAGTATCTTAATGTGTTCCGTGTGGAGGAGAGGGTGGTGGAGCTCTCTGAGGCTGGCCGCTCCTCACACCAGATGATCAGCTTGGAGGAGACACAGACAGACACCACTCTGGCCCGGGGACTGTTACACAAATCAGAGCTTTGCAGGTGACACCAGCCACCTTTACTCTCCTGGAAGCTCCAAAACTCTGCTTTTCCATTCTCATAAATCACCGCTAACGTGTCTCCGCTTCTGTTCTTACTGTCCAAATATAGAACATCCACTATGGGCACAGTTCGTGTCAGACACAAGTCCAGCTTCCTGTGGTTCTGGGCCAGCTGGGGTCTTTCATATTTATCAAAAGTCACAAGACCGACCTTAGGCTTGGAGAGGATGACATGAACGTGACGTCCGTCTGGGCTCAGGCGAACGCTGGACAGTCGGTCTCGCTGCTCGCTACTGTTGGTCACTTTGAGGCTCTCGATCAGTTCTTTACTGCCGGTGAAGTCTAACAGTTGCTCCAACACCGACCGCGACATGACGGAATGTACCGTATTAACTACCCTGCTAACCTGGCTCCACGGAGGCTAACTGAACGGCATCCCGGTATTAGCTTTTAATAGCTGTTAGCGTCCCCAACAAATGAACCATCCTCGGACATCCTTCGGGCTTGGTAACTCGACCACCGTCGAGTGGAACTTTAGCTGACGACAAACGATGGATATGTTTTAAAGTCCGAACCGAGACAGACCCTCATAACGGGGGTATGCTAACACTCCCCCGACATCACGGGATTGTTAATTTCCGGATACCAACTGTGATTTACATAAGGGGCGGAGCTAAAGATCAAGCGCAAAGATAGTAAATAGCTGAAAAGATGACCCACTGGTTATTTGTATGAATCCAGCATTGTTAGGATAAGGACCATGATGTATTTCTATCATTTATTTATCTTGTTATACCCTGTTTCATTTTATTGTTCAAACTAAACCGATAACTCTACAATACTGTTGTTTTAAAAATTATCTGTGCTGATTGTAATGTGGGGTAACTCAACTGCAATTTTCTGTACATTTCACTCACTTTACATAGTCTTTATTTACATTTACAAATACATTTATGCGTGTCTTCTACATATGTTATACATGTATTGTATTTATATGTATATGTACTCCATGTTGAATGTATTTTTTCACATACTTTTGATTCAATTCGCGTAATATTTTTCTAGTCTTGAATAGGAGCACCTGGAATATGGTCATTTTCCCTTAAGTCCCATGATCAAATGTAAATATAACATGTTTTATTGTGTCTACATAATTAGAACTAGATTTCAATGTTGATTAATGAGTAACAATTTTTTTTTTGGCAGGGTCCCATTTTATGTGTCTTGGTTTACTTTCAATTTTAGAAGCTGGCCCCTGACCTTTGACCTTTCAACTGACGGTGCAAATAAAAGGAGCAGTAAGGAGTTTCTGCGGTAGATATGTGTAAGAGGAAACTCGGGTCTGCTAAATTGTTGGATACTACTTTATTCAGAACAACAAATGAGGAACTGTGTTAACAATTACAACACTTAATATTATTGTAGGCTGATACTGTAACTACAGTATGCAACCCACTTTTACCTCTCCTTCTCCACTTGGCAAGGAAGTATCAGTGAAACTGTTCCAGTGCATTCTGGCAGCCTCTAATGGATTGATACCAACCTGACAGACAACAGTGGAACCAGGAAAAGCGTTGTTGGTCAGGTTTATATAGACGCCCACCTGGTTGGAACTGCGGGGGCTTTTGAAGCATTCATTTCAACAGTGATATGCAGTGACTCAGAGTTTCTATATCAAATTTCCAACCCACACTATCAATCTGCGATGCAGTTTGACATGAAGACAAGAAAATCTGTGGTGTGGCAGCTGTCCAGTAAATGAAACTATCAACGTTTCTATATCATTTTTCTTGGCAACATGAAGAAACATTGCCAAACCAGCCAAAAGAACCTGACAATGAAATTTTCTTTTCTTTACAGCGCTGCGCAGCGTCTGTCATTGTCTTTTTTGATAATAATAAATCGCTTTATCCGGGTGCTTTTGTCTGTTCTAAACACCCACGAGGTAAGATCACTATTCCGATTGAATGAGAGAAACAATTAAAATGTTGAAGATTCTATTCTGATGTTTGATCAAATTAAATAAATTAGCAGACAAGCTCGTGATCCCGATAGCATAATCAAATCAGGGAGAAAGATCTGCTGCTTTGTGTCTCCTCTCCTCACAATGATCAATGCCACATTCTCTGTGTCATAATTTTCCTTCTCATTTTGAAGGATAAAAAAATAGGATTAAATACAATGTTTTAATGTGTCTCTTTTAGTCCAAAAATTAGATTGGTGAATCAATAGGAAAATAATTTTGTTTGCAAGTACCCTGAATATCCAGGAGGAGGCAGTATTGATCTTCTCTGGGTGCATGTGGATGTACAAGACCAAACAAAGAATGAAAATATCTGAAACATACTTTGTAAGGCAAAGTCAAACATGGATGATGTTTTATTTGATCATTCCGTTGTTTCCCTGACAGACAACAATCAACTCTACTGTACTGCGCTACACACAGTGCTTGTTTGATAGCTGTCACATGGCTGAAAAGACAAAGAATCACAAGGCTGCTGTTGCCTTTCTCTAACAGTTACATCACATGACATTTATCGTGTCTGTTTAATGTCTTTGTTTCTATATTTAGAACTGTCTATAAGCCCACTACAGTGGTATCAGCAGCTGTGGAGGTCCACTGGGAGCTCAGGACCAGTGCTATACATTTATTTTTATAGTCGCGCCAAAGATATTTTATTTCCCCTGATAAACTGTATGATGTTCATCATTGCCCTCAGGCAATACTAAATCAGTAGTTCTCAATTAATTGCTTATTTCATTTATTTAAATCCGAACTGACTACCTAATGAATGTTAAATGATGTTTTTGTCTTGTCTTGATTTTGTTTTGTCAAACCCAATTTAGATACCAATATCACAAAATTTTGAGAGCTCAGAAAAGTGGGTTTAACCTCACTCAACATGGAAGCCTTTGAGGTGAACACTAAGGAATATAGTGACTCTGAATTGAATAAGGGGCGGCATGTTGGTGCAGTGGTTAGCAAAAAGATTCCGGGTTTGAACCCTGGCTCGAGAACAGGATCTTTCTGTGTGAGTCTCCATGTTCTCCCTGTTCCTGTGTGGGTTCTCTGCAGGTCCTCCAGCTTCCTCCCACAGTCCAAAGACATCAAGAGGGGACGAGGCTGATTGATACTCTAAACTGACCGTAGGCGCGGCTGTGAGAGTGAATGGTTGTCTGTCTATATGTGCTGTGATGGACTGGTGACCCGTTCAGGGTGAACCCCACCTGTTGCCTGAAGTCAGCTGGGATAGGCTCCATTGTGAATTGAGGTTGTGTTCATTCATCCAAATGATTCTGGTGTCAAAGAAGCTGAGAAAAGCCATGCTTGTAATAACTTTTTAATGCCGTTGTAACGAGATTACGAGAAAACAAGTTTTATCTCGAGAAAACTGAGCATGTTTTCCTGAGATGTCATGTTCATTTTTCTAATCTCCAGAAATAAAAGGCTGAGAGTGATCAACACAAATGTATTATCTCAAGCTATTGCAATAACTTACTCACAGTACTTAAAAACTCATTACAAGTTTGGCCCTTCTGAGCTTCTGTAAATTTGACACCACAGGACAGACTTCATTTGCATAAAGCAGAACATGAATCGTGATTATGCTAATTCAGTATGAACCTGAAAATGTGAACAATAAGGCTTTTGGAAATGGTCTGTTAATTATTCAAATGAGGCTCACAAGGGAGTGATAAATAAGAATTTGTAAATTTGACAACAACCCAATATAATAGAGCTTTAGAGCAGCTCAACAATGATTATTCATATTCAGTGCTAATGCTTTTCTTCTGATATTCTGCAGGAAGCCCTCTTAATAGAGGCAGAATGCATATTTATATTGGTCTGTGTCCATGTATTTATGTGCTATTATGTCTCTGTATCAATAACCATAAAGTATGAAGATGCAGTATGTTATTCAAATGATAAATCCAAGCGCTGCCACCTCTGGACAGGCCTGCTTTGGACAGAAATCACCTTCTATTACAGAGTGTGTTTAGTCTGCTGTGTGTGTGTAGACAGGAAGATGAAGTGCTTGTCTAGAGACTGCAGGGGGGTTAACAGCAAGAGAGTTCTCCTTTTTGAGTTATACGACGCAGGAAAGAAAACCAATGGCTGCAAAGTTTTATAGCGCAGGGTAAAGAAGATGGGTAGGCTGTCAGCTTTGCATCCCCTCAGGATACAATCATTTTAATTTGAGCACAATTTAGAAGCAAGAAATGTGTGTGTGTGTTTGTGTGTGTGTGCATAAATTCAAGAGACCTCACAGTTTGTTTGTAGTTTGAGTGCAGCTGTTGCAGTATCTGTATGTCAACGGGAAGTTGTAACTGCCTGTCAGTCTCCTGTCTCCTGTGAGAACAGCCAGATATTACTGTCAGTTTGTTGTAAAGCTGTCATGTGTGCAGCTTCTCTCTCTCTCTCTCACCATATCTCTGCTGAGAGTCGCGTCACTGGAGCACTTTGTCTCCAGCTTTAAGAACCCTTTGTGGTGTATAGAAAGGCATTGTGGAAGTTAAAGTGATCAATCATTTTGTTCCCCACATTAATCTTTTATGGTTATTAGAGCAGAGACAGACGAGTGTAAAAAAAAAAAAAAAAATCCGATCTTAAAGGTTCTGTTTGTAACTTTGTGTAGTAATACCACTTAATGACTTACCTCTTCTTGTCACTTTTGTCATTCACTGTCTCTCTACATCTCTGCATTCATCAAACTCACAGCACTGGTATAGTGAACAGCAGAGACGATGTATTTTTGTAGTCCAGCAGGAAGTTAGAATCTCCATGGGTTCTCTCAACCAAAACCTATGGGATTGTTGCATTTAATTTTTGATTACAGCTGAAAATAAATGTAAAACTTTTGCTCAGCAACACCAATCTTCAGTAATGAACACCACTTGTATGATTTTTGTAGAGTAAACTTAATCACTAGAACGCAAAGCTAACACTGGGCTTTGACCCAGCGACATCATAGACACAGGACTTTAGCATTACTACAACTAAGTGTCGCATATCCCCTGTTTTGTTGTGATGCTTTTGCGGTCTCTTTTAGCCACTTCCTAGCAGCTGCCATTTTTGAGACACAAAAATGCTTCAAAATTCACAAGTGTGGTATTTACAGATGTATTTTATCAAACAAAATCTTAAAATGAGTTACACTGGTGAGAAACGCCTGCTGTATTTCAAATTTTTGACCACATCCTTTTAACCAAAGGAACTGGACTTTTAATAACGCTGACTTCTCCCTCGTTCATCATCCATCCCCCAAATGCGACCTATTGTCAGTTTCCAAAACCTGGCCATGCTGACTTTTCTACTCTTTCAAATCACCTCTGATAGCTACACGAGCTACCAAAATAGCTAATCTCGATTACACCTCTTTTCACCCCCGGTACCTTCTCTCAGAATAACTGCCCAACTTTCAATGGAAACTAAATCCACCGATTTTCTGCATAAAATTGTACCCTTCTCGAATTAAAAAAGGTCCATCTGGAAGATCTGAGGGAGCGTGATGTAAAAACTTTAAAATGTGAGTCTTCTCAGGAAGAGCAGTGGGATCTGTTCTTCCCGACGACACACTCAGCGTGAGACTAGCATAGTTTCTATCTGATTACATGGATACGTAAGCGTGCACCCGCCTCACTTCGTCTTCTTCTTCTTCTTCCTGAGTAACAACCAGTTAAGTTGGCCTCCTGGTTTTTCTGGTTTCCGTCATGAGCTCATTGATTTCACTGCTATTGAAATTTCACCATGATGACATGAAGACAAAGACACAAAACTGTTATCGTGGATATTGAAAATAAAAAGTTCAGTTCCACCAAAAAAGTCTTTCTCCTCCGAATAAATCAAACAGATATAATTTTAATGTGCTACACAGTAAGAATATTTCTGTGACACCGTGAAGGACTAAGGCAAATGAAAGGATACTGGTTCAGTTAATGGAATATGAAAGAGTTTGATGGATTCAGATGATCTGGAGTTTTGACAACCATGCCATATTTTTAGATTTCTGTAAGACAAATGTTCATCATCTTGATTTTTAACAGCTTTGCTGTGACTTTGAATAACCCTCCCAAATTCATTTTATGAGGGAGATGAATGAAATCCTTTTTAGCGGTAAATATTTTCAAGGGAAGATTATACCCCATCATCCAGACTTATATTTCAGCAGAATCTCTCCAATATTGACTGCTTAATGAATGTGCACAACGAGCACGTGGAAGGGCTGATTCATGACAAAATGTTAGTCCCATAATGCAGCGAGAGGAAACCTTAGCGCTTCATTAGGAAGACAAACAGACTTGGGAGACAAATGGGCTGTGACTGACTATATCGTCAGCTGAGATGAGTGAGCAGGAACATTGTGGATGAGACATTAACAGCCACTTCACAGATTTTCTTGGTATTATGAACAAAGTTGATACCTTAAAGAAAACTTGTAATGAGACTATCCCAGAATTAGAAATCCTTGTCATGACATTTCCTCAAATGAACTGTAATGAGAGCTTAGAGAACTGATGAAACGCCTGTAGTAATTTTGTTCTGACGGGCACACACGCATGCACACGTGCACACACACACTCACACACACAAAACTCAACACACGCTTGCACCACAGATACCCTGTCTCACTGGCTGATTAGATAACAACCCATTCACAATCAGCTGTCCCTCTGCATTTAGCACCAGCTCTTATCTCAATGATTCATACCGCAACTCAGGGCATAAATATCATTAGCTCTCACATCACTCTATGAATCGGATTCATGGCCCTTGGCTCAACGTCGAATGTGCTGATGTTTTGCAAGCCCTTTGCCTCTTTTGCTTGTTGTTAATCTTTATATCTCTTAATATTTCCTCTGTCTCTAATAAAAGGCACACACCTTTTATTGAATGCAATACTATCTGCCACCACAAATTGGCAACATGTGCTGTAACTTTGATGTTGTATTGATCAGGAGTAAATGCGGTCTTGCCATTATTGTTCTTACGCTGTGCTCGATGAATCCAAATGGTAAATTGTAAACCTACATCCCATAAAACCTTTCCTCCTGTCTCCTTCGCAGTGTTTCAGCAGTGGAAACAGGTGTGAGTCACTGCTGCTCCACGAGTGAGACGTCTTGCCGGAGCAAAGAGATGAAAGAACAGGATTCCTCACCCTCTTTGCTGCCTCTTCATTAATCAGCTCGGAATCGTATCACCTATGGTATTTACGCTCTTTCTTCCTCGTTCAGTGTTTGTTCCTGCCGCTGTCTCCTCCCGCTTCCATCTCTCTGTCCCAGGTTAAGCTGTAATTGCTGTTGAGATAAACACAGTTCCTCCTTTTTGTGAGTGAAAACATCAGCCTCGCCTCAGCAACACGGAACACTCAAACCTCTATTGGTGTAGCCTTTGATCAACAGAGAATCCCCTCACCAGCTTTGGCCTGATTTAGCTGCTTCTGTACCCACAAAACCTTCCTGCTGTCACTTAAAAAGGCCTCCACCCAAGCTGCAATGAACTGATGAGATGTTAGCGCGATCAGATGTTCTTGACACATGCGTGCACGTATACACATGTGTTGAACATGTTGTAGGTGGTTAGCAGAGGAGTTTTTCCTACTTGCACAAAACAAGAAGCAGCAGAGCAGAGATGAAGGCCTCAGCCAGTGAGTTATGACATGAAAACATCTTACCAAGTCATTAAAAGAGTGTGGCATTTGAAATTTTCAGCATGCGTGTTCAGCAATTACCTTTATGTCCTTGTAATTTTTTATTGGTGGCTCAGATAAAGATGCATAACCAGCAACACCTGCTTTTCTTAAATCTGCACACACACACACACGCAAGCACACTCTTGCCTTCTCTGCCTCTCTCCTACCGCTGCTGTCTTAACTGGAGCATGAGTGCATGCTTTCACAAAAACACAGGTACACTTTAAATTCAATTTATTAAATGAACTTAAGTAAGGACCAGAAAGATCCAGAAAGTCTCAAATGCTCAACAGGGAACATGTCTGGAACAATGAGACACAGAACCTCATCCTGGTGTTAGACTGTTTCCATGGTTCCTAGGATGATCTGCAGCTGTGTCCATGACCATTTGTGTTACAGAGGTCCAAATAGGAATTTATCTGTAAAGGCAAAATTGCTCAACATGCAAAGGTCCATATGAGTCTAATATGAGTGTTAGTGTGTTGATGCCCTGCAGCAGCCATGTCATGGCCTCTGCGGGGATGACGGACTCATAAACCGGCTTATCTCAGTTAGTAGCAATCTTTGCAGAGGCCTTCCAGTCTGTCAAAGCAATACTTCCTCAGGCGTTCCAGATGTGTGTGTTAAGTGGTCACGCAGATGTAACAGACGTATGATCAGACCCTGCAAAGCTGTGACAATGTCACTGCTGGTTTCAATTGCTGTGCAAATGTGCTGGATCTTACTTCTCAAGGGTTTGTGTCCATGGAACATTTTCCTTCTAACACAGAAGCAGGGGGGTGGAGGGTGCTGCAATAATGCGCCTGTGTAACACCGTAAAAGCCTTGAAGAACAAATTGGTAAGAGTAAACCAGCATGGCGCTTTTTCTGCTTGAATGTATTTGTTCCATCTATTATGTTTTCTTCACCATGAGCATCAGCTGAATGATATTTGCCCCCATAGTTTCTGTGAGTAAGCTTAAGAAAAGGATGTCCTGTCGCCACTGCTTAGTCTGACAGCTGAAGAGTGAGGACGATGTGTGCGTTTTATTATCTCTTCTAGACATCAAGACAGTAAACTTGAGCAAGAAACTCACCGTAAACTGTTTTTTTTTTTCATGTAAGATATCAGATACAGGTAAAAGTATGACTTCTTGTGACGGTTGGTCAGATGAGAAGAGATGGAAGAGAGTTCTGTCTCATGAGATATTTATTCATACGACGTCAGGTTTTCCACCATGCATTCATTTGGCTATAAAGACAACAAGTTCAAGTCTGTGTCTCTTTTATATCTCTGGCAACATCTGGTCTACATACCAACTCACCATGTACATGGAAATATGATTTTGAGGCTCTGTTTGTTTATCTTTCAATACCTAACAGGCCAGCGGTACCCATCCAAACATCTCATCCCCTGTGGGGCTTAACATGATTAGTTCCCTCCTATGTTATGGTCCCCATTTGTACCATTTGTGTGGATACTTACATCACATCTGTGAAGTTCATACACAGTTCAGATATGAATATAAGAAAAACATAAAAACATAGTAACCGTATCATAAAAACTCCTAACAATAGGGATAAACTGATATGACCGAAATAAACTTCTTGTCCATAGTGTTGGTCACCAGGATGGCGTATCTCGACCACGTGATTGGTTGCCGGTAAAAGAGAGACAGTGACGACATCTGGACCTTTCTGAAAATCATGGATATTTTCAAGTTGAAGTCATCTGGAAAAAAAAAAGAAAAAAGAAAAAAAAAAGACAGTGGTAGCAGCTCTTTCCCGAGGCAGCAACATGCGGCCGCATATGCCGTGTGGACACGAGCCCAAAGGAGGCTTATTGTTGAAAAGGGAGGTTTTACGGCTGCGCGAACTTGTCGGATTAACATGCCAAGATGCAACGCATCAACTGTTCTTCTCTCCCTCTGGACTTGTGACATTTGTGGCAATGTGATGTAACAAACCTGGAGGGTTTGTGACTTTTTATTGACTCCATTAGCATTTCACCTGTGTAGTGATTAGACTTTAATCAGCATCTTTATATGCCGCACCTGGGCAAGAGATGAAGCAAGGAATTTGCTAATAGCAAATTTAAACATACAATTTGAGAATTCCAGAGGAATAAAATGAGGGACGTACCATTAAACAAATTGAAAACAGCTGCAAAATTAAGCGCTGAATGAGTATTTTTGTGTTTTTTGGCGTAACATTACTTAATATAGATTGGTCACATGGATTATTCTACTGCTTGCTCACATGGCATATTTCTTGATTTGAAAGGATGGATTTCTGCCATAGTCTGCAGAACAGATATTTACATTGTTTACAGTCTCCTTTAGTCACATAAATATTCAAACACTAATAAATGAAGATAAATGAGTCTTTTGCAGTGATCGGAAACCTGCCACCTTGCATTATCTTCTTTGCAAGCCTGTGCTCGCCTGTCGCGTTCATCTGAACTCTCCCAGGCGAGGATGTTGGTGGAATACGAATTCATAGGGCTACACCTTACACATTACAACCCCGTTGAGTCATCTGCTGTGTGGCTGCATCTCACAAGGAAATGGCTTTGACACTGTTGGCCTTTGCTTGATAAATTAGGTCCCTGGGTAGGCACTGAACATTACACCGCACATTCATTATGAGGTAACCACAGGCCATACGGCAGGGAAAGAACAGTATCACCACACATTAACTGGGCATTATCGCAAACATTGGGAGACATGACCCCACTCCGGTGTTTTAGAGAAGCTCTACAGCTGTCAGCAAACCTTACAACATTGCACGTGTCAGATGCAGAGGCAGGGTTTTCTTTTAAATTGTGTTTCTCATTAAACGCTGCGAGCTTTGGAAGTAAAAACGAAGCCGTTCAGTGATGTGGCGAGCAATCAACAAACACACCTCCTAATTGGAGAGAGGTGGGGCTCAGGGGAGAGGAGGGATTGGCAGAGAATTTCAAAGTGGGTGTAACAATTTCCTTTGGGCAGTGAAAGATCTTGGAACTGGGTCAGTGAGATAGCAGGGTTGAAGGAGGGTAGCTATCCTGACAGTCATTTGTGAAACAATTAAATGGACACCATAAACACTTGAGCCTAGATCAATGTCTGAATCTCTGTGTCTGTCTGACTGTATTGCTTTTTACTTCTGATGATCTTGTAGCCTGAGGAGCTTTAGACGGCTAGAGAAGACCGAACTCCTTCCCACGGCTCTTTCTTGCACTCTGGATGTTTTGCATTATGAATAATTCTTCTTCAGTCCCTGGACCACCTGCTCCATATCTTACTTCCTTTAAATATCTAGAATTATTGCAATATCGTTCTACACAATACTCAGTTCAGTGTTGTTCTAATCAGTATGAAACTAGTATAAAACCAAAAGAGTGGCTCTAACTTTGCTCACATCATCTGCATTTGTAAGATCTCCTGAACGTAAACAGCAGCAGTCGTAAAATACAGCTTGTGATTTTTGTGTGATGCCACTATCTTTTGGTGAATGGCCAGGTGACTGTAAAGTGACTGTATTAATGGAATGAGAAACACCTGCTTGTGAACGCTAACCAGCGGGTACAGTGATGTGCAGAGTAAAGCTCATTCTCAGAAAATTTAAGGCTGAATTCAGACCGAATCAGGTGCTGCTGCAAAGATGCAACTTGAATGGAGATACTGCGTTTTATCTGTGAGTGTTGGCCACTGCATTGCAGACCAGAAAAGTTGAAGTTGAGACGCTTTTCCAAGAAAGCCACCGATCGCCGTTGGGTAGTCTATGCTTAAAAATATTCATAGCAATCACCATTTTTCAGTTTGTCCTAATTGATTTTAAGTGTTAGAGAGACAATAGTGTAAAGGGTCGGTTTGGGGGCTCAGGATCTTTTTTCTCATTTGTCGTTTCACAACGGTTGCCAAACTTTTAGGTGCATTTTACTGCCACCTTCTGGATTGGTTCATTTCACTGAGCCCTACCGTAACATGACCTCACCACCTCACAATTTCCACCGATTTAGTCTGAAACCAAGAAACATAATGGCAACAGAAAGATGCGCCATTGCTAGCATGTCCACATTCCATGCTGCGGCTTGTCTACACATTGCAGGTTACACTCCTCAAGAAATACTGCGTGAGAGCAGATAGTAGATAATAATCTTTAGAGGTTAAAGCAGGCTTGGCAGGTTAGGCTTTTTATGTCCAACTCCATTTGATGGCAAGCTAAGCTAATCACCTTTTTGAGTGCTGCTAAGGCAAACACTTGAGCTATCGATCTTTGTTCTCGCTGACAAGAAAGGGATCCCCCCCAAATATCAGCCTTTTCTCTTACCAGTGGCAAATATTTGCATGTTTTGTTCAATTAAAAATGTATCAAAACTTTGATTTGCATGTCAATTTGACATTTTTGTCAGTATTTGCTATGTGTTGTGGTGTCACTTGACTTATTTATGTCTATGTCTTTTACCTCAACTTCTTCCCCCTCTCTCTCGTCTGTCTCTTCCCCCGACTACTTTTGTAATGCCCATTAGTCTTTGGCATTCAATCGATACCCGAGGCCTTAAGCTCTGCCACCATAATGGTGATGGAGGAAACAAGGAATGGGTGGGAGAAAATGAAAGAGTGCAACAAAGAAAATACTTGCGGTGGTGTCTCTTAATGTAGTAGCTGTCCTTTCATCATCACTGATTTATTATACTGATTAGACCAAACTGTAAGGTAAGAGTGACTGATAAATGCATTACTTTTAAATCTGTCAGTTGAAGATAAGTTGCGGTTAACTTTGCTTCCTCTCTGACACTTTCATCTTTTAATGCTTGAGTGCTTCATGTCAAAAGTTTTGCTTTTAAAACCAGCAGCACGTTGACGAACGAGACTAAGCAGTATTTGTAGATTTATAGGTTCTGATGCTGTTTTATGTCAACACAGGTTATGAGAGGGAGGCCGGGGTGTAAATGAGATTGTAGATCAGGGAACCAGGCAGACGCTGATGCTGCAGGCCTGATGAATGGATAATAGAGCCGCGGTTCCAGAGAGCATTTGGCATATGGCAAATAAACCAGCAAGCACTTGTAGAGGGCTAGCAGACAGACAGGTGTATCTACAGCCCCCCACCCACACACCCACACACACAAATACACACACACACACAAATACACACACACACACACACACACACACACACACACACACACACACACACACACACAATTTCTGTTCTGCGCCAAGAAGCTGCAGACAGGAGCAACTCTCAATGAATACAAAACATGTTGGGATGAAAAACTACAAAAGTGTAGTTTTTCTTGAATTAATAACTTAAAAGCATTACATACGGTTTTCATTTAAGTAAAGGAAATTAAGTATCTTAATCATACTTTTTACTCATTGGTATATACATATATAATATTATACTGTATATATAATGCTATATATCCATTTGTCCATCCACCCATTTATATATGTGTATATATATGTATATATGTATATATGTGTACATGTATACTTATATACTATTAATATACATACTTAATATACATACACACACACACATATATATGTATATACTTATATACTATTGATATACATACACACACAAACCAATATATATATATATATATAAAATATATATAATATATTATATAGGTATATATATATGTATATATATATATATGTGTATATATATATATATATATATATATATATATATATATATATATATATATATATATATATATTGGTTTGTGTAAGAGTTGGAATTTAATAATCATATTTATAATGGAACCGTCTCTTCCCTGAACCCTAAAACATGAATATTTTAACATGTTACATAGTTTAAATTAGTTAATATTTCATCTGCTACTGCAATTAACCACTTGTTGTCTCAGATCTTAGGGGGGGATGGAGCAAAGTCCTCCTCTACCAAACTGTAAGGAGTGAAAAAGGGAAAAAGAACAAGAGTGGGTGTTGAACTGATTTGAGTTCAACCAGTTTTACCTCCTCTACACTTGATATCCATCCTTTTCTAAATCTCTATCGAGCTGTAACGATGACTCAGCCAGTATCTTAGATAACAGAAACATGGCTGGAACGACAACATGCAGCAGCGCGTGGCTTCTAAAAACAGCCCTGTTATCACATCAAGTTGAGACTTACATATCTGGTAATAAAGATCTCCCCCTCATGGAAATGGGTTATATTTTTATTATCAATAATGCAGTCATTAAAAACTGAGCCTCCTCTTGTGACATGATATTATGATTTGGTTGTACGATGATAAAGCCTTTTCAATATACCAACAAATATGCCTGCAATAAATAATGTCACTTCAGATGGTGATCGATGATGTTTATATCCAAGAGCGGTGACAGCAACAGATGCCCTGATCAAGCACAAAGACACACACACACACACACACACACACACACACACACACACACACACACACACACACACACACACACACACACACACATGCACGCACGCATAGCTTGCACATTGTTAATGGTTTGTGACACCTGGCAGATGCTCAGCTTTTAACGTGATGCTGTTAAAGTAAGAAGTGCTGTACAAAAAAAGAAAACATTCTATGGAAATGTGCAGTGAAATTATCACCCGCATGCTCTTAGTGTGTTCAGTATAAATAATGAGCCATACTCTTGTCACTTGAGAGGGGTAAAAAGTTCCTTATAAACAAACAAACAGATAAATTACCCGCTTAGTATCCTAACCAGCAATGTAGAACGGTATTTAACTATTAAACCCATAAATACTAACTGTTCAATATTGCATTTAATAGCAATACTGAACAAGGAGATGCTAGTGTTGAATATTTAATGTAAAGAATAGTGTTGAATATTTAATGTTAAGAAAGCTCACATTCTCCACGTGTAGCCACTGTTTTTTACTTTCATAAAAATGCTTCTATGGCCCCTTCCCCTCAGTTTGCAGGACTTCAGTAACATCTTTTTTCCAGAAAAAAATTAAATTATAAAAACTTTTATCTGTGCAAATGTCAACAAGCTGCTGAGCTTTGTTGTTCATATCTCATACACTGGGCTGACGGAGTCAGTGATTTTAAACGATTCCGATTTTCAACTTGCTGCTCCAAAGTACCCTCATCAATAAGGAAGCATGCCTGTTGTAGAAATTACAAGTGAACGGCATTTAAGATTGCAAGATTTCCAATCCACGTGATCCTCAGTATTGAACTATATCAAGATTTAAAATGTTGAATTCACATTGAATGACGGACAACCCCGGGGCGGCACAGTGGTGCAGTGGTTAGCACTGTCGCCTCACAGCAAGGAGGTTCAGGTTCAAGTCCTGGCTGGGGCACAGGATCTTTCTGTGGGGAGTCTCCATGTTCTCCCTGTTCCTGTGTGGGTTCTCTCTGGTACTCCAGCTTCCTCCACAGTCCAAAGACATCAAGAGGGGACGAGGCTGATTGATACTCTAAACTGACTGTAGGTGTGACTGTGAGTGTGTTGGCCCTGCAATGGACTTGCGACCTGTCCAGCGTGTACCCCGCCTCTCACCCGTAGACGCTGGGATAGGTTCCAGCCCCCCCGCGACCGTTAATAGGAATAAGCGGAAGAAAATGGATAACGGACAACCCCCCGACTGTGGTAGTGCAGGAGTTATATTTCATTTATTTATTCATTTATTTTTCTCTTAGTTTTTTGTTGTCCTGTAAGTGCATCTAGTTTGTATTGTCTGTTATTCTGTGTGATACTGTGTGGCTGTGTATGTGTGTAATATGTGTTAAACTGTGAATTAAAAAAAAGAAGGAAGCAAAAAAAAAAAAAAACAAAACTTTTAAGTTTGCAGAAGGTAAACAGGAGTGGAGATGAGAAGTATAGATGTGTGTACTCTTACCACCTCTTCGTAGAATTATTCTTTTTTCAATAATTACAGCAAATATAATCTCTTAATTGTAATAATGCTCTTGGCAAGTGGTTCAGCGTATGATCTATGGTTATAAATCACTCAGACATCTAAGTTAGAATTAAAAAACTGCAGGTAAATGATGCTCCTCTAAATGATTAATGGGATAAACTGCAACCAACAACGTTATGTCTTTATCATTGTTGTTGGTTTATCAAAGTTCCAGGACGTGAATAAGACTTTCTTATTTTCGGCAAATTCAAACTGAATCATTCTCACCGTCACAGTTGGGATAATAATCCGATTATATTTTATACATGAAAACTCAGTGAATATTCAAGTACCTGAGCTTGTTAATGTAAGACGTTTTACGCTGATTGACAGTTCTAAGCTCAGTGCACAGCTCAGGATATTGCAGTATTCCATTTAAAAAAAAAAAAAAAAAAGCATTTTATGACTCAGTTACCTTTATGTGCTGTGGAGATAATGTCGCAGCTTTTAGAGGATTTACGCAAGTAGGTATTGCTGTTTTCCCTTGACATTGAGGTAAAGTTTTCGCTGTAGTGCACTGGGAAGTGTTGGACTGCCACCGATGCCATTGGCAGATCAGAGTAAACACGAGCTGCGGTCTAATACCTTGGCATTAGCTGCAGAAACTGGGACCGAAGGATTTGCAGGCCCACTAAGCTTCTATCTGGGGAAATAAATTATTGGCCTGACTGATTTCTAATGCTATGTGACTAATTGGAGAGGAATTTTTCCAGAACTCACTCAGTAAATGATTGTTCCCTCTAATCAGCAGCCAAATGAATCTTATTCCGTCATCTTTGGAAAAACAAAGAAAACACGGAGGGAATTTTCTTCTGTCAAAAATGGGAAAACCCATATTAAGTAATGTGTTTAGTGTAGCTGGGAATCTGAGCAGTTCTTTCCGATGTCAGATTATGATGGAGAATTTGGCATAAAATTGGCCTCATTCATGCAGATTTCTTACTTGTTAAGCCCTCAATTCAAAATTACAGACAAGAAGCAAACCTCTTGCAACAGTCAGTCACCAAGGCTTGCAAAGGTTACAAGGGGCATACAGTAGATGTCTGAAGCAGAGAGTTACAAAGCGACGTCAGCTTTGATTCCTACCTGTAAGACTACTTTGAGGGCCAAACCAAAAAAAGTGTCTAAGACATTTGCGAGCGCTGCCCAATGTTTGTAAATAACTGATAATTCCCTTTGGGATCAGTTACATCATGGAATGATGCAACTGCTAGACACTTCACTTCCTCCATATTTTCTCATACAGCATGAATCTGCCACTGTAAATCAAGCACATGTACGCTGGAAAACCGTCTCTGAGTGGGATTATATGGCATGTAAGTGTCTGAATCAAACAGGCTTGCTGTCTGGCTCTCTGCTTTAGTGTGTAAACAATCTGTAATGGCATCATTAGAATAAGTGAGCATGTGTGTGTGGGTGCTTTCTCCCTCATTTGTAAAGCAGGATTAAATATGCAGGTTCATCTTAAGTTCTTTAAAGAGATCAAAGTGTAGATGTGTGTAACAGACTGTATATGGAAAGGATCAAACAAAATATTAAAATTGCAGTCCTTTTAATGGCCTGCAGGGGGCAACTTCTGTGAGTCTAATTGCATTCAACTTACTTTTAGGGATGGGATGTGAGCTATGAATATTTGAATGGCCATTAAACTATAAAATAAATATGTGACCATGTTAGATTTGGAGGCATTTATGTGCACAGCATCTGTGTCCTGGAAAATGTTACCACTGGAAGTTTATTCATTAAGGTTTCGACCCATGTTGAATCTTCGCCTGATCATTAAAATTATTTTTCTTGATGTTTCTTTTCTGCAGTGTAATGCTGTCTCTGGTTGGATGGTTACTCACCATCGTGACTGTCAGTCTATTGGTGGACATGTTATCAATATGAATGTGTTCCCACCTGTCAAACAGTTCTGACATGCAAGATGGTTTCAGACACTGTTAAATTAATATCCTGTGGCTTGGGGGAGTGAGTGTACAGGTCGCTCCTTTGGTCTTTGCGGGCTGTTTTTCTTTGGCCTTGCTCTCCTGCAGTTATCATCTTGAAATATCTAATGCAATTATAATTTCTATGAACTGAAAGGAGGTAGTTTGGAGTATTTCAGGAAACAATTTGAGTGTTTTGGCCTGTTCACTGTATTTCATTTTGGATTACTCCATCCTCATTTTGTTGTGCATTCATGTTTGTGATTCAAAAAGTCTAATTGACTTTTGTGTTTTGTGCAGTTCCATTTTCATATAGCTAGTGATTGATTACCAACTATCTCTGTGGATTAGAATGAATATTGGATCATCTTCTTGTGTTCCCTCCTCCTACAGTACCTCCCTGCCTCATCCTGGATCTCTCTGGGCTCTGAGGAGTTTCATGTACAGGCCTGGACATGCTCAACCAAGCATTAACACTTCACTTTACATGTCAGACACATTCGCACGCACGCACGCACGCACGCACGCATGCACACACACACACACACACACACACACACACACACACACACACACACACACACACACACACACACACACACACACACAGGCTTCCCATTCAACTGACAAGCTGTCTGCTGCATTTCATCCCGAAAAACACCCGTCATTTTTACCCCAACTCAGCCTTTCCCTGGTCCCCTTCTCTCTCTCTCTCTCTCTCTCTCTCTCTCTCTCTCTCTCTCTCTCTGTCCTTGACATGCATGTTTACATCAGATATTGTTGGTATTTTTTTTTTACAGACTTTCTTGGAGACTCTCCCTAACCAGCCTATAACCCTATTTTCACATAACTCTGTTAATGGATGCAAGTTAGTCAGAAGTCTATTGAAATCTTTGTTATCTCTGGTGAGTTTATGCCCCCAATTAAGTGGTCTTGTAATGGGTTACATCATGGGGGACTGACTTTTGTCCCCAAAAGCAATGTGAGTCCCTATAATGTGTAAATTTACTGTGTAAACATATTTCAGGTTTTTGCTGCCAGAAGCAAGTGAAAGTCCAGATGAAACTAGGCAGAGAGCTCTTTGCTTTTGCATTTTTCATATTGCTTGTGGAAATGAATAAATAGGGAGGGAATTGTAGCCAATAACAACGATCACCAAGGAGCTCCCAGTATGACTGATTCAATACTCGCTATATGGAGTTGGAGGCAGATGTAACACAGCATCCAAGCTGGACACTGACAGGAAAGTTTGAAGAGGAATACAGCATTAGTTAGATAGTTTTGCTTTCAGGTTTGCTCCTGGTTTCCAGCTCCTAGTTAAACAACTGCTCACCTTAGCTGCACAGCTAACTGAACTAGCTGTCTAACAGAAGCTAATTACAACAACCAAAGCTATCTGACCATCAACTCTATAAACCGCTCTTGGTACGTGACTCTGTGCAGTCAAACTGGCTTGGAGGCGATATCAGGTCCAGGTATGGCCGTGTACAGCTAGGAGCACGTAGCGACTCACTGTAGCGACGTGTAGAAGAGTCTTCAAATTATAAAAGCCAACAAATCACTGAGATCTGAGGAAGACATTTTCCAGGATTTTGTGAAATGAGAATATTCACAATATTGGTCATTGCAGTTGCAGGTGAATATTATTCTACGTTCATTAAAAAATGTTGTTTTATCCTTTTTCATAATTTATAAACTTCATTTTAATATTTAACTCCTTTCATATTCAATTTCACAGTGGTATTGCTCTACAGCTTGGGCATATTGCTTGTGCCACCATGTAAATTTGGAACATGATGTCAGGGGTTCAAATGAAGGTTTGGGCAGATTTCCTTCAGCTTCAGGATCACTTTTGTCTTTTTGGTCAATAGTCACATGAAGATACACACGCACATGCACACGCACACACACACACACACACACACACACACACACACACACACACACACACACACACACATGTAGACACGCTGAATGTAGCTGCACAGCTCCGTGCTTAATGATGAGACAATGTTAAGATTCAGTGAGGGAACTCTCGACCAATTATCCTTGAACATACCGAGATAAGTAGCGTGTGTGTGTGTGTGTGTGGGTTTGTGTGTATGCATGCGTGTGTGTGCGTGCGTGCATGTATGCGTGTGCATGTGTTTGTGACTGTGACCGTTATGGATGGGTTACTGCCTCTCACTCTGAGACCACCACTCATTCGTAACTGATCCCTGTGGAGAGTTGCGGAGGTAGAGAAGAGAATGAGCTTCTCTTCTGTGTAGTACCTATTTGGATTCATTGGCAGAAAATAAAACCGTTTGAGGACTCCTGGCCTGTTTGGGTGACACTTTGTTATCTAGCTGTGATATCAACAACAGTTCTCATCTATCATCCTGTAGAGACAGTTGTCCAGTTTTATATAAAATACCCTCAGGCATTCTATAGTATCTCTCCATCTGCAGCTCCTTCCGCACAGCGAGAGCCATTCTTCCACGGAGTTGACAACATGTGTGTATCTGCCTGTCACAGTGCTGATAAGAAGCTGATAAAAGAAAACGCCTGGGGAGTTGCTACATTAATACTCCCTCTGATTAGGAGAGCAGCGAGGGAGGCCTTGTCTTTTGTGTTTGAATGTGAAGCGGAGGCAGCACATACTGCCAAGTGAGACATGGTTTATATCAGACTCCCTACTGCTTACAAAATAAAACTCTGACTGTTCATTGGCAGGCAGAAATTTGCACTCCAAATCTAAATTCTCACAGGAAATATTTGAACAAAATCATGTAAGTCATTAAATTGCACATTTTAGTCTTTTTTTTTTACACACAGAATGAACTTTGATACAATGAAAAAATGAATTAAAATTTTCTGTTGAGAATTTCTTTTTTTTTTTTTATATGGAAGATGAAGACCAATCAGTGAATTTGGGCATTGACGTGCTAAATTTCATGTCTATTTGCTGCTTTTCCTGTATTGATATTGATGCAATACAACAAAATAACGAGCAGAAAGAGATGGTATGGTTCAGTAGCTTATTAATCATGGTGACCAACAGACTGACAAGTCACTATGAGTATTTAGACTCAGACTTTGATATTAAGACTTTTATTAAACTCTGAATTTTCTGCATTTTTGCTTTGGCAATTTATCTGCTTTGTAAAGGAATTTGGGTTGAAAGTACAAAAATGCACACGCGTACATCTTGCTGTCATGTAAACAATAATTCCAGTTTATAAAACAGGAACTTTGTGTACTTTAACAAAGTTGTTTACAGGTTTTGAAGCAGTTCTACTTTAGAACATCCAGAAGGACACCTGAGAGCAAGAATCTCAGACTGAGACTCCAGTTGCAATGGTGATAATGAAGGCACCAGGTAAGGAATTACACTTCAAAATGTGCAAGTTTTGTTATTGAAAATACTGAAATAGCAGAAGGTCACACAGGTTTTAAATAAACATAATTGGATGAAATTAATGCAAATAGGCAAAACTATCACTAAATTCTTTGTTAAATGTATAAGTCACTTTCAGTTTGACATCTAAATAAGGGGGCTTGAATAATCTTTGTACTTCATATTGTATTATTCTTAGCAATGAGGTGATAAGTAACCACACCAACAGTCAATTCTAGGTGTGCGAGTCTTTGTGTACGCAGTTTTGCCAAATATGTGTTTGTTTCAACATTACAGTGTCGGCTTATGTAAACCATGCATTTAGGTGCATGTGTGGGTGGCAAATGACTGTAAAAGCTGGAAATAAGTGGACCGAGGATTTGAACATCGTGTGTGTCTTGTTCCAGGAACACGGTGTATCTGTTGCTGAGAGTCAGGAGGTAAAAGCGGTGTTTCCTCACAATCTCTCTCCACGAAACCTTATTGCTTTGCATATAGGCCCATTTTCACTGTCCTCAGAGGAACTGTGTGAGTCTGCGTGGGAGATAAATTAATAACCATTATTGCTCCAATGGTAGTGCATCTCTATGTCCTGCTGCACTCAGATATTGTCCTCATTCATTCATGGTGCAACGATACACAAGGGGAACATGTGACTGTTAACACAGAGGTCTCTATCTTTTCTATATCACATTCTTTTAAGCTTCCCTAAGGTTCAGTTAGGACTTATTAAGGTTTATTTCCCTCCTTTCCTTAACAGGGGTCATTGAGTCAAAGCCAACGCAGCAGGGAACCTGTAGGGCTTTAATGAGGAACCAGGGCCAAGCTTATTGTCACATCTGTTCCCACATGACATTCGACCACCGTAGTTCAGGCTCATTACATTATGCTGCAGGGCAAAGGGTCCATCCTAAAGTAGAAAACATACTCTACCAGATGGTGACAATGTTTGGAATGACAGGTACAGTATTTTATAATGATCAGACAGCGACTGTGCTGAAAAATTTACATTAGTGTGATAGTTTCACCTTGAAAGCTTGTTCACAGTTCAAATGTTTTGCAAAATGAACCATTAGAGCGGCCATTAATTTGTGTCACTCCATGTTAATGTAGGGGGCATTTCTGGCTTTGTGAATGAACAAACAAGCAGTTCAAACTTTACCCCTCGTTTGCAATATCCATTTATTTTTGGTAAGCCTTTTATGCCATTGTTTTTTGACTGCTTAAAATAAGACCCCAAGCACATTTATTCACATAATTATGGTAGAAAAGGAACAGTGCCTATGGATAAATAAATACACTTAAAAATGGATTCTAATATCACTCCCATTACTTTAAATGACTACTGCTCGCTAAGCTCATAATCCAAAAAAACATCTTCCAGGTTTGCTTCTCCATCACTCTGTTCGCACTCCCGGATTGTCAAATACTGCCTTGATCACTCGTTCTTCTCATCAAACCATGAAACTGACAGAAACCCTTAAAAGGTTTGTAGCTGAACCTACTTCATATTTCTCATATCTACAGGGGCAGTACATTAAGGAATGGTTGTGGTCAGAAACAATAAATGCTAACTTGCTAATTAACAAATGCTGATGCTCGGACGGAGCATTGAAAAAAGAAGTTTCTTTTTCTTTTCTTCATTTTATTTTTCAACACAAACCTCACATCTAAAAAAATGCAGAACTGGTACTAGAACGACGCCGAACCCGCAACCTCTCAAGCTCTGCTGCTGATATCGTAACACTCATGGTAACACCGCTCCACTCGCTGTACAATGATGTTCTTAACTTTCTTTTTAGAACTCTGTGTTGACTAGTTCTTGATTCTAAATACATTTACTCAGAAAAAAATTTACTGAATTGACAAAATTGAAGAAACTGCAAAAAAGATAATCAATAAAATATAAGCAATAGTTATGTGCGATAAAAACGTGATAAATATAACGTCTAAAAAAAAATTGGACCTCTCCCCCTTATGTGGACCATACCATTTCCGTGCCCCTTGATCTTCACTTGACCCTTTCCTCCTTAAAAGGGCAAACTAGTGGGTACCAGTGACACGATTGCCATTAACAGGTGCTGTTGGTTAATGTAAATAACTATTACTGTTGTAGTACATACTTAGAAGTCGTCAAGTGTGTAGTGACGGACGTCAACAAGTTTTGGAACAGTCAGCTAACACTTGTTTTAGTTAACATTGCCTGCCGTTGATCAGTTAGATTACGTGAATTAGCTGATAGCGTTTCCAACATGGTTTACTGGTAACACATCTGTCTACCACATCTGTGATAGTGTCAGTGTGTGTGTGTGTGTGTGTGTGTGTGTGTGTGTGTGTGTGTGTGTGTGTGTGTGTGTGCAGGGGTGGTGGTGGTGATTTGCTGTTTTACAAAGGGAGTAGGGAGTCAGAACCCACTTTCATGCCTGGGTACTAGGCTTTGGCATGTGTATTTTGCACATGCAGCTCCTTTTAAAATGTTTTGATATGAAGGAACCCATTACAAAAAGCAGCAACATTAATATGAAACCCTGCAAGAAGTCTGAAAGGTTTCTGTAAAGTGTGAAAAATCTAGGCAAATGTAAATCAAGATGCAGGCTTTTTCATTAGAGGACTTTGAATAATTAAACTCCGGTCTCTCTCTCCTGGCGGTTTGGATTGCTACTCTGGACCTGAGCTCTCTTCTCTCTCAGGGTTTGTGATTAAAAGGAGAGTGAATGCAAGAAGTGTAACCTTGGAAAATAATGGAGTTATTTTCCTGCGTGTGCCAAAGGATGCGAATTGTAAAAATACTTCAAATTAGAATTTGTCTCCATTATTTTGAGTTGCTTAGCAGACTAATCAAAATACGCCACACCGCTCACACAAGGTGAAAAACTACATATCTCAGTGGAAATATAGTAGTGAATAAAGACGTAATGGGCAATCGTGGATCAGCCTAAGGACTGTAAACTAAAGTGTTTGTCCAAAGCTTGCTTGTGTGTGTGTGTGTGTGTGTGTGTGTGTGTGTGTGTGTGTGTGTGTGTGTGTGCGTGCATGTGTGTTAAGGGCAGCTGGTGCCCTTCTGCTGCTGCTGGGTGGAATGAAGAGGCCAGTGTGTGGAGTGGGGCAAGCTTCTGGCTGCTATTAGGGTTCAGTGTTCCAGTAAGCCGGCAGGGAGAATGGACACAGAATTATGTATGAGGGGCTTCTCAGCTGCAGGTTTAAGTGCTGCAGAGTGAGCGCTTTTGGGAGAGTGTTCATGGGTTTTGGTGCTCATCATAAATGCACACAGGTCTGATTTCAAATGGCAAAGAGTTTATAGTTGTACGAGGAGAGTGGGTAGTCCCTCATGGATTTGATGGTTTTATTTTTTTTTTGCACTTTCAAAAAAAGGAGAGATTCAGAGATCGTTAGCGGTGAATAAGAAACTGAGGCTGCACCCTGGACTTTTATGTTATATCCTCATATTGTGGGACTTATTAAGTTTTCTCGAAAAATACACATATTTACAGGTGTGAATTATTATCATCAATATTACAAATGACATCTTTGGAACACTCCAAACTGGGTATAAGTTGTTATTGTGGGTGATTTAATTAGAAAATAATATAAATAGGGTTATGAATAATTAGGGGCTCCATTCTTCTTTATTTCTCTTGTGGAAATCCATTTTCTCATGCGTGAAATCGTGCACAGAGGTCCAGTCTTTTATGCCAGATCTGCTTAATGGTCCTGATGGTGGCACTACAGTAACTATTTAAATTTTAAAATTTCAAAAATTCCTTATGAAACAGCCATGCCTGCTACAACTGTGGTACTAAGTTGTTCATGAAGAAAATACACACGTTCTCAGAATTTTCTTTTAATAACTGAAGTTTGCAATTTGCCGTGTGAACTAGAGACACACGACCAAGTTTTCATGGCAATTTGGATGCAGATAGATGAACCCTCTTGTCTTCTTCTTCCTCCTCCTCTAAAACCTGATGCCCACCCCATCTTTATGCTTTGCAGCAGCTTTATATGAATTAAAGATTACAGACTTTTGTTAAAATTGCATATCAGTCAGAGCTCAATTTTTTTGAAAAAATAGGTGAGTAGAAATTACCAGGGCTGGTTGTCTTCCCCATCCTCGACAGAGCTCTTGTTTCATATCTTCCTCCTCTCTGTATGCGATCAGCAATATTCCCCAGTTCTCTCTAATATTGCTTAATCAACTGCATTATTAAAATGTCTGTGGTAATTATGAATGTAATCAAATTCCCAGGGGTGATTCATGTTCCACAATAAAAACTATCGAGAGGAAACTGTGATATTTGATTTTTATTCACAGAGAAAAGAAAGCAGGAGACAATCAGACTAGATCCATGTGCACACACTCGCACGCACAAACACACACATACACACAGAAAATCTTAACGCAAGAATGGCAGCATGTATTAATGAGATTGATGAGGCAATACAAATCAATTACAAGAAAATTATTCTCAAATAAATGCCGTCATTATTCAATCCAAAGGGAGGCATGGCTCTTATGGGAGGACTCCTTGTGCCATAGATGTGGTGTAGATACGTGATATAACAGAACCATTATAGAATCAAAAGAAAAGCTATTTTCAGTGCTTCAGAACAAAAAGCATAACTCACATCTCGGCTGTGAATAGTTAGCGGTGTCACTCTGATTATAAACAAATATGACAAAAAATAAACTGGAAAATAAGAAATAACATTGCTGACTGTAGAGCCATGCAGCCTCTTGGCTTTAAGTGTGTAGAATAGCGGAAGTAGCCTCCAGCTGTGTAATGCTAGTTGTGTTTTGTTTGTTCATATAGAATACCGATAGCTTTATATTATGTTTCAAAAATCAGAACAGTAATGTTTCCAAAATCCAACTTGGTTCTGGTCTAGAAAAGCCATGGTGATGCTAACTGCCTGCAGGACTACAAAAGTACCTCATCCCTGCAGAGCTCTATAGCAGATGTAGCCAGGTCTGACAGATGAGGCCAGTGCTCAAGTGCCTTAAACCTTCATTCTCTCTAATGGCCACCAACTCCACCAGTTGGAAAAAATTAGCTAAATATTAGTGTGTGTCTTACACATGTTCCATTTCTCTCATCGTGTCAAGTTTCATGTTACTTACAGTTCATTAAATGTCCTCTCCCTAGTCCTGTTTTTTTAAAGTTATTTGTTGGAAATTTTTGCTTTGAACTTTCTTTGTTCAGACTTATATGCTTGGACACAACAGTTGGGACCTCTCATGTGATTACTTTTTTACTTACTTTTTTTTTTTTTTTAAATTAAGTTCCTGAACTGTGCTTGCTTGGATCCAATTGCCTTGTTGTTTGTCCACACAAATGTAACAGAGTGTAATTATCACTTGATCTATTACCTCAGTAAACATTGCCCTTATTAGTCTAGGGTCTCAGCCACTAGTTTCAATGCTTGATTACAGCACAGTCACATTCAAGGTGAAATAAATTATAAACCGGGTAGTGTCTAGGATATGGGAAACCAAACAATACCCCCCAAAATGGACCCAGTCCCTAATCATCCCTATCCTGCAGAAAGGTAATTCAAGACAATGTCAAACTACAGAACACTCAACCTTATCTGTCATGCCAGCGAAGCCATGCTACGGATCGTTCTGAACAGACTGAGAAATAAGGAGGAGGAAGTTCTCCCAGAGGAACAAGCGAGATTCAGGCCAAAAAAGAACACCGTACAGAACAGATCTTCAACATCAGAATTCTGATGGAGAAACACCTTCATCACCAGCATGACCTGAACCACGATTTCATTGACTTTGAGAGAGCCTTTGACTGTGTTTGGCACGAAGGTCCCTGGCAGGTTCTCAGAAACTACCATTTTGACAATAACATCATACAAATCATTGAAGGACTACACACAGACTCAAGCAGCACAGTTCTCCTAAACTACCACCTGGACGAACCCTTTAACACAACAATCGGGGTGCGTCAGGGCCCTCCCCTCTCCCCTGTTCTGGTCAACATCTCCCCGGAAAACATCATGCAAGAAACATTACGAGATGTCCACCCCTCCACATCCATTTCCAACCTCCGATTATCTGCTGATGATATTGACCCTAGGAGGAGCGCTGAAACTGAACTTGGGGAACTCACTACTAAACTAGAAAGGCAGCCCAATCATATGGAAAGGAGAATAGTGCTGAGAAAAGGAAAAACCTGGCCAATATCTACAGCCAACAAACACCAACATCAGGGTGAATGGCATAAACTGGGGGAAGTAAAGGACTTTCAATTCCTCGGGTCCTTTGTGAGTGCGGCCAGCAGCTCCACAAAAGAAATAATAACCAGAACCAGCATTGCCACATCAGCCATGACAAAACTCACGAGGATCTGGAAAAGCTACCTTGTGGGTCCGGCTACCTTGTGATTTAGAAGTCACTGATGGTGCTGAATGATTCGCGATATAAATTACATGCTACACATGTTTTCTGATAGATGACCTTTAGGGGACAGACTGAAGTTGGAACAAGTCGTGCTCTGTATTGCGTCTTGCACCCGATTGTGTCAACAGTGACCGTTTGACCTGAATGATTTCTGCCTGTCAAAGAAATTCCACACCAAAGCACTTTTTCAAATGCTGTTCCAAGGGCAGAGGTGGAGGTAATGCATTTAGAAAGTTATTGTATTGACCCGGCATCAGCACACACCAAAGCAAGGTGCAGGTGTACTGGTGAACACTGTCACTTATTGTCCCTAGTATTAACAAACTGTCTTAACCCTAGAACACTCATGTCGGCTGATTTTCACCCACACGATTCTTGTCATGTGATTTTCACGAACAAATTTCCAGCTCCATTATTTTTTTTTTGTTCGGAAAGTTCTCATTAACGATTACCCGATTTTCCATTAATTTTGGAATCTTTTTAAAGGGGTCCCCCATACAACCTTTTTTTCATTTTTATGTGACATTGCATATTGGGAAATTAAAGAAGAGTACTTTAATTCGGCATACAGTGTTGTACTTTAATATATATTTTGCTGAAAACTACATTTTAGCAGCAATATTATATTGGGTAAAATACATCTGATGTTAGTGATGGTGTTAATAATTTTAACATTAGTGTTCAAGGGTTAAGTAAAAGAACTTACTAAAATATATTATCTCGGTAGGAGAACAAAAACAGGCAAAAAAAAAAAACCCTCCCTCTCAGTCCTTTGGAGTTCCCTGAACTACAACACCCATCACAATCACAGCAGGAGTGCTAGTAAAATGTCAAACACTGCGACGCTAAAGGCAACTTCGCTGTCGCTCCATGATGTCTGCAAAGTTTACCTCAGCGTTGCCTATGAACCACACTACTCTGCACCCATCTTGGTAAAAGCTTTTATCACCTGACGGCAACTTCGAGGACGGAAAATTACACGGCGGTCAAGGTTCAGTTCTCAACAAGGTCTTTACAAGTTCAGTGCAACCCAAATGACAAATGAAACAAATTCACAAGGCTAGTTTTCTTTTCTTTTGAACGGCCAGTCGAGTCAGTCACTTGGTGTTCTTTCTACCCCTGAGGTTGTTCAATAGGCAGAGAACATGCAGTTTCCCACACTGATTTATTTGCGGCAGTTCACCACAACATTGACCACCAAATGGATTTCTGTTGTTAACAATTTAACATCGGTAAGGCCCCGCTGTCACACCTATAACCACATTAACTACAGAAGCGTTTGTAACGTGATTATAGGCTCATTGTATGGACGGAGCTCTGCCTGCACAAATGCGGTTTGCATGAATTTGTGATGAGTAAGAGCAATTCCAATCGTGCTGATGAACACGAGCTCCCACACAGCGTGCAGGGACAGAGGCATGATTTAGGGAACGAAGAGGTAAAAGACCCTCCCCGCTCCGTTTATCACTGAGTTGTTTTTTTTTGGAGCTTGTCAGTGGCAAACACAAACACTTTAGTGACCTTACTGTGATGCAGATGGTTTCCCTGTGCAGCTGTTAGGTGATTTATTTTGCTCTGGCATGATTGTGAACCGACTCGGAACTTCGATTTTTGGTCATTAACAGGGGTGAAGTAGTATTAAATTCTGCCTGGTACGACGATCAAACCTCCTTCTCTTCATATTGTTCAACTGTTCTCAGTTTAATGTGTACTCAAAAAAATTGCTTCAGTATTTTGCTGTCTGTATTGAGTAGAAACAAATTTGACACACTTCACATCAGGTATAACAAACCATTTGTTTTAATGCTTAAAGTGAAACTCTCTAAATACCCATAACTTTTTTTTTTTTATTTTAATTTATAACAGCTGAATTCAACACCACAACAGCTAATAAGCATCTGTTTACCTTTGAACGTCATGAAATATCACAACTTATTCTGCACGTTTTACTTTGTAGGATTTACAACAAATCCCTGCCTGCCAAAACCCCACAACACTGGATATCAGTCCGGTGCAGCAAGTTAACCGAGGCTTGTGTGAATATCAAATAGCAGTAACTTTGACTGATGAAAGGCTGCGTGGCTCCATCAAGTAAGGATCAAAACAGAGTGTGGATGGTTCAGAAGCAATTCAGAATGACTTGAAAGCGATCGTTAAGGAGATCACGTCTTGTTTCAGATGACGGAACGTTAGCAGACACATTGTCTTGATTAAAGTGGCTAGTTTTGAATGTGGGTTTTGACGGACAGCTTCTTTCTCTTCTCAGTGGTGGTATGCAGTATTGGGCGGCAACGGCCAACTTTCACCCCTGCCTATCAACCATTTCAAAGCCGTTTCGTTACCAAAAATGGGGAATGAGTGTAAAGGAGGGTTAAACGTGAAGCCTTTAGGATCCACAACTAAACAAGCTCCTCACAAGGTTGAGATTCTTACACACACACACACACACACACACACAAACCATTTTTACTCACTAAAAATACCCTTCTTCCTTAAAACAGCAACAGAAATGCTCCAAGGAGTCAAGAGTTCCCTCTTAGAAACAGCTTTAACAGTGAAATAACACAAAAATGGTTAAGACTGCTTTTGGAATATCGGTTCGTAAAATCTTTCTTTGTAAAAAATACAATATGCAGACAGCACTGGAGGCAGATTTGTCATTTAAACGTCAGCGTTTGCTGGATTGTAATGATTATAAATGTGATCTTTTGCGATGGACCATTTGCTCGGCAATTATTAACATTTCATATGTCATAGTGAATAATTTTTCTTAGCTTCGCCGTCCGCCTCTTCTGGGAAATGTTTTTTCTGCTCCAGTAATTGGAGGGTTTTTTTTCTAGAGCAGCTTTTAAAATCTCGACTGAGTTACACGTTACTTTTGGAATTTGCTTCTAAATTGGCCAATTAGGACCACCTTTTAGCTTCAGATGGCTTTACGAATGTGGGTCCTCTCCATGATTATTTCATGTCCTCTTATTTGGAATCATGAATAATGTAACAAATGTCATAAGTTTGGGAGTCTGGCACTATGAGGGACCTCAATGTGTGTGTGTGTGTGTGTGTGTGTGTGTGTGTGTGTGTGTGTGTGTGTGTGTGTGGGTGTGTGTTCCTTTGAGTTTGTGGGTTTACACCCCTCCACTGGTTGAAAGGAGTGAGAGAGATAAGTGGGGGGAGAGGAAGATTCTAAGAGTCTGAAGGAAATATTATCAGAGATAAAAGACAGGGATGAGGGAAGTTAAATACAGTGGCACGCTAAGCCTTGTGGGTATGTCTCTAAGTCACAAACACAAACAAAAGGCCGTGCACGTGTCAGCGGAGGCAAGAGACGTGTGCGTGATAAATAATGTAACAGCTCGGCCCTCTTTCCTCTTTTGTGTTTCAGAGATTAGGCAAAGTTCCAGAGAGTGCAGTCACGAAGCTGTATTCTGTGGTGTGCACGCATGAAGGGACAGGCGTGTGCACACACACACACACACACACACACACACACACACACACACACACACACACACACACACACACACCTATCTCACTTCACAAATGCATATTTAATATCTGCAGTGGCTTTGGTTTCTTACAGAACTTTAGATGAGCCCATGATGTAATGGAGGGTGACTTATTGACCCATCATTGTGCGTATAAACCCAACATATTTACACAATAAGTGAATGTAGTTTAAATAATGTGAGCTGTACAAAAACAAGAATCAACAACACAAACAATCAACACAACATTTTTGTGTAAAATCTGCCCGCAGTGAGGCCGTCCTCCAAAATGATGGACATTCCTTTTATCTTCAGTGACGCTGCTGGGATTAAGGTCTAATCTCTATTAACAGATTGTTCACATAACTACAGAATCTGTAGGCAGGTGTGGATGGGAAAGCTTGTGTCCTTTTGAGTAACTTTTACCAGTCTCCTTTCAGAAGGCTTCTCTTGTGTCCACGCCAACAGTCCGTGTGGAATGCAAAAGAGACGGAACGCAGGGTCAGAGACATGACTGATGTCTGATTGAATTAAGGCATTAATTAAATTGATTTTAAACTGTTAACGAAGTGTCGATTTGCTACTTTTAAAACAATCCACTCGTGCTCGTCCTCTTTCATCTCAAGTTGCTGTACGGACTGTGAACATCAAGCTGTGTGGAGGGATCCCAGAGGCTGTCAGACATAGCTGTTGGGTTCCAAGACTGATGAACTTTTTCCCTTGAAAAGTTCATGTCATAATAAATATATGGAGGGACATAAAAACACCTGCAACCGTAAGAATTTTGTGTGTTTGTATCACCTCAGCCCTATTTTTCATCACCTTTAACTGCCAAACCAGTATTCAAACCCCTCCCTTGCAGTCATATAAAATGTCAGAATGCCCAAAATACATTCAGACATTTTACTTTTTTTTTTCTATTTGTGTCCCCTCGGATGCTGCGTACTATGGGCGGCATGGCTCAGGGGTAGAGTGGCCGTCTAGCAACCGAAGGGTCGCTGGTTCGATCCTCGACCCCGGTGTCCAAGTGTCCTTGAGCAAGATACTGAACCCATAATTGCTCCTGATGAGTAGGTTGGCGCCTTGCATGGCAGCCTCCACCGTGAGTGTGTGTGTGAATGGGTGAATGAGATGACACTGTAAAGCGCTTTGAGTGCCGCTAAGGTAGAAAAGTGCTTTATAAAATTGAGTCCATAATGACGGGGCGTTGGAGGGGTCAAGGAGTTCGCAGCCTCGGAAAAGTTGATTGGACACCATCAGTGGCAACATAAACCACATTTCACCACACATTTATCATCTCTCCGTCTCTCCGTTTGTCATGTCTCGTCAACATAAGTCAGCGTTGTGGGAGTGAAAGCTGTGGGCTCATATTGACTCATCACTCTTCAAGAATTTCTGAATAGGCGTGTGTTTGTGTGTGTGTGCGTGTGTGTTTTAGAGGCGGAGAAGAATTATACATGACAGCTATGTTTCCTGGAGGCAGTAAAGCCTATTAAGACATACATTAGGGGGTCCTTCCAGTGTGGTTTATGTGCTTGTTTCTTTGAGTTGTCTTGGCAGAGTGACGGCTATAGTAGAACTGGCTGAAATGAGTGCCCCCCCCCCCCCCCCCCCAGCTTTATATTTGTACAGTGCAGCACAACAACGGTGTGTCGTTATTTCTACTGTTCTTCTAATGGTTGCTAATTATGCTTTTGTGACTTTATAGTTCCAATTGAATTGGGGCTTTAAACGCTCCTTTGTGGGTTCAGAGATTTCCGAAAAACATTTAAAGTCCATTATATTAAAAGCAAAACTGCTCCGTCAACAATTGGATTATTCTAATGCAGAAAGCCGTTCAAGATTTGATGACTGAAACATTCTGTACATCCTCTGTCACAGTTACAGGAAATGAGAGCAGAATGCAAATGACTCAGCGCTGCTTTCTTTGTTTAGACTGTTCCAAATTGATAGTTTTGTCTTCTCTTCCATGTTAAACCACTGATGACATTATCATCTAAACAATACAATATGATGTTCATGACTCATTCATCCCTGCAAGATAATCAAAAATGGATGTTGGCAGTTGATTAGACCTTTCTAATAATGAGGGGCCTCTCAAAGCTCAGGACCTAGCTGGGGATTAGGTTCCTGTTCATTATCTGAAATGGAGACTCTGGGAACAGCCAGCATGCTAAACATGGCGGAACCAGCTTGACAGCGAGGATATGAAAGCGAGGAGGCAAGAGTTAAAGAAAGGCAGAGCTGGTGTTTGTTGCTTTGGGTTGCATCTCAGTAATTAAATGTGGCTGAAGGGAAATTAATCTAGCTAACGCACCCATTAACACTGAATCGTTGCAGTGCCTCCAGTTCCTTTTTGTTCATTCATAGAGCTGCGACCAAAAGTGAAAATTTACATGAGGCATGAACTCAACCAGCAGGGTATGTGGCCGTTGTTTCTTGCTTTGCATGATCCTAAAGTAAAAGTGGTCCGGTAGCGTGAAAGCATTTAACGAAGAATCTATCTGGCGCAACACATTTATGTCATGATTACTGCTGTTTCTGATATTTCGCCATTCTGCAGCTGCCAAGACACCAAAATCAGCCTGGATGAAAGGTGCAGCTACAATGTATTACATCAGACAGTTGTGAACATATGCAGTGATTTTTTTTTTCTAATCCGAGGTGGTGATTACTAATTGTTTTGTCTTGAATACTGAGAAATACTGCATTGCAGTAGTATGCCTTCGTGAGGTGTCCCCGTCTAGGTGACCTTGACCTTTGACCACTAAAAGTGTCCCAGTGGATGTTTTGGTCAAATTTTGACAAATTTCCCCAAAGACCTTCCACTGATTGGTGATTTTTTTCCTCTGTGCTAAGTAAAAATCTGCTTGCATTAGGAGGTCCTGTAAGCAGGATTTGTGATATCGCAAATATTTTGGAAGCTGATCCGGATTCATTTTTATCAGACACCAGCATAATGTTGAACTTTGAAGCCTCCTGGTCACAGACAGGGAGAATGGACTTTCTACAGAAGTAGAGGAGGTCTTGTGCCAGCAGTTAAAACATGTGTAATGACAAATATTTGTAGATAAATTTCATCTGGAGGTTTTAATGAGGGAGAAGAGTAGGTGGTGTTTTAATGTGATAATAGTTTTTCTGCTTAAACAATGTGAGACACATGATAATATTAACAGCATCTACAATTGTTGAGCGGATCTTAATTAACACCTCGCTGCTGAAGTTTTCAGAAATGCTGCTGTTTTATCTTGCCATGACTCCGAGAAATAGAAACAACAGCAATTGCCGCAGTCTTAGATAACAAATTTTAAATGCTCAGCTACAGGCAGGACAGCGAGATGCAGGTTATGTGATGACCTGCAGCAAGACCTGTCTTGTCATGGGAGGTGTTGATGGGTTTATGGCACATTGTAAAGATCACCTCCCTCCTGTTCTTTGGCTGGATGCTCATCGATCGATCAGATTTCCCTTGAAATTAAAATCCTAGCAGGAGGCTCCGTTGGTGATCGATCATCTTACGTAAGAGGAGCACAGAGCGGTTGTGGGCGGACAGACAGGGATTTAGAGTTTATGTTATCGGGCAAGTTCACAATTGAATGCATTCACATACTTGGCACATGCACACATACACACACACTTGATCGGTTTGATTAATGGCTTTGTATTGATCTGGGTGTAGATAAATGTGATGGTATCTCACAGTAGAAGGTGGTCAATTACTCCTCCTACAGATGCTCTGTTGCTATCATGGTCAAACTGTGTAGAAAGGCAACATTGACAGAGCTGAGACGACAAGTTTGTATTGCCTTGCTGGTTTAATTGAACGGTTAGTTAGGGTTTTATTTCTTGTGTTTGTTACTCCGCATTCCTTTTTTTCCCCCCATCACTTGCAACTTCTACAACATTATTCAACCTCCCCTCTCTGCATGTCTGTCAAAAGAAATCTCATAGCACACAAAATCCATCGAGGCACTGTGAAAGATTTTGTCCAAATCGATAATTCTGCATGGTTGCTGCACTTCAGATCACATCGTCATCAAACCAAGTGCAACATGTACAACATTTAACAAAAACATGACTAGATAAGCACTGAGCATATTACAGATATTTACAATCGTGTAAAAACCCATTAGCTAATATGGCTGCCTCATGGAAAATTAGGATCCAGCTTAGACTACAGAAAATGGGAAGTTTCCTCTGATTGTGAACGGTGCTTGAGTTATATTAGTAATATTGTGAAGAGGAAAAGTGAGCAATTACAATTACACACTGTGTCAGAGGCAACAGCTGCAAACAGAGTTAATACTCTCTTACCAACTGTAGCGTAACATGGCTTTCATATTTGAGCAGATGAGAAATTTAACATTACACGTAGCAGACACACTTTTCACATGTTATACACTGACATGAACTTGGAAAGACAGTTGCAAATGTATTTGAAACTTTATGGACAGTCACAGCAGTCCAATAAGTCGCAGCATGGCTAAGAAGTGGAGTGGCCGTCTTGCAGCCGAAGGGTCGCTGGTTTGACCATGTCAAAGTGTCCTTGAGCAAGATATTGAGCCCCTAATGGCTCCTGATGACCACCCTTCCAGGGTGAACCCTCCCTCTCACCCAATGTCAGCTGGGATAGACTCCCCCCCCCCCCCGCCCTCAACGGATAAGCGATATAGAAAATGGATGCATGGATGGATATATAGTCATACATATAGTTTGCTGTTATATAGACGACCTATACGTAAACTTGAAGGTTGACTAGGAACAACACATAAATGTTAGATACATACTTTTGTCTGAATCCCGTTCAAACGGAGCTCACATCACGACCAGTACAATCCAAACTGACAAAAACAGGACTTTGATATAATAACTGAGTTTTCCAGATGAAATCCCGGCAAGTCATAACAGTTGCAGTGAAATTTTGAAAATGGGCAGTATTTGAGACAACAACAATGGTAACATATTTTCCTGCTGTACTCAGTGTGTTACTGTGTCTTACAATTCTCATGTTCTCAACATGTAACAATGTCATACCACAATTTCCACAACTGCTCTCCATAAGAAATTGATGTTTTTCAGGATGCTCACGCATCCCGTAGGAAGTTTAGTAACTTCAAGTTGTGTCTCTTTCATTCGCCTCCAAGTGATATTGCAGCAACGCTTAATTGTTCGCAAGGATTCAAAGAACTGTAAACATTTTGGTGGTCCAAGGACTCTTTTACAGATAAAAATCCCTGAGCCGTACAATGGCAATGCTGTATTTCTACTTTTTTTCAGGTCAGCAGAATTCTTGCAGGTGAGTTGTGTATCTGAGGGGCTAAATCCCTCAGCTTTGCCTCTAGACATTAATCCCCGGCTGTTGTGGTCCTGGATTATTTTGTATGTGTGAAGACTCTCAGTCATCCAGGCTCAGAGATGAAGAAGCCCCTTAGATGAAAGGAGAAAAGTATCCACAACCGAGTCCAGTTGCCCTTGTTTCAACTCTCTCTGGATGCATTACTTCACTTCTCACAGGCCACCAGAACAATTTAGTGCTGAGGGAGGGGATTCATGAAGGACAGAAAGTCAGTGGACAGAGACAGGGGGAAAAGAGAGAGGCAAGGAAAAAGACATCAAGGAGTCTGGGAGCAAGGCAGAAGGAAATGATACAGCTAGAGGAGATGTTTAATTTGGCAGGGGGTGTTTCAATCGGTCACTTAATCTCCTTCAATCCAGGTGGAGCAGCGGGGACATGGTGTAAGGGTGAAATAACCACAAATCTCCCACCATTGGCCATTGAAGGCATTTCTACCCTTCTGTCTTGAGAATGCAACTCATAGATTTATGATGAGATGATAATTATTATGTTTAACATGATTATGATAAAAGTAAAAGTCAGTGGAGAATGTAATTAAATTCCAGCAAATGTGTTGAAACGTCACATCAGCTACAAGAACAGATGCAGAAGAGGGTGTTTTGACCAGCTAACATGTTGACACATCCATTGAGAAATGTATTTTTTTGTCAGTTTACATGTCCATGAACAGTCATTGTTGGTGAATAGTTCAGTTAACAGTTTCAAGTCAGTTGGAAAGCAGTTTTAAAGAGATAAAAGAGGTAGCGTGACCCAGAACTACCGTCTAAGTTCTTGCTCTGTTTCTTTTCTGTGACATAAACACGAGACATGAGTCTGATGCAAAGTTAAGGGAAAAAAAACATTGGTACATCCACACCAGTTGTTTCCATTTCACAAGTCGAAACCAGCAATGTTTTGTTTTCCTGAGGCCTTATCCCGGGTTTGACCCATTCAGCCTCAGCTTAGGACTCCCCATACACTTCGAGACTTAAATTTACATCAGGAAAGACAGAATCAGTCATTCTCATGCATGCACATCCTTAGGTGTGCACTCACTCTTTGATCTTATCTCGAGAGGGTCAGTAGCATCTGCCCCATGTGGTTGTCAGCCACAGCGAGGTGATAACTCCAATGGAACATATGTGTCCACTTTGCATGATCCTCTGATGTTTCATAAGTTTTTATTTTGCTCATTTCAGTCCTCTGGTTTAAAATGCCCCTACTGTTAGAGACAGTTATGCATGGAGGCAGTACTACTCTGTCTGCAGAGCTGAACGGTAAATCGGTACCTTGCTTAATGGTTTGTCAAAGGATAGAGTCACTCCACACGGTAAGTAAAAACGATAATAAGGGGTACTTAGGGTGCTGCTAAGTGTCCCTACCCCCTATAGCACCCTGATGTCCACCAGAGCTGGACATCATGTTGCAACGGCTGCTGGTCTCATCTCTGCCAGAGGGTTTATTCAGCTTGGTCGAGTTGCGAAAGACCAGCAAAACAAAACAACTCATATGCCTCTGTTGGTGTTGAGTCACACAATGTGATTCAAAAACAACTGACTTTGATTTCCTCGGTGCATCTCAGGATGCCACAGAAAAAAAACGAGTTTCAAAAATCTCCATCTGGATTTTCTTTGGATGTGTTAAATTGAAACCTTTTGTATTCAATAACTTGTTCAGATTGCCAGCCCAAGTCAGATTTTTGGCCTGTCCAGATTCATTTTACAGTCTGGACAGCAAGAAAAAAAAAAGAACAACCAATGTGATTTTGCAAATCTGATCAAAACCATTCTCAGGGAGGTTTGAAATCGTATCGCGATCAGATTTATAGAGATACATCAAAGTCTGGATGGTTTGTGTCTGTGCCTTTTAGATAAATTTACAATGTCAAGATGCAAACATCAGTGTGAACAGAAAAAGAGCTGTTTTGAGAAACAAATCAGATTTGTTTGAAGTCTGAACACGGTCGAAGTGTTTTCTCTTAACCGATTTCCTTATATTACATTTTTGACACTGCCCCCATTTTTTCAGTGGTACAGCTCTGTTTGGCCCATTTTAGTAAACATGCACAAAAATGGACAAAATGAACTTTGAGTACAGACAGAAGGTGCCTGTGTCCATATCTAAACAAACAAGAACAACCCAAGATGAGTCGTGCAACGCTCCAAAATGATTGGGACGGCTTGAAATTGAAGGTAACTCAGGCACCCGGGTATCATAATGGCTGCGAATGGCAGAAGACTTTGCATAGAAAGACTTTGATATTCTGTTATGTGAGAAAGAGTTTTCTGTTATGAATGCACGGAGAAATATTAACCAAGATTTTTAAACATTTTTCAGCTCATTGACTAAGTTTTATGACCCAAAGCAAAATAGTTTTGGTTCAGTCTGTCAGCTCCCATCTGTTTGTAGCGATAAAGCAGTGATAAAGTCACTGACTGCTACCTCCGGTGCTAAGCGGCACACAGACAAAGTTAGCAACTGGCTGGCAAAGTGGAGCATTAAGCAGCTAATGAGACAGATATTTGAGACAATTGGTGGAGATGAAAATAGCTCAGAGGGAAAGTGATAATGGACCTTCACTGGTCAGGTTGCCAAAAACATTACTCCTACAACAATATTACTCCTTAAAGACTCCTAATGTTTTTGCGTTCACCACATGTGTCGATAGAAAACCATATATTAACTTCACAAGAAGGGCACGGTCAATATTGTGTTGCACGTTTTATTGCCAGATGTGTGTTGTGGCCATCAGGCTTTACCTTGTCTTCCTGTTGGTCAACAAATGTTTTTCATTTTATGGAAATCTTTAAAATGCTGTTGTGAGACAACTTCCTCCCTCCCCCCCTAAATGTTTTTCAATATATAGTTTATAAATTATTTATGTGCAAAATGTTGGGTGATTAAATAACCTAAATTCTGTGTGCACTCGGTGAGAGGTACGATCATACTGCCACTGTGAACTGAACTAATATGGATCATTTATGTTGTCTTCATGCGTTCATCTTGATGAGGAGCTCCATCAAATGTATAGCCGCTAAATAATTATGGACACTTAAGCTTGTGGGATGCTTTAATGCTCGCAATTAAACGGCAAATGAAGTGCTCAGTGTCAGAGTTTAAAGCTTTCATCAATTTGTCTGTCAACACAGGTGGTATTAAAGGGGCATCAGATGGAGCAACTCTTTATTGCTTTAAACGTGATACTTTATAATCAACATGCACAGGGATGCATTTGCAGCACCAAGGATGACTTCTTAAGTCTCCTGGGGAAGCAAGCAGAGAGCTGTGCACAGACTCTCTATTGCATTTATATTGTACAGTCCAATTAGAAACTTGAGATGGGGGAATGGATTTGCAAGACGATGTCTGTTGTTTCACATTAGCCTGCGTATGACTGCAGAATTAAATAGCTAAATAGTCAGACAGTGTTGACGGACTGTGAGATTGCATTTCACTCACACAGACTGTTTACCCTGTGTGGTGCCAAGTCAGTCTCAAACGTGATTGATCAACCATTAAAACAACAAATGGAAAGCCACAACACTTCTGGTTGCACAATCTTGCTCCTGCATTGATATGGAGGACCCTTAGGACCCTTAGGACCTTTAAGAAGTCAAAGTGGACCACAGGTGAAATGTCCTCCGGTATTTGTAAACAACTCCAACTGCCTTCCATTTCTTGGAATAAAAAAAAAAAGCCTATCCCAGCAGCCTTCGGGCGAGAGGCGGGATTCACCCTGGACGGGTTGCCAGTCCATCGCAGGCCCAACACATAGAGACAGACAACCATTCACACTCACAGTCACACTTACAGTCAGTTTAGAGTATCAATCAGCCTCGTCCCCTCTTGATGTCTTTGGACTGTGGAGGAAGATGGAGTACCTGGAGAGAACCCACATAGGAACAGGGATAACATGGAGACTCCACACAGAAAGATCCTGTGCTGGAGCTGGAATCTTCTTGCTGTGAGGCGACAGTGCTGACCACTGCACCACCGCGCCGCCCTCACAATTGTAGTCTTAGCCCAAATGTATCTTTCCCTTTCTAAAGGTCTTCAACCTGAAAATGCAGCAATGGGTTGACATGCACAGATTAGATCATGTAATTGGAGCATTATTGTTGTCCTTGAATACATAAACAAAGAAAAAAAATTTAATTGATGAAAGCATTTCCACCTCCAGAAGGGAGTAGATGGTGGCATATCCCTTTTACATTTGGTTTCTATTGCACCTTTTTAGCCGCATTGCCAAAATGTCTGATCTATGTGGATTTTTTTGGGCCAATTTCGATGTTAGGGAATAAAAATTCAGATAACCGATATATCGGCCAATTATTATTATTATTTTTTTTTTACATTTTTCATATAAAAAAGACAAAATAACTGCTTTTGATGGCTAAAGTGTATTTTTAAACACTTGTGACAAAGATTTAAATTGAAGGGCAATACCCACTCTCACCTCAGTAAACATAATCTCTCTGATGGTGTCAACATTTACAAAGTAATACATTTATTGAAGTAGAATTCTAGGGCTGTTATTGGTGTGCATTACATTGCCCAGTGTCTAATTAAGAGGTCAGTAAGTGGATATCTGTAGGTAATAGGCTGGTGGGTAAACTGCGTCATGATTTGAAATGCGCCTCTCAGATGTCCTCTCAAAGTGCGTTCACGTTTTCTTTCCTCCATGAAGTTATAACTTTGACCAGAAACGTTTCTTTCCTCGTCAACGCCATAAATTAAAAAACACAGTCGAGCTGCTGAGAATCAATCAGCCCACAACGAGTTTTGCACGGCGACGAAGAATTATTCTAATTCTTATCTAGTCTGGTAGCATGCAGCTGCGTGAGTTAGCGTAATATTACTTTGAGGTACTGTAACATTACCATTTCATCATAAATGGTGCTGACTCAGTTAATAGTTTAGCAAGGTAAGGCTAATATTTAAGCTAGGTTATCATAACTTTCTTTAGCTTGCTAACGTATCATGTCACGCTCGACTGATAATATCAGTGAAGCGTGACAGACGCAACCAGGCACGTCATGGGAAACTTAAGAAGTTATTTGTTTTATTTCACCAACTACTTATTATAAACTTCCCACTGAGGTGAACTGCTCTGTTGTTCGTCTGGTGTGCGCTGTTGGCTTTTCTGTTCTGTACGCTACTTCACTGTCACTCTGTGGGGTTGCTATGGAGCGTGACATGAGAGGAGTCGGAGCGCCCTCTACTGGATACACAAGCAGATCATTTCTAAGAAAAACAGCATATTATCAGCATTTTATGACTGCAAATTACGTGTTAAAATCTGCATCAATCAGCCAACTTTTGGCGGGTTAACTATTATGCTTTAATGGCTATAATCGGCCGATTTAATCGACCGGCCGGTGAAATGGCTCGGGCCCTAGCAAGTATCACAGCTTATGGAACATTCACAGAGGCCAAGTTGTGGCTGGTTGAAGTGTATAAAACCTGGAGAAAATCGACCAGCCACATTATCAAGGTGAGATAGTCCAAATTTAAATAGATCGTCTTTGTAGGATTTCTTACATACGGTTGTACATGAAATTTGAATGGTTAGTTTTAGTTGTATGAAGTCAATAAATTGATTTATCAAAAATTATGGAAACTAACTGAAGATGATTTACATCATGGTGGCTTGGTTTTTGTCCCGATAGAAGAGATGTGAGCCTCCATAAAGTAACTGTGAAAACACAAGCCAGTGAGCTGTATGGTCAATGAAATGTCAAACACAAGGTTGACTGGTAGTATATGTTTGATTCATCTCTGTTTAGCACGTGCTGTAAATGCAGAACATTGTCATTTTGATTCAAAACAAAAGAAAGAGACTGAGCCAAATATGCCATTAGAATCTTTGACTCATATGCAATAACACTTTCAGGATAAAAATGGAGAGAGAAATGTTGATGCCTGATAAACAAAAAGTATCCCCTCTCTGCAAAGTGTTACGTTGCCATGACTACACACCTACAGCTCTTATTTATGAAAGCAATTACATTTGCAAATGAAACCGCCACTGAAGCTAATCTTGAGCGAGGAGACAATAGCTTGTGCAGTATCTGAGGTTGATGTCGTGCATATTTTTAAATTTGAAAAGACTAAGCCCTCCATCTTCTGCATGGTGGACTCTTGTAAGTGGTCGTTGTATCCGGCATCATGTCAGAGAGAGCGCAGGGGGACCAGCATGTGGGTGAGAGGTTGGCAGGTAAAAAAAGAGATTTTTGCCTGTAGGTGGAGGTTAAATTATGTGTTTAATGCATGAAGAGCCAGTAAGAGAGTGTCAGAGGAAAAGTAAGGGAATAAAAGTGAACCTGAGAGCTTTTTCAGCTGCCAGAGGATCAGTATGTGGTCCATTAGCTAATGTGACTCACACAACGTTGCCACTTGGGGGTGCTGAGGGGGCTGCATGTTGTTTCATTTGAGACAATTCAGTGTACACAAATTAGGGTTGGACAGTCGTTTTAGATTTAATGGAGATGGTCAGTTTAGGAGGCAATCGCGCGAGGGATGGGAGGCGTTATGTCACTGATGAGCAGCAAACATGTCAGACAGAGAAGTTGAGTTAGTGACGAGGAAAAAGGCCAACTCTCCTTTTTGGGAGAAACATGGTAGACGGGAGGTTAACTGGGTCGTAACTGAGGAATGATGTAGTTCATTTACCAAGCTACGATTTGCTGAAGGAAGACATGTCGCTCCACTAGAAACAACATTTGTATGCAAGCAGCAGTTTGCAAATTTTAGACATGACAATATGCCAGTCCATAGGTGATTCAAAAGTCTTTGGAAAAAAAACAGTCCTGATTGGTTCATTTAATCGCTGATTTGCGATCTGGTCACCTAAACCCAGCCCTACACAAACATGGATCACAGTTGAAATACAGGACCTGAAGGATCGTGAGTATCACAGATACAACGCTAGTGTAAATCACAAAGGATCATTTATAATGTGGGCTTTGTTGTTCCGTGGCTTCAAACATAATTTTGCTGATACCGTCATCTTCTGACAGCATTGCAAAGTCTAGTTGCTATATAGACTTTCCCTCAGCACCCTAATTCCGACTGACCCGTAGGTTTTCTTACCTTACTCTTTAATATTTATTTATTGAACAAAAAGCGAGGGGTGGCACGGTGGTGCAGTGGTCAGCACTGTCACCTCACAGCAAGAAGGTTCTGGTTTCGAGTCCGGGCTCAGGCATGGGATCTTTCTATGTTCTCCCTGTTCCTGTGTGGGTTCTCTGTGGTACTCCAGCTTCCTCCCACAGTCCAAAGACATCAAGAGAGGACGAGGCTGATTGATACTCTAAATTGACTGTAGGTGTGGCTGTGAGTGTGAATGGTTGTCTGTCTCTATGTGGTGGCCCTGTGATGGACTGGTGACCTGTCCAGGGTAAATCTGGTCTCTCACACGAAAGCCGCTGGGATAGGCTCCAGCACCCCCCCCCCCCCCCCACAACCTTCAACAGGATAAGTGTGATTGGATGATGAAGTCAAGGCATTTAGTTATTAAAGTCCCATGAACCTGGAGTTGAAATAACAAGGATGACACATAAAAGCAAAGTAGAATAGCCTTTAAAAAGTTGTGAGAATGAGAGAACAGATTCAGAGAGCAGATGGCAGAAGAAGAGCATCAACGAAGAAAGACACGCATGAGATAAGATGGGGGAAATGGACAGCAGGGTGCCCAGAGGACAGAGGGCTAAGACAGAGGTGTAAATCTGCTTTTTAACGGGCAGAAAGAGGTTCTCAGGTGTGTGTTCCCCCCAAACACACACACACACACGCACGCGCGCGCGCACACACACACACACACACACACACACACACACACGAAATTGTTTTAATTGCGGGACGTGTTATCAAAGAAATCTCTCATACATTATATATGTGTTTTTGTTTCCTCACAAATTCAGAAGCACAAATTGGTGTGTGAGAGTGCAGTGCACTGTGTGTTTGTGTGCATGAGATAGAAAGAGAGAGAGAGTGAGAGACAGAGAGAGAGAGAGAGAGAGAGAGAGAGAGAGAGAGAGAGGGAAAACCATTATGCTGATGTGTATGTTCATTGTAATCTTTCAGAATCAGAATTCCTACTTGAGATGAAGACAGGATTCCAATCAGGTCGGTGTGGCGAATTGACAGAAGAATGATGAGCATATTAATATGAATCTGTTCATTGATTTTGTGTTTATGCCACACAGATGCAGGTCATCAAATATCCAGAGAGTGAGAGAGAGGTATCCATGAATTTTGCCTCAGAGCGTAGTTTTCACGGTGCTGGTGACTAGAAAACATCGTCTAAGTAGTCCGATGTTGGATAGACTGGAATCAATTGTTGGAAGATCAGCACTAGGAGGCCATGTGGGTACAGAACATGAACATAATAGACATTTTCTTGCCAACCACCAAAGAGGTTTTCTTCATCAGTGATCAAGAACATGACCCATACATCACCTCGAGGTTAATACTTAAGTAATCAAAATACGTGGATATCGACCTTTATTGAAAAAAAACAGGATCAAGATGATTTCCAAAAGCTGAAATGCTCTTTTAACTATTTCAACACGGACTCATAGAATTTGATGGGATTTTGTCTGTGACAGAAAATTTGCTAGCAGTTATAATCTTGGCACTGGTGTAGAATGGTCCTCAGTATCCCAGTTTGATCCAGATCACCTCCAATGTTAATCACCTCGACCTTTGACTGTCACCTGTCATTGCACCACATGTCAAAATATGCCCATTAGATATGGAGACATCTCGCAAAAAACAACAAAAAAAACAACAACAACCAATGTGCATATGACAGAGGGTAGGCAGAGGTTATAAAAAATACAAACGAAAATCAACTGAGGTTCCACTGAAATTGATTGTTTGTGTTCATGAGGATGATGTCACAGAAAACAAGTGAAGTAGCCATGTCCCTGCGAGGCTGTTGTATCATGTGTCCGAAACAAAATGATCCTGATTGACTTTTTAAAGCTGTTGTTTCTGCGTTGCTGGCATGTCATTTTTTTGACAGATGCAGTAGTAAGAAATACTAGTAGTAAGAGGTCACAGTCACAGTCAGGCATTTAGATTCGATTGGAAACACATAATGTGCTACTTTCAGTTTGTAGTTGTTTTGATAGAGGTCAAGCACGTAATACGTAGGAGGGAAAAAGAAGACGTTTATTCAGCGACAGAAGTCAAAATGTGCTTCTCGTTGAAAGACGGTGGCTGCGAAACAGTTGACACATCCTGTCATACTATGACTTTCATTCTGCGTCATTCTTGTCCTTGACCTCTGACTTTCCCTCACCACTTTGTCTATTTGAGCTGAAATCTGCCAAAAAGTGGGTGAGTCACAGTGCTGCTCTGAAAGTCTATTGTCATCCAAGCCCTTCTCCCGCTGATTTCTCCCTTCGCTCTTTCATCTTTTCTGCTGCACCTTCACGATACTATATTGCTGACATATGTTCCTCTTTTAATTGATATAAACATCCCGTGATCATTCCCAAAGGGTCATGAATATTAAAAAAAAAAAAAAAAACAGCAAAACATTTGACGTGCTCAAAGGTCCCTTCACAGCTGGTGATATAACACAGAGGAGCAATTTCTGTCAGCAAATGGCAACTAATTATTAAAGCGATAAAATGATGTCGCTCAAGATGATAGTGAACCGACGTCAAAGCAGCGAGGCGCCATGTTTTGCTTGACTTCTGTTCAATCTAACACGTGAAATTAATTGTGAAAATAATAATCTTCCTGTCAGCTTTGTTTGTGAGGCGATGCCATAAAAATGTAAAATTTCTTGTGGTGAACAATGGTATACACACACACACACACACACACACACACACACACACACTTTTTTTTGAGAAATCGTTGTCAAGGGCAATCAAAAAAGATGAATACAGAACAAATGACCTATTTTAAGTCCAGATTCCAAGGCATTTTTGTAAGCCTTCCTGGATATTCATGAATCAAAGGAAAAGGTGCTTTGTGTGTGTGTGTGTGTGTGTGTGTGTGTGTGTGCAGGAAGGATAAAGTTTGCTGTGCATGCATGAGTTATGAAGCAGACTATAAAAGCTTGAATATAAAATGTGTTAGGGTTTGTGCCACTGTGACGGCCTCATCTTTTTCTTAGTTTATTATTTAAGATTGAATGTAAAAGGCAAAACCTGCCCAGGGAAAGTAGACTTCACATATTTCTGTTTGTATCTCACGAAACAGTCATTAATATTTCCCATGAAATGTGCTTTTTTTGCGGTGAACAGAACATTCACCACATGACAATTTCAGCAATCCGTGCACTTTATTTATGATACAAAGTGATGTTCTCACATTTCTCAGAGCTACAATTGCTACAACTTTGACAGAAAACTAGACACAAAATAATTCTCATCTTTGTGACACTAAACTAACCTTACACACCAGAAAGTTTGTTTCAAAGGACCATCTGAGAGGTCACTAGGCGCAATGAGACATCAGCAGCAGTTTATGTATGTGTTTCCGGAAGTGAGTGTGGCCTTGACCCAAAGTGTGTTTCTGTTTTGTTTTTTTGCTTTTTAATTAAAGAAAGTTTAATCTTACCTGCCCGGACTCTCACTCTATCCCTTTTAAGTGTGGGACATTGAACAATCAGAAATCTGACGAAACAAAACAGCTTTTACTAATACATTAATAAATATATTCAGATTTTCTTTTGCAAAAACTTCTTTTAGTAAATAAAATGAATGCCAAAATTCAAGAACCCACAGCTTCTCTATTTGATCCTTGCTTGTTCACACATTTGGGAAATCTTCAAAACTGACCAAGTTGCACCTATTTTGTCCGTACAACTGAAAAAAACTGTACAAGTTTGAAGCGTAGCTTGATGTATTGATTGAGCGGGTGTGAATGAAATGCAACTGACAGAACGTCTCGCCATCTTCTTATGCCCTGAGAGGAGGCCTCACAAATATAGTGAGCAGTGTGCAGTGGGCGGGATTTACATTATTATGCGAGTACAAAGATTGTCAGTACTGTTTAACTTTTGCTGTTGGAATTGTTGTTTGTCTTAGTTTTGTTTAAGGAGAAGATAAATGTGTGTTTGTGATATTAAAAAAAATGCTAGAAACTTCAATTTACGTCATGTGACTGAGAGGGGTATCAATGGCACTGAGTCAGCCATGCAAGATAGTGACTTGTGGTTTATGGGAGCCGATGTTGTTTCTGCGATCATTTTACTAAGGATACACATGGCACTGGCCGACCAGGGTCAGTATGTCATTTATATATATATATATATATATATATATATATATATATATATATATATATATATATATATATATAATCATAGCGTACATTTTTGGATGACAGAAAATCCATCTAAGCATTTATTCCTTTGCTTATTTGAAAACATTTTCATCACTAAAAGTTGCTCAAAGCAATTTTTTTAAATGCCACTAGCACTTCATCGGATGAACCATCTATCACAGGCTAACTCAACCAATCAGATCAATGAGCTCATGTAGAAGCTGAATCTAGTCTGTAGAAGAGTGAAAACACTGTTTCTGTGGAGAAAAACCTTCAGGGTTGTTATTTGCTCTACTTACAAAGAAGAGATACTCTCCAGTTCTTATGTTACTAATGCTTATGCTGCATTTCGGCTAACCTCTTCAGGACGTTGTTGTTTTGAGCCAACACTCTGTCACCATACCTAAACACGCCCCTGTCTCATCAAAGGACGCCGATTGGCTGAACCATTTTGCTGAGGACACATCTTGAAGCCTGGCATGATGGAATCATATTTGATCTTGCTTAAGTAATCACTTTCCATCCTCATATTTACGTCTTCATGACAAAAAAATACTATAAGCTCCCAATTATGAAGAAATTAATGTTTTGTTTTGGGTTTTTTTTTTTTTTACTGTGATTTCATAGTCATGGCCAAACATCAGTGATTTGAATCTGGAGGACATACTGTACCTCCATGATTATAACCACAGCAAAGCCCAAATTTTAAAAAAGGGCATTTTTATACTGTTAAACAGATCTGACCCAAATTCATTCATCCATCCAAATTCATTGGCTCATGCTTCACTGCTCTACCAAGTTTTGGGGGGGGAAAAAAACAGCATAGCAGGTTTTGTTCAATTTTGCTGAAAGTCAAACATGGCACCACTCATATTACTTTCTTGGTGAAGGTGATTAAGGCTTTTCAAAGACAATAGTAGTGAACCATCAACATCAGTATGAATAGAATACGTATGTATACCTCATACATTAGAATGCTCACTGCCTATAAAAATGTACATATAGTCTATATAAGCGCACTTGGCTCCCCCCCCCCCCCTTCCTAAGACACTTCAGGCAGTTGAGATGTGATCCCTGTGTTTACAAGATCCACCAATTTTCATTTTTCTTGACTGGCTGGAAAGCTCCGCGCGTGGATAGACTGAGGATGAGTGACATTTCTAGGCCGTTAACACACACTGCCACCCCTGTACAGGAATTCCAGTGATGACTTTTAGAGAAGTCAATCGACTAACGTGACATTTAAGACTGCAGTTGCATGCAAGTCCCCGCAGTTCTGTATGAAACCGCGTAAGAAACCATCAACCAGGATTTTTTTTTTTTTTACAAGACTGAAGATTTCGACTCTTGGTGCTCTCTGTCCCCCTGGTAGTGAAGAACTTCTCTCTCCATCTTGCCAATATTTGAGTCAGTTTAGCAGCCAGCGGCCATAGAGTCATTACTAAAATGATAAGAGCTCGATGTGCTCTGTCAATCCATACCCCTGATGAAGAACTTCATGCCACGTTTGATTAGATTTCCTCTGACAAGAAAAAAACATCCGATTTCTATTGAGTGACACTGACTCATATGATCTTGTAAGTCCTTCAAATCCTGAGGGAAATAGTGAAAGCTGCTGTTTTATTTTGGGAGAATGACAACAAGAATGAAGTGAGAAAGTGCTAGTTTTACCATGGTCCAGGATTGACTGTTTCACCCACATCACATCCAAAAGTTCATCACTTGCTCTTACTTATCTGTACCCCAAATTTAATCTCAACCCCCCCATTAGCTATCCTGCTAACAATCAAACACTTCGGACATTACATGACCTTCTCGGCAGAGGTGATGGGTACATAATTACTGGAAAGAGATACTTTCAACTTGAAGTATATTTTGTGTGGTACATTAGTCTTTGGAATCTGCCTGTCCACATGTAATCCAGAATATATTTGAACAGACATGGAGAGTGTGCATCAACATGTACACAGACAATTATCAGTCATATACAAGGCAGTTAGTTAATATGATGTGGGATGAATTTGGTTTTACAATACTAAACTGGACAGCACATGATGAAAGAAGTGAATGCGTGCGTGTGCTTTGATGGATTGTGTGTAGGACGTTGGGGTTTTCTTCTCTATAGTCAGGCAGACCTTTTAGGATAGTCCATAGCACAGTGCATCATTCGTCATGAAGACAGCTCTGCTGTTAGTTCCCATATATACGTGTGTGTGTGTGCATATGTGTGTGTGTCTGTGTTTGTTTGTGGATTGTCAAGTCTACGTAGAGAGCATTTGCATATCCAGACACCCTGTGGCACTCTCCTGCACTCTCTCAATCGAAAAATTTGGGGGATTTGTTTAAATAATGCAGGTCATGAAAGATGGGATTCATTCACGGCTAAAAATAGCAGCAGCAGCACAGTGAAACCCCTCAGGTGTGACTGCGTGCGTGAGTACACGTGTGCTGGTTTATAAAAACCTATTACAGCTGATGGGCCGGAGTGATAGCCTGCTCATGGCTTTAGCGGCCGACGTGTGTGTGTGTGCGTGTGTGTTTATGTGAGAGAGAGAGAGACAGAGAGAGGCAGAGGGAGAGAGGGAGAAAGAGAGAGAGAGAGAGAGACGCACAGATAGCAATCAGCAGTGATAGCTTCGGGTAATTAGAAAAATGCTATCACGCTGTTTGCCTACAAGAAGCAGTTAGTCAGTGTTCCTCCTCTGTGATCAAAGCACAAATCTCTTTGCATGGAAATGTCTGAAATTAACATTAACAGGCATGAGTCTTTTCTGTCTGGTTCCCTACCATCATACTGTAGATGTTTGTGCAAAAGACAAGTGTGTGTTCTGTTATTATACATTACAGAGGGGAGCTCTTGTTAATGTTTGCTTTGACTGTCTCAGTGGGACAAATCTGTGTTTGTTTGTTTGTTTGTCTGTTGGAGTGTGTGATATATGTCAAGTGTTTTCTCTGAGTGTCAACAAAGACTATCATGGGACGAGTCAGCTTCCAATGAAAGATGCACCTGGGTGTTTTTCCCAGGAAGGTTTGATGTATGCTTCTGGAATTACACTACTCTGTGTGTGTGTGTGTGTGTGTGTGTGTGTGTGTGTGTGTGTGTGTGTGTACGACATCAGTGTGAGTGTGTTTCATGTTGTTGTCCTCAAAAGAAGAAATATTGTATTCTGTGTTGTTTACCTGCCTTGACTCTCCCTCCCACATGCAGGATCGGATTGGGAACAAATACACCCCCCCCCCCCCCACCCATCTCCCCCACCTCCACCCCAAGACAAGACGTCAGGGCCGTCCCATGGCACTACAAAGGAAAGTCTAACACACCAGTCTTTTTTTGCCTTTGTCAAAATTTTCGAGACGAACAGGTGATGTGTTGCAGTTAGATGATAATGAATGCTCTCTGGTGCACATATGTAAACACCCCAGCAAAAGAAAAGAAGAGGAAAAGAGGAATACGGGCGTTATTACAGTTAGAACAACAACATGGTGGAAAGGTTTATTGAAATGTCCTTGTCTTTTTGAGATTTCCTCAAGGGACGAGCATGAGAGAGTCAAGATGGATAAAGGATGGTGACACATGGCGTGTCCCAAATCGCATACTTCCATTCTACATACTTAAAATTTGTAGTATACTCAACTCAAAGTGGAAAAAAAGTATGGATAGTATGCGAAAATTGAGTACACAAAAGTACCCGGATGACGTACTCAAATCAGTCATGATTTTGAGGATGCGACTGTGGACACTCGCCGCACTCATTTCATCGATAAAAATGGCGGCGGTCAGCTGTGGTGGGAGTCGGTCGCCACTGACTTGTATGGAGTCACCTTTACATTAAATAACGGGGACAAGTTTGGAATTCTGGGTGGACACGAGTTCGAAAAAATAAAATGTTTTGCTAAATAGATCACACAAATAAACTATACATACTGTTGCATCTTCAGCCAATAGAAGGAGGACATCGCGTTGTCGGCGCCGATTGTGGCGTAACAATGCGTGATGACCGTTCATTTTGCTGTTTTACTGCTTCATGAATTGACAAACAAGTGCAGGGAAAAGGTGCCAGTGCTAGCTGGTCACAAAGTGGCGTAGAAGACGAAGAAGACATTGCGTTGTCATTTTCGGTGAGTGCGCCGCATGGCAGGATGCGATTGGGACAGCACTGCACCCTCGAAACTCGCGCATTGCTTGATTGAATACGTGGTATGCTTAGTATACTCAATTAGAAAATTTTAAGTATGCAGTATGGAACACACTGACTGTTAAGCAATTTAGCAAGCAGTTGGTTACCCGTGCTATGCTATTATGCTAGGCTGTCACTCCCCAGTGACATAATGTTATATTATTGACTATTTAATAGGGCTAACAATTGCCAGTGTAGCGCTTTTGTTGCAATGATGAACTTCACTAAGGGATGACAGGATAGGACGGATGATGTTGCCTGACCAAGATACGCTACGGCAAGAATTTATGGCAGTGCGATTGCCTAACCTGACATGTTCATCGTGAAAGACCAAAAAATATGAAATCAAAATAAATAGAAAATGCTTTGATTATAAATTCACTTGTCAGCAACACAAGTAACATTACGCTCAGCAAACAGCACATTGCCAAAGTACATGCAGCCTCTGTGTAGTTCCCTATGATATTAGCAAATAAAATGGAAAAAAAACAAAACAAAACCAAAAGACTTCCTGCAAGTTAAAATATAGTTTTAATTTATAGAATGCGTCTCTGCTTCCTGTGTGAGAAACCACATCATCATCAAAGACAGATGTTTGATCACAACATCCCTGAGGGAAAGCCTTATGTCCACAAAGTCACAGCTATAAGGAATTTGCGAAGCACCGCTTTTAATATTTTGCAGCAAGTCGATTTTTTTTCCTTATCCTTTTCATTAAATTTTCCAATCCACCTTCATATTCATTACTTTGTTCAGTGTTTTCAGCAAATTTTATGCGTAATTTAGCATTAACATTACTGGCTACATTACTGTCTTTCTGATTGTTTTGAGTGATGCAGCTCCAGGTAAAGCTATGGAAAGTGGGACAATAACAGTGGGTAGATTAAAGGAAACTGGAAGGATTGATGTAAAGCAAACACGACCTACATACAGTACATACTGTATAGTACCGAACTAAAACAGTAGATCAGAATCATCCACAAGGTTTTCCTGCCTCTCTTCGTGGAATCCCCAGCAACAATATTCACTATGATCTTGCTTACTGCTTTCCATGCTCTTATTATTTCTCAAAGTTAACATTTCCCTCATTATAGTTTCTAGTTTTTCTCTTTCCCTGTTGATGTTTTACCCTCCTCTACCTCCTCCTTCTCAGTGTCGTCTTGGTTCACTATTTTGACGTTTCCCCTCCTGCCGGGAGATTAATTAACCATCTACCTCTGAGAGTGGTGTCAGTGCCTCTTGGCAGCTTTCACTTTGGCATGTCAGCTTTCTCTTCTCTCCTTCTCTCTCTCTTTCCCTCACACACTTTTAATTTGGTTCTTTCTTTCTTTTGTACTTTGTCAAATTTGGATCTTTCCAGTCTGAAATCTGTATATCTTGATTCATGATACTGTAGCAACCTCAACATTCCTCATGTCAGCCCAAGTTTAATTGGTTCTGTCTTTTTATACGCTGTGAAAACGAAATTTGACACATCTACCTTCACAGGCATCCTGGGTTATTGAATAGTACATCTGTATTCACATCATGTGTATGTGTAGTCACCGTGCCCGCTAGGCTTAAATGCTCTATGTACAAAGGATCTTAATAAGAGAGGTTGCTGGAGACAAAAGTGTAAGGCTTTGTTAATAAAAGGATCAATTTCTCCAACAGCATACACGAACAAAAAGGATCATAAAGATTTATAATATTATTTGACACATGAGAGAAATGTCTGAGCTGGGATTTGTGTCAAATGAGCAGATAGAGAGAGAAAGAAAAAACGACGTTTCCCGCTTTCCCCCGAATGAAATGTAGATGTCAGACCCTGAGGTTGAAAGCACTTAGCATGGAAAAACACAGCTTTATATAATTTTATGCTCTTGGAAAAAAAACTAAGATGCATCAGCCCCTTGCTCTTTCTCCACAACTAACAGCACTTTGGTTTAAAATTTCATGTGCTTTCAGAGCGAGTCCAAAACAGAGTAAATGTTGTGGGAAGAGGTCTTGTCAGGCGATGCTCAATAAGAGCTGTGGTTAGAGAAAAGTGAGCGGCCCACTCCGCCATTTCAGCTGATGAGTTGCACATTTTACGCTATATTTGGTTAACATCACTTCTAGATGTTTTTAGAATGTGCAGCAGTCTTACAAGAGAACCATTTAGATTCACACACATACCACACACACCCTGGATGCTAAACAAGGAGAAAAAGAAACCCATATAAGAGCTTTTTCTTCATAATACTCATTGCTGTATGTGTCAGTGTTCTGCTTGCTCGTATGACTCAGGATAAAACTTAGCGAGGAAGCTGCATTATGGGACAAAAATTACATTTTTTTCCCAAGTCATTCACTTCGCATGACCTGCAGAAGGTTAAAATATTGATGTTCCTCTGCATTTTCTGTGGCAGCAAGGTTTCAATTTTGACACATTACAGGCTAAAGGTGCAACAGTGAAGCTGTTTTACAGCATCAATTTTACACAAAAAAAACCTGATCCCAATTTTTTTATTTTGTAAATATCTGATATAACAAGAGTTCATATAAGTGTCACCCATGTTGTTATTTATAGCTGCTTTAAAGTGTTTTAGTTGTATTGCAAATTTATGAAAATGTTTCAGTTTGAAGCTTTAGGAGTATAGTAGTCAAAAGTACGCTAGTAGTTAGCTTTTGTGCTAGCCAACTAATTGGCTAGCTAGCTAATCTCAGCTCAAAGACATACAACCAAAGTCAACCAAAACATTGCACTGCCAGTCAAAAATTGTCTAGGCTCTGTAGGGCCTAACAAATGGCTCGGACTCCAAAAGACGTTTCCTGTGGTTTTTGTTGTTGACGTTTTTGGTTTTTTTGTATTTTTTGCCATGCATTGTGGAACAATGAGACTATCGGACCTAAAAGGCATTTTAAAAAAATTTTTTGCCTCGACTTCATGAAGGTCAGACCAGAGCACAAGAGGAAACATACTGTAACCTCCCTCTCTCTTTGGTGCTCACGCTGACATGAGAAGAAACACTGATTTGTTTTAACATTCACAACTCTTGTGACAATGATTCACTGGCTTCCCTGCTAACAATTCAGCTTCATTATCACCATGAGTCAGAAAGCTGTGCTGCGGTAGCGGTCGTGGTACAGCGGTGTCTTTCCTCGGGAGACGCCATGTGGAGGCGAATCAGCGGCTGTGTAATCTAATGACTGCCCCTGTGGTGTAAGAAATCTAAATCTGTGCTGATGTGTGTATTTAATGTGTCTGTCTGTAATCGTGCATGTACAAGGGTATGGATAGAAATACTCATAATGGCTACAAATGTGTTTGATCCACATTCTCCAATCAATTTGAACACACGGGGGAAAAAAAGGGTTGTACAAATACACAAATACACACATCACAACCTGAATGAATATTAATATTTCACCGACATGTATTGAACTTCAACTGCAGACCTGACAACGTTCAATTTTTAAAACTTCCTGTATACCCACTGTAAATACTTACAATACTTGTGACATTCTTTTTTTGTTTATTTACAGATTTTTAAATAAATGTGTGTGTACAGATTACCTGATAGGCATTTATCAGGTTACATTTGCATGTAGTTTTGAATTCTCGTCAAATTTCAAGGTGCTTAAGAATTGTGGAATTTTTCCTGTTAAATAATGTAATTATGAGTCACAAAACTAGAAAAGATACTACATAACTCACTACTGTAGGTGTTTGACTTGAAGTCACTGCTGGGTGCTCGACGACATCCTCTGAAGAAAAAAAAAGGGGTAGGGATTAATATAACATGATACTATTAAATAATATTTTGGATAAAACCACAATTTTTTTTTCTTGAAATCATTAGTTTTAGCTAAAGTTATCTCCTGACACTTTAAAGTAGAGTACGTCTTGAACCACAGTCTTTAAATAAACTTAAACCCAACAGTTGTGGTTCACTGTCGAGGCTAAGCTAACATGTAGTCTCAGTAAAATCTCCAGAAATGCAATTATCAAGGGGAAGCCAGACTTCTTCAGAGATCAGTTATTTAATGCAGGTCTAAAGCATCATTCTCAAACCAGACAGGTAAGCTCAGGGTATTTTGGACTTCCAAAAAACAAATTCAGACATACTTAAAAAAAAACAGTTATTTATAGAGCCACTCAAAAATGGAACTCATTATCTGCTAATACTAAACAAATTAAAAACAAATATTTATTCAAAAAATCTCTACAACAAATATTAATGAGAGAGACCATGCAACTGGAATGACGAGTAACATTTATATTGACCTATGTTCTTGTATAATCTTACAATTTGTAGTTCAATGTAACATATATTTAGACTGACAAGTGTCAGTTGTTGTTTGTATGAATATTGTATGTTGTTTATGTTGTAATGTTTTATGTGGCCCCCAGGAAGATTAGCGACCGTGGCTGTAGAAGCTAATGGGGATCCGAATAAAGAATGAAATTCCCCATGGTCAAAGGGAATCACGGGGATCAGGCCTTTAGCCTGTTATATTAGTTTTAAAGATATTTAACAGGATTGGGTCCTTGAATCTGAATTTTTAACTGAAAAAAACGTTTTTTTCTGGTGTCGGATAACATCAGATTACCTCAACGCTAATGCGTCTCAAAAACTCAGCGCACAAATGTAACCTGATCTTTACCTATCAGGCGACATGTGCGTGAACAGAAAAGTGGCACAAATAGTTGCAGTCATTTGTGAATAAAGTGCTCTATAAAAGTGAACTTGAGATATTTAAAATTTAAGTAAAAAAAAAAAAAACAAAACAGAATGCAAATAAATAATGCATTGATGTTGTGATTGGAAGACACATTTGTGAGTTAAGCACAAATCAAGTTTCTCATTCGGGGATCATTTAACACAGTCGTGACCATGATGAGTCGACTTTCCTTCTGCAGCACAACAGATAAACTGCGCTGTTCACTGTACATACTGGCTGTACAGTATTTGTACACAGGGGAAAAAAAAGAAAATGCAGGAAGACAATAAACTGGACAGCACAAGTACAGCTGCATCGTTGGTGGAGGGCCATGTTAACTCATTGTTCCATGTACAAGTGCTCCAGGTTGAAGTATGCTTCCAGGATTAAATGTGCATGGGACTGTCTATACAAGAACGTTCACCCTGGTGTGTTAAATCCAGATATAACCCTCTATTTTCAATCGGGCTGATCCCATTAGTGCAAAGTGCGATAAGTGTATCGAAGCCCCAGTGTGATTGCAGGGATTTGAGCTTTGGCAACAATAATTAGAGATGATTACTGTGGAGTCATACAAGCAACATCCTCTCATCCTTCACTTGGAGTCGGGAGACCACAGCTCACATCCTTTGTTCGAACCTCTGTCTAACACAATAAGACAAAGCTTCACTGAGATTACTTTCATGTCCAATTTTCTTTCCCTCAAGATCATCGGCTCAAAATGCATTTGTTGTCGAGCTCCTTGTTTCTGGTCTGTCTTTGCACTGAGACAAGAAGGGACAAAATATCTTTTTCTTCTCTTCTCTCCCTGTGTGCCCATTTTCTCTTCTTTATGGGACGAACCCTGACTCCATTTCCTATTTTGTCTCAACTTCATCCTCATTTTCATTTTCTAATCTCCTCACAATATCACTTTCTTCTGCTCATTTTACGCTTTAAGGTATGAGGGAGCCATAGACCTCTTTTTTTTTGTTTCAGCTCATCAAATTTCAAAGAATAAAATCTGCTTCCTCAAATGCTTTTCCCTCCTGTTAAAGCCAAAGACTTCAGACAATAAAAATGTGATAAATCAATGCTTTAATGGTACCAGCTGTATATTGGATGGCTTATAGATGGCTTAGAGGGAGAAGATTGAAATTGATTGTCAATGGTTTTGGTCTTCATCCTGTAGCTGTGTGGTTGTTATTGATTCAACTGTGTGCATTTGCACCCCAAAGGTGCTTGCATAGACCGGGAGAACCCTCACGTGCACTTTTCTATGTGTTTAAGATTGCGTGAACATACACTCAGACGTGTACAACCAACAAAGATCACTCCAGTTTGTGCCAAGAAAATCCTCCAAACCTGTGGGACTCTTGTGTGAACAATCAATACGGACCTGAGGTTCAGCCTAAACACATGTACTGAGGACGAAGGCAGTGAGACGAGGAGTGAGAATTAAATCATCTCAGTTGCTTTTTCACAGTTATAACCCATGAAACAGTTAAATATTCCGCCGCCGTCGATTTTTGATAAATTAGTCACCTTTTTCTGGGAAAAGCACCCTAAAAAGTCATTGAATCTGCATTACATAAAGGCCAGCAGGCACATTTAAGGATGAAATGCCAAATGGATCTACCATGCGCCCCTGTACCTCTGCCATGCCATTTCCGCACTCATTCCCCCTCAGAGAGCTGGCAGATCACTCTGCTGGTTACGTGATTGACAATTCAGCATGTCTGGCCCACAGATCGCCGGGGAGCCTCGAGGGATGGGAGGTTCCGATAGCACACATGGATGTACAGCTGTTGACCCAGTGTTTGTTGACATTTACTTCGGTTTGGCTGCTTGTGTGAGCATGATGCGCCACTTTGCATGATGATGACAAAAATACAGAGTATTCAAGTAATTAGTACCAGAATGTGTCTTTAGACAGTGTATGGAGTCAATAAAAGCCTCACTCAGTTTAAAAAAAAGGGGTCTTGACGCTCTCTTAAGATGATTTTTGCCTTTCTGAAAAAGGGTAATGTGAAAGATGAGATGAAAACCTCTTTTTCTGATAACTCGTGACTGATCAGCTGTTTCTGCTGCCAGTGTCTTCCTGGATATTCCCAAACTTTGTCTTCATCTCCAAACGACTGCAACATGGCCAAGTAGTCGCAGATACCAAAGAACTATGACAACTTGTCAAACTGAAAGTGTTTCCTCAAGACCTCTCGCCATTTTTAGTTCGTCTAAGGTAAGGCACGTAGTGAGCTGTAGGCATTGTGGTTTTGGTTGTCCATCCAGGTGACACAAATTTTAGGAATGCAAGATTCAGGAACACCTTTAGATAATTTCTTAATAAAGGTCAAGGTCACTGTGACAGGCACAGTTTGCAGAGACGTAAAACTACAATGCAGTATGGTGTCAGATGGCTAAGACAACTCTTCTTGTATATGTCTTACAGATGCGTACAACTTTGTTAATACCGACATCGTTACAGAATCTAAATTATTTGCGCATTTCCTCTTTGACATTTCCAAATTTGACTTAAAATTGGCTCGACCATAAATGTGAACCTTACGAATCAGTAGCTTACACTTCCAACATATTCAACATGAAGTATCCGTGGTATCCTTCATGACTGAGGATGAACTTTTCAACATTTCATCAGTTATCAGGGGACACCTAAGTCTGTTACATGCCTATACCAACACCGTCTTGTTGAGACACACTGGATCTTCCATCTTTGCTGCTCACGAGTACAAACGCAAACACTGTTTCATCTGAATCAGTCAGGAACTGTGGAAAAGAAACAAATAATCCTCTTTTTAGACAATATTGTCAGACTTTTCTTTTCGCATATGCACCACTTTAAAAATACAGACAGAATAGCAGACAGCCCTCTCAAAGCCAGTGTGAGATGAGAGGATTCTCTTCCTCCGTAGCGACCGGCGGAGCAGAGTCCCTCCACTCTGTATTTCACAGGCCAGCGACCTGCCACCACTTTCATCTGTGACAGCCACTATCTCTCCTCTCATTTCTCGACCTCATTCTCTCCTTGGATAAAAATCAACAGAAGGGAAGCTTCCTTCTCCTGCAGCTCGTTTATCAAGAGGAGGGGGAAGCCTCCTCTCTCGAGACTTCCCAGGGGGGGAGGGGGAAAGTGGACTGTTGATGATTTTAAAGAGGGTGGGTTTCCTATGCTTTAGTACAGAAGAAAGAAAGTTGAGCCCACTCTGAAAAAAAATAATTTTTGGCCTTGTAAATATTACTGTTTCATGAAAAGCAAATTCTACAAGAGTTCTGTATTTCCCCATTTTTACTTAGAAAAATTGCATAATTTTATGAAATGCCACTGACATTAGTTTGTACATTTTTAACTTCACTTGAAAATGTGAGCGTAACTAACAATTATCAAGTAATTTGTATTAAATATATTCATAATGTGATCAATTTGTATATAGCTAGTAAACTTTACTTTGCAAACCTGGCAACCTCATTCAAACCTGGCGTGTGACGTCACGCATAGCGCAATATCATGCCAAGAAGCAGTCATCTTCGTTTTTTCATCCGAATTTTCCAGAGAATTCTTCTGTGTGTTCGTGTAAGTATTTTTGTATCCACTTTGTTGTCGTTTTAATCTGCATGGCAGTCCAGTCGGACAGAATTTATGGCAAATGAATAAAGGGATTAACGAATGGCTTTTTACTTCTCTGATTTACTAGCTTATGTCCTGGCTAGCAAACATATTGCCTACCTGAACAGTGGATATAATACCATGGTTTAAGCCTAGTTTCAATGGCCGTTATTGTCATGTAGAGTAAATGTGTAAGTGCATAATACTACTGCGCATGTGTGACGCATGATGCACGCAGCGCCAGATTTTCGTGTCAGTCAGCCCAGCAGTCTGTATGAGACATGTATGTCGTGTGTTCAATAAACAGCACGTTAGAAATATGATGGCGTCCACCTTGCGTTGTTCGGCGATGTAAACGCCACAGTTATGTCCTCAATGACGTGTGTAAATAAAGTATTTTATCTTAAATACATGGCCCAATTTTGTCATGTAGCTTTTCATGTAGTTGCTTGGCAAATGGCTTCTGCGTCAGGGTTGAGTGGGATTTAGACTTTTCTAAGCTGTGTCTGAAGCCTCGAAGGAAAACACGGATGTTTGTGTAAATTAGTGTTGCTAATGCCTGTCGTGCTAAACGACCCAGCTGCTGCTTGCTAAAGAAATCCCGCAGCCGAGCAGCACCGCACCGGGTGAGGGCCAGGGGACCAACCGAAGTTTGGGCATAGCAGAGCCGATAGTATGTGGTGGAGATGAGGCATACATTTCATAACGCTTGATATTCAGGAAGTGAGATTTTATGAATCCTTAATAAATATTTTAACGGCATGAAGTACTTTGATTTGGCATTGGTACAGTTACATTGGTGACATGATTGTAAAGTCTTAGTGTATGATTTGTATTTGTTACAGTATTTTTTCCTTTAGCCTTAAGTTGCAGTTCGTTGCAACAGTGCTATCTGAGTAGATTACTCCAAGTTCTGCCTCAAGCAAAACCTTTGGCTCTGCAGAAAAAAAAAAAGATGTTTATCGCTGTCTACTTTTCATTAAAATTGTGTTACTTGCAGGAAGTATACAAAAGAAAAGACAAATGTTTTATTTGTTCTAGTGATATATGGGTGTAGCCCCACTATTGCTGGCATTAAGTTGATGTACTGTACTGACACTTATTTTAATTTCTGTTTTTCACAGCTCCAAGAAATGTGCTCCTGCTATTTGATCTGACTGGCTCATGTAACTCTTTTTGCTTCAGGTGCCTTACATTTTTAGGTTTAAGTTGACTTATTCTTGAATTGGAATTATTGTTTTCTGAGGAGTTTTATTTTATTTTTTAAATATTTTACTTTCCAGTATGAACCTTAAAATATTTTACTGGGCTTTTCTTGATACAGCTGACAGATGTCATGTTCATGATACGAGAATTGTGTCTTAACTTGAACCTTGCAAATGTTCCGTCATTTCATCCTTCAAAATAAAAATAAAGGTGGCTGTGTTTAAAAAGAACTGTTTTGCTTTTTGTTGAGGCTCAATATGCTATCGACACATAAATCTTAAGTTATGTAGGATGTGTAAATGTTACTTGAATATAGTCTGTAAATAAATGTCAGAAAAGCTAATTTAAAAATATCCTAAAATACCATTTGTTTTAATGTGAGATTTTCTGTTTGATACAAACTGAGTCTGATGAGAAGGTACTCATAATACCAGAGTAAAATTTAATGACAATATTGATAAATACAGGTTACCTGAGTTATTCTTGTATGATAAAGTCACATCTGCAAGTAAAGTTTACTTGAAATACACCCTTGTAGAATTTACTCAAAATTTCTGCGTGTAAAAAAACGTACCAAGGTTTTTTTTTTAAGTAAATGGTACTCCAATTTTTTTTTTCACTGCAGTGAGAGATAGTCATCGTGATGGATACTCGCCTAGAATTTCATTTGTTCCGCTCCTGTCCCACAGTGACATTGTATACATACAAAATATAGCATGTCACTTTTTGTTGTATAGTATGAAGATGGATAAAAGTTGCCTCCACTGTGCCTGAACTTAACCAGATCTTAAAGGAACATGCCAACCTTTTGGGACATACTCTCATTGTTCATCCTCCTTAGAGTCAGAGAAGAAGGATATATACCCTTCCCTCTGCTGTGCTGAGGAGCTGAGACCCTCAGTGACCAGCTGACCGCTAGTTAGCTTACCGTAATGAGTAGGAAGTGTAAGCATCAAAGAGATCAGATTTAGGAATCATACTTTTGTGTCGCTGTCTCAGCTTCCAAAAGCTGTAGTTCCTGCTGTGTTCAAATAGATCAGGTTGAGTCCAGAAATAATCCCTCTCATCCTCTCTTACAAAGTCAGCCATGATTAGTAACAGTTGCTCTTCCACTCATCCACAAATAGGTTTTGTCAAACCCCTGCAACCAGTCAAGCAAAGCAAATCAGACTGTGTTGAATTCCAGTGTCTCAACATTTTAATTTGTCAGTCAACGATGATTTCGGAGAAAAGATGACTTTTACCTTGGTAACACTTTCGAGCACTTCCCATCCACTACCATTCAGTGTGCTAAGCTAACTAGCTGGTCTTGGCTTCCTAATGGAGCACAGAGGAGAGACGGCTATCTTCTCTCTTCAATACGGAGACAATAAGTTGGTGTGCTCATTTTATCCACGGAGACATAATTAAAAAAAAAAAACTCATAATTTTTCACTTCTGATAGCTTTTGTTTCAGAAGAATTTCTGAAACTGGATGACAGGGGTTTTACAAGTCTACAATAGATATTGCTGTCCAGTAATCTGGTCACAGGACATTAGAAAGAGTTCAAATGAGCATAACATAGAAGCTGAAGTGTCTCATCACTCTAAATATTCCTCTGCTATTGATGTTTCAGCTGTGATTCATTTATGTGGGCTGTTGAGATACTTCGCCTGTTAGTTCTTTGATGGTGGTCAGCAGTAAAACCCGGAGTGTACATTAGAGTTTTCTGTCAGTGAACACCTTTTGTGCGTTGATGAGTGCATTAAAAAATAATGTTCACTGCAAACTGATGCCAAAATGCATCTGAAAAATATTTAATCTCCATCTACTCTACAGTAAAATATCACCGCTGCTTCTTTTGTGTTTACTCCTTTTCTTTCGTTGTCATTCATTCACCTCCAGTTCCGCCTCTTTGTAACTCCTGTTGTTCTGCTTTCCTTTCAGCTATGTTTTCCCATCTCCCTCTCCATCCTCCATGTACTTGCATGGTATCACTCGTCTCTTTCATTTGCTCATCTTCGTCGTCCTCCTCCTCTGTCTGGATATCAGCATCAGACCTGGGGTCAGTGCCAAAGGGAATACTGTCTGGCTTCAGATGAAACTAACTCAATTAGAAGGTCTCGCCTTGCTCTGCGCGTAGCTCTGCATTATCTATATCATTCTTTAATGTCTTCTATCAGGGGTAATGGCTTTAGTCTTACTGTTTTATCGTCGGATGGGGGGAAAGTACGACGAATGTACAGCCTGCCATTTTATCAGACAATAAATTTGACATGTCTGTACATTTCAACCTTTTTTTTTATATCACTTAATCCTGCTTATTGTAAAGTGCATTGATCACCACCGAAGTAGAAAGACATAAATAAGTGCAGTAGATTTACTGGTTTAGAGTGAGTGTAAGACATTTTTTCCAAATGTCACTGAGGTGAGGAGGCAGGTGGAGCCCAATGTAGAAAATGTGAGCAGGCACGCAGGAACTGTATTAAAGATTAGTGAATACAAATCCAGGAGATCAGTTCACAAACAATAAAAGAGTTGAAAGTCTAACTTTAGCAAAATCGTGGCTCATGCACCGAGGGTTCAAGTAGAAAAGTGAACGCCTCAGAGAGTTGTGTAATGACGTATGGAACAATTGGACCCGTATGAACACACGGAAAAGGAGGGAAAACAAGACACGAGGGGAAATACATTTTTGAAAATAAACAGAGTAACAAAGGGTAAAATCAAAACACAAGGAGAACAACAGAAAAACAGTGGACGCTATAGACACCAAGGTCAATATGAGAGTCTTGATAATATAAAATAAAGGTGACCAACTAAAAATCAATAAACCCATAGGGATACCAACTAATCCACTTCAACCATAAATGGATGGACGTTGACGAGATTACTCGTCCATCTTGACTTATTGACTGAGTGAATACTGTTAATGTTTGAGCTTCTGTTAGGAGGGTTCCTCTGTGTGCAGTTGTTACTATTCGGGGAAGTAAATCGTCAAACCAAAGCCAGAATCATCTTACACCAGAGAGGCCAGAACTACAGCTGTTCAGCTGTCTTTTTTTGATGGTTCGCTTAACACTTCTAACACATTTATTGTGTGAATTGTCTTACCTGATTCTTAGAGCTAAAGGCGACTCTTTTTCCTTCTTGAAATTAATGGCAGGCGGTACCTAATAAAATGGCTGGATCTGAATAGTCCCTCCTATCTCCTCTTCCTATCCACTATTTCTTGACCCCGATGGAAAATGTCATGAGATCAACTGAAAGTGGACAGAAATCAAAAGGGGAGAGGAGAGGCTGACGAGATCATACGACTTCACTTTGAAACTGTTATGTTCTGTAGATGGATTTACCCACTTCTGAGAGTTTTCACCTTGTTTGTTGTGCAAATATACCTTTATTTCTGAAAGCAGAAAGCTACAATGTAGAAGCTTATTAGCAGGTTAGAGGAGATAAACAAAATTACAGTTTATACATGTATTAAATACCTGCAGCATCCCCCGCCAAGGAATCTATAAAAGCGTCTGATTTATTTGCTGTGTGTTCTGTTATCATTTGTTGTTTATCTGGTGATGTCAGGTAAAAATCAGAGAGGCTGCTGAAGTCCTTATAAATGCGTCCATGCGTGCGCGACGTCCCTGCAGCAGCAAATATTGTTGGACACGAACAGCAGAACTAAAAACCGTCATTGCAAACTCTGCAGAGGAAACTCTGGTCAACATTTAGCGTCTGAAATATATCTGAGGGTTAAAAAGAATGTTGTTTTCCTGGTTTTGGATACGTTACTGGTGCAATTTCTGCTCAAGGTAATGTAGATTTACTTTGGTTAATTCAAAACAAACAACCTACAGCATTTATATTTATAGATGCTGTTTTAATCAAACTCGCTGAAGGAATCTGTGGATGAAGGGACAACTGTGTCTGATGAGCTGTGCTTCAGTCGCTGATCATTCTGACTGCTGAGTCGTTTGAGGGATTTATCTCTTATTTGTTGGATAGGATACTCCAGTGTTTCCTATGCTAATGAACTATTATGAAAAGCATTGAACCTCCTTTTCTATGCTTTTTGGAGAAATTGAACAGCACCTAACATGGCGGCCAGGGAAATACTTCAGGGTCACGTTGCTCAGATGCGATCCCTTCTTAATGTGCTGTTAGTTGACACCCTGAGTGTTGAGGAATTGTTGCTGCGGCCTTGATTTCTTGTACTTGTTAGCGGGTTAATCAGACATGTATTGTTTTAAAGGTCAATATTTACCTGAATCAATCAGGCTTGATTTTGGGGTCAAGTGCTCCTCTACTCTGGTTCGCTGATGTGAGGTTCTCTGAACCTCCAGTTTCCAGAGTAAAAGAAAAGACCATTAACCATTTACAAGTTCATTTAAAAACCATGCCTTTGCACTAGCTATTCACCTCAAAATATTCTAAAGATAGCTCCCTTTTCCATGTTGTTGTCATTCACTGAAATACTTTCAGACAGACTATTTATGAGGCAGCTGATTCAGTGCACCCGCAGGGACCAAAGCACTGTCGCAGCATCATTAGCTCAGCTATGATTAAACGGTACTACAACCGCTCTTTGTTTACACACACACATCGATTTGTACCTCTTAATAGCGTGGGGAACATTACCTTTGGTAAATGATAAGTGATCCTGACAGAAGATTAGTCTGATAAGAGTCAAGTGATACTTAATGATGTCTGAAGACCCTGACATTCTCGGACATCACAATTCACTGGGCGATGATTATTTTCTTTCTGACACCGTAAGATATTTATGGATTTCAGCTAATGTTAGCTTTTTTTTGGATTCATATATAGCTGGTTTTCCCTGTTAATGCAAGTATATTCAGTTTAGACGAGCTATTTAGACCTCTCGCTTGTTAACATGTTTGGATGATGTTGAATTAATTCACTTGAAACATGCAATGGTCTTAAAACTGTAAATACAGAAATATGAGCAGCACCAAAATGTAGAAGTCAAGTCAATTTTATTTGTATATCGCGAAATCACAACAAAAGTTTTCTCATGACACTTTACAAATAGAGTAGGTCTAGCACCACCCTCCTTCAATGAATTTACTCCCAACAATTCTCTTGCTTCGACCGGTTGGAGGGAAAGAGAGCAGGAGAGTGGGGCAGAGACAAAGACGGATAACGGAGAGAGACAGATATACAGAAGGAAAGAGAGGGACAGAGATAAATAGGGAGAGAGAGCAAAGAGGGAGAGAATGATGGACAGATGGGGACGTGAACAGGTGATGCTAAGGGTGGCAGCTTGAGCCTCTTCATGTAGTCTCCTCCAGCAGCACCAGTCAGGGATCTGGGGAGTGGGGAAGCACAAAGGCTCCGGAGAAGAAAACGAGTTAGTAACACACATATTAGTGTAAGAGGAAAGAGAGGACAGAGAGGGGAGATCTCCCAGCAGCCTAAGCCTATAGCAGCATATCTAAGGGCCAGCCTGAGCAGCCCAACTATAAGCTTTATCAAAAAGAAAGGTCTTCAGTCTGCTCAAAACGTAGAGAGGGTGCCTGCATCCCAGACTGAAAGTGGGAGACGGTTCCACAGGAGGGGAGCCCGTTAGCTGAAGGCTCTGACTCCCATTTTACTTTTAGAATAGAATAGAAGAGAAAAAGCCTTTATTGTCATTATACACAAGTACTATGAGATTTAAAGAGCAGCTCCGTAAAAGTGCACACATAATTATCACAATATGAAATGCTGTACAAAGAGACTCTAACCCTGCATCCTGGGAGCGAAGGGTTCTTGCTGGATAATAGGGGACTCGGAGCTCTGTCAGATATGAAGGTGCCTGACTGTTGAGGACTTTGTGTGTTAGAAGGAGAATTTTGAATTCTATTCTGAATTTAACAGGGAGCCAAAACAGAGAAGCCAGTACAGGAGAGACAAGGTCTCTTCTACAGGTTCTAATCAATACGAGGGCAGCAGCGTTTTGGAGCAGCTGGAGAGTCTTTAGAGACCTACTGGTGCAGCCTGATAGGAGGGAATTGCAGTAATCCAGCCTGGAAGTGACAAAGGCATGGACTGGTTTTTCTGCATCTTTTTGAGGCAGGATGTGTCTGATCTTAGTGATGTTGCGTAAATGAAAGAAGGCAGACCAGGAGATTTGTTTAATGTGGGAATTACAGGACAGATCCTTATCAAAGATACTGTAAAAAACAACAAATCATTTTAAGAATTGGAAATGAAAAATAAACTTTTTTTTCTTTTTCCACTTCCTTTTCCTGCTTCAGGTCTGTGTCACATAGGTCAAGTGGCCTCTGTTAGGGGGAAACATTAACAGATTGCTGAGATATTATTGGAATTCAATTGGGATGCACGACAGGCCATAGTTTTATATTTATATATATATACACACACACACATATATATGTGTGCGTGTGTGTGTGTGTGTATATATATATATATATATATATATATATATATGTGTGTGTGTGTGTGTGTGTGTATATATATATATATATATATATATATATATATATGTGTGTGTGTGTGTGTGTGTGTGTGTGTGTGTGTATATATATATATATATATAGAAATATATCGGTCTGATGGCCGATGTCAGTATTAAGCAAGCAAGTCAAGATTATTGTCATGTCTTCATTTTTTAAAAAAAAATCATTGTTGTTTTTGATAAAGTAATAATAAACAATAGGCTTTTCCAAAAGCTTTGGTAATAAAAATGTTGCTATTTCAAGCTATGTGAAGCTGTGTAGGTTATGTCAGCATTGTCGAATATCTACTAAACCATATCAGTTAAAAATATAGCATCGCAGATATAAAAATTTTATCTTGTGCATTCTTAATTCACTGAGTTAATGAACCCTTCCTTCCCTAAACTCCACAATCTCCCTTGAATGTCACAATTTGCAACACATACATTTCTGAGTAGTTGGTAAATTCTGCCTGTTAAGACATTGTGCATTTTATAGAAAATGTGACATCATGTATTAAACCTTGAGCATTTCATTTAAAGAAGTACAATCCAGGACACTGGCATAAAACGAAATGTATAAAAAGGGGTTTTTGAGATAAACTGATGCTTTGCCAGGTTAATTTCACCTCAATGTTAAAGTCATGTTTCAGGAACGTACCATTCATCTTCTCTATGAGAAGCTGTGTCGCTGGCTTGATTTGGATTTGGAAGACAGCCTCCATTATGTAATGGGTGCAGCTGTGCGTTTGTCTTACACGGTTCTCTGGACCATTTAAGGGTTTTGTGTGTGTGTGTGTGTGTGTGTGTGTGTGTGTGTGTGTGTTTGTTTGATGAGTACGATACTGTATATGTCTGTACGTGAGGGTGCGCAGGTGTGCCCTAGCAAATCTAACCCTCTGGAGAATGCTGATTTATTTGTGGAGTAGATTCATCTCCTGGATGTCACATCTGCTTCCCCGCTTGAGGTGCTTGTTTGTTGGAGATGCATGCATGTTCACTGCATGTGTGTGAAAAAACCCTGCCTGACTGTAATTTTGTGCATCCACACACACAGCAGCAGCGTAACCCGGCTTACCTCGAACCTTTCAACGTGGGTGAGATTGAACCTGACTCATCAATATTTGCTAAATATAGAAAGCCGTAATCCAGCAAATACTGGAGGCTTTAGCAAATCCTCCGTGAGGGTAAAGTTGCTGTTTGCTCAAGCTTGATATTTTAGTCACACAAGAGCCCCTATCTCTAATTTACACTGATTATGTGTGAATCTGTGTATGCGTTGCTTTGAGCGCCGCTGCTTGTTTGCGTGGGGGATCTTTTCTGAGAAGTTTCTGCTGTTGTCAAAGCACATTGTGTGTGAGTGATTACCTGTCATCTCGAGCCTTGAGCTTTGCTGCTGCTGCTGTAGCTGCTGGTACAGTTCTCTCTTCCTCCTTATCCTCTCTCACCCTTCCATCCCTCACTCTCCCCTTCCTGTCATTACTCTACGTCTCATTCTTCTCCGTCTCTGTTGGGGAACCTGCCAGGAAGGTGATATCTGGAGGGTTGTGGTTGGATTCTTTGATCTGTTTATTTATTTTCTCATTTCATTTTCACCCGCTGGCATTCAAACCCGGTGTAGGTCTTCATGAAATTCCTGGCTCCATTTATACAACATGTAACAAGCAGGTCCAGAGGCGGTGCTGATGATGACAGGTCTGCTGTGAGTCTCTGTGTGGGCTCTGCCATTGCAGATTGAAAAAGCTGCTGCTATTATGTTTCTTTGTGGGGGCACCAGGGCCATTCTGTGCAAAGCGCAGGTGCTGGCTCTTCTCAATACATATGGTTTTATTTCCAATATATATATATATATATTTTAATACTTGATTTATACTTCAATTTCCTTTTTCACAGGATAATAGTGCATGTATAGACCAAGTTGGATTCATGTCTCCAGCCAGCTTTTAAGGCCCTGAGCGCTGATAGCTTTTGCATATTTCCATGTTTCGGGTAAAATCATGAAAACCAGATGAACCAAAGCAGCCAATGTGGAACATGTGCAGCACCAGAGACAACCTAACCGGCTACTTCTTCTCTGCTTACTTGAATGTGAACAACACCATATGAATTAATCATGCAGCCCTTCAGAATTTTCAAACGTTATCAGACCGAATGGATCAAATTGAGATAGTGGAAAAAGTCATGGCTCCAGGGTTGTGTAACTCTCAAAATGATTTATCCACTGTTTCACAGCTGCTCCTTACACCCGATTGGTAAAAGTATTTTGAGTCCGCGCTGCATAGAAGGGCGGCATAAAAACAGGGAGCATAAAAATCAGAGAAATAATTGTAAGTTGAGTTCAAAGTTGTGGTCATCTCAAAGTGCAGTATGGATCATCAAATGTTTTAAATCTTTTTACAGGCAGTTGTTTGGGCACACATTTCTCATCTGCTGAAATGTAGATCAAGAGAACTAATAGCTTGACTTTCATGGGACCTTTAACACATTTACATTTCAAATTAATTTAATTTCCATTCTTTATTTCATATGATTGACTTAGAAATGGCCGCATAAGTATACTGTTTATGTTGCATCTGCATTATCAAAATAAACGGATTCAATTTTGCTTCTCCAATCAGACATAAATATTAGCAGCTAATGGGAGGCAGAGGAGTCACATCAGTTCATGGACTGCCACATTGTTCCTAGGAATCCCTGCTTTATAATAAATCTGAATCTCATTATTGTGTGTCGGGTTTTGCAACTCCATAAAGTACAAGACCAATTTTCAGCATAATGGTCTCTATCTCCCAAAAATTTAAGCATCTTCAAAATCATTGAGGCCACGTATTTTAATGAGAGGGAAAAGTATTAAGCTCCTGGATATGGTATGGATCCTGTTCTGGATCGGTGATCTGGGAGACCTGTTCATGGCGCTTTGAAAGACAATGTATTATAATGCATTTATCTTGTAACATATTTTGATGATTTTATGTTCACATTCTGTATCTACAAAGCCTCTCTGAGTATTTTCTAATTTATTTTACAACCATTTCAACTCTCCTGCTATATCACACATCATTATGTCAATCACTGGTCTGGTTCCTCTACAGATGGTGGGAGTTTTTACCCAGCAGGCAATTAGATGTCACTGAGCATCAGAAATGGCGTCAGTCACAAAGTCAAACCCTCTCAAACTCCCTTTGTCACATTGACATATCACTTACCACCTGGTGTGAGGTGAGCTAGAGGTTCCCTCACTGCCTGCACATGAATTTGTTCCTTTTTTTTGGTTTAATTTACCATATAGTTACATTCATATGTCCCTAAATATTTTAAACATTCCTGCACTTTGAGGGAACCTTGCTGGTGATTTGATCACCATCACTTTAGGCTACCCTACGCATCAAAGCTAAATATTCTCCTTTAGTCTATGTGGCCATGTAGCACTAAGCTGGCGGTAAGGTGACAGACATGAGGAGCGCGCTCCACTGAAGCATCACTGTTTGATGACTACCCTGTGGGACGAAACAGCAGGAATCCTGGTTCTTACACTGCTCCCCTTTGAGCAGGTAGAAGGGAGTGCTGAGTGGAATGTCAATGTACTGGTTACAGGCTAGAAAGTAGAAAACTGAATTCCTCTTAAGGGTCAAATTCGTAAGGTAAATTAATTTAATAATCCAAAAAAAAGCCAGGCTAATAAAAATATTGATTTTTATTTAATACTAAAAATCCAGGGTGACAAAGTAATGCAGTGTGTAGTGTTGCCTAACAGGAAAAGGGCTCTTGGTTTGAACATTTCTGAGAAAAGGTCTCAAGTCTCAACATACCAGACATTGGAATCTGAGGATTTTGTAATGTCAGGTAGATGCTTAGGCAGTAATAAAAGTGACCGCCTTCTCCACATTGTCAACAGCAATTGGAAATGTTTCTCTCCCCCAACTGTTTTCTACATAGGAACAAACTGGAAACACAGCAGATCCTTTTAGAACACTAGCAGGGAAGCGGTCCCACCGGATGGACGAATCATGTCAAATGAAATATTGTGATTGTTTTTTTAACCAATGAATTTTAACCAATGAATATGTTTTTTCCATTACATGAACAAAGGAGTTTTCGGTGACTGCAGGAAAATCGTTTACTCATGTTTCAACATGCTACCACCTCAACTCGAAGGGCTAAAGACTGCGGGTTGGTTCTGCATTGCAGGGTTTTAAAAACTATTCTCAACTCCCTCTTAGTGACGTAACTGGGAGACTGTCTTCATGAGCAATAAGTTTAGCCATGAGAGTTGGAGTTGGCATGTTCTCCCATTGTGTGGGTTCCTACCACAAACCAAAAACATGACAGTTATTCAAGCTTCTAAATTTGCCATCAGTGTGGCCATGAGTGGCCGTCCGTCTCTATGTCAGCCCTGTGATTGACTGGCGGTCTTTTCGGGGTGAACCCCCGCCTCTTGCCCGATGTCAGCTGGATTGCCTCCAGCTCCCTGTAGAGGATAAGCGCTATAGATAATGAATGGATGAATTAATTATGCATCCAGGGTCATTTGGTATTCTCTCAACCAGAGAAGGGATTGTGAGTGCCAGAGGGATGTGAAAAATGTCTCTGCGCATCTTTCCTGCCAGGTCATTATGAGGCAGACCTTCCCAGCACTGGCAGCCTGGAGCCAGAACTTTAGCTGGCACTCCAACAATAGACGGGGTATCCATTTTCATTCTTTTGTGTTGATCAGGGCACATAAATTGAAATGATGACACTTCACCAGTTTATAATCGTATTGACCACACAGTAAATGCCAGACTAAGTGGGACGACATACAGAGATGAAGGCAGAGCGCATTGATTACAGTACACGCTGGTCTTTCAATCAATAAACCACAGAGAAGTTTAGAGCTGCAGGTTTACAAATAATAATGAATACATTTGAATTGCGTACAGATAAATTGCAACTCAGTGCAAGAAGAAAAAAAGACACTTGCAGTCATGAAAGGTGGGGTTTAGATTGAATCCAAGAGCGTTTGGCGGGAGAATATTGCAAGTCCTATCTTTGCATCATGAACATTTTCCTGTACACAGCAGATGATTTAAAGCCTTGATTTCCTCCAAGACTCTCTGTGTGTCTCTGTGTGTGTATACGTGTATACATCTATGCATGTGTGTATGTCAATGTGTGTACTCCCCTTTTATGTAAATAAACAGAGCAGATGGTCAGTGCTCTATATATATGCACCACATTAAGAAACCAGTAATCAGTGGTGTGCTTCAATAACTGACAAAATTACAGTGTTTGGTAGGTTACGCATGTCTCAGGTGTCGCTACACACACACTGCTGTCACTGTGAGGTTTAGCTCTCATAATGATCCCATATGCTAGTTTATATCATCCTAGTTTTGTCAGGTCATTCTTTCTTCCGCTTCCTCTCACTTTATTTCTTAGAAATAGTTTTTCATTTTAAAATCCCAGACTCTTTATAACCCCCCCCACACACACACACACACACACTTGTTGTATCCATCTGCTTGATCATCCTGTCAGTTCCCAGTAATATATACTTCACCTAGTCTATATTTACCACGGTTGCCATCAGCAGTTTCAGGAGCCATCTCTACTTGTTCCTGGTTTCCTGCTTGTTAACTCTTGTGTGCTTGGTCCCTTTAATGTACCTGATCTAGTCTCTCCTTGCTACTCTTAATATCAATAATAATAACAAAAACAACAATGATGATGAACAATAATAATAAAAAATTTTATTTGTACAGCATGAGGCGGCACAGTGGTTAGCACTGTCGCCTCACAGCAAAAAGGTCCCCGGTCTGAGCCCCGGCATGGGGTCTTTCTGTGGAGTCTCCATGTTCTCCCTGTTCCTGCGTGGGTTCTCTCCTGGTACTCCGGTTTCCTCCCACAGTCCAAAGACATCAAGAGGAGTCTAGGCTGATTGATACTCTAAGTCGACCGTAGATGTGACTGTGAGTGTGAATGGTTGTCTGTCTCTATGTGTTGGCCCTGAGATGGACTGGTGACCTGTCCAGGGTGAACCTTGCCTCTCACCTGAAGGCTGCTGGGATAGGCTCCAGCCCCCCACGACCCATTAACAGGATAAGTGGTAGAAAAAGAATGGATGTATTGCACCATTCATGCAAAAATTGCAGCTTAATGTGTTAGAATAACAAAAGAGAGAACACTATTAAAAGAACATTAAACTTACAAAAAAAAAAAAAACTTGAACTGTCCAGATTATGGGACACAGCAGAGGAATCAAGCTTTACAACACTGTTTGTCCGTTAGACCCATTTAAGCTATGAATATAACATATATGCTGCATTTCAAAAGCCCACATCCAGTAAAAGTTCAACAGCATGAGCAAGCACACATCATGGGCTCTATTTAAGCGATTTATGAGCATGGTGGAAGCTGGCACTCTGTCAAACATGACCATCATCACTGGTTTTTGTGCCAGCGCATAAGACATTTTCTCACCAAGCACACTTGCCCTTAAACTAACAGACAATTTTGCGCTACTCCTGCGCCACACCTGCGCCAAAAGATGCTTAAGTATATCAATGAGGTGTGGTCTGGCGCAACCATGGTGCATTGCAGTTGTGGAACAGCAGGAAACATTCAAAACCATAGACCACAAAGAGGCTGGTCTTTGGTCAGTGGAGTTATGTGTGAGGTGCTTTTTAAGGACATAACAATCAGATGAGCAGATGGACGGTATTGCGCTGTGGATCTATTGATGCCCAACAATGTGGAAATACTGGCAACCACCTCCTCCCTGACCAGTTCCACCACTGATGACTGTGGCGGATTCTGCTGCCTCCGTATATAAACATAAGACATGCGCGTGCGCCTTCATCCGGTGCACGAGGAGGCCCATTTCTCCAGAAGAGAAGCACTCACTTCCCCCCAGTTGAAATGCGTGCGCCACTGAAATAGCAACGCGCCAAGTCCTGATGCACCCTGGGCTATAAAGGGAATGACAGGACGTTAATTGTCCAATGACTGCCTCTTTGCTTTGTATGCCATGGTTTGCGTACTGATTATGCGCCGTCTAAATACCAAAATGAAGCTGAACACACCCCCTAACACATGGTGCAAATATAATGCCCAACCGCCTGGCACCTAGATTGCTTAAGTAGTGCCCCATGTGTTTGTGTCTCTCATCAGACCTTTCCTCATCCCATGTTATCCCTTTTAAGCCTGCCTGACACATTTGGTTCCATAATCTTGTTAGTTATCTTCACTCGATCAACTTTCCTCTTTATCAATGAGCTTAAAATCCCTCCTCTGTGCAATAATTTAATAGAATGACACTTGACCTTGTTGATTATTTTTTAATTATTTTGGCTTTGAACTGTCACAAAAATTTAGCAAAATATTCCACTTCTGGGGACAACAAGGTGAGAGAAGGTCTTGATTTTTTCCAACCTACAGTTGAGAACCAAATATATATTTGTTTGATTATATATTTGAAATAGCTATAAAGGTTATTACCAGTCTCAACTTATCCATCCAAGGCAGCACGGTGGTGCAGTGGTCAGCACTGTTGCCTCACAGCAAGAAGGTTGTGGTTTTGAGTCCCGGCTCGGGCACAGGATCTTTCTGTGTGGAGTCTCCATGTTCTCCCTGTGCCTGCGTGGGTTCTCTCTGGTACTCCGGCTTCCTCCCACAGTCCAAAGACATCAAGAGGGGACGAGGCTGATTGATACTCTAAACTGACTGTAGGTGTGACTGTGAGTGTGAATGGTTGTCTGTCTCTATGTGTTGGCCCTGTGATGGACTGGCGACCGGTCCAGGGTGAACCCCGCCTCTCACCCGTAGCCGCTGGGATAGGCTCCAGCCCCCCCGCGACCCTTAACAGGAATAAGTGGAAGAAAATGCATGGATGGATGAATGGATGGAACTTATCCATCCATCATGTCATTGCTGTCTTATTGACTTGGCTACATAGAAGATTTCTGTGTGTCATTAAATGTCTGACCTCTTATTCTACACTTATTCTCCCTTGAAACAGTGCGTGTGAGTGTCTACATGGTTTTGCATCATCAGCTGATGTGCTCCCTTGATTTATCCTCCAATCCCAGATTTAGGCTAAATGAAAGTCACTACTGAAAGCTTGTGACCAAAATCGAGGCTTGGAACCCACATGACTGGTAAAACTGAGAGCTTTCCCGCTCAGCTCTTTCTTCTCAACAACAGACCTGTACTGCGCCCACGTTCTGCTGATGCTGCAGCGTTTCACTCTGTCTACCTCTATCCTTCCCTCACTCATTAACAAGACCCTCAGATACTTGAACTCCTTAGCTCTCTAGCTTATAAAGGTAGCTCACTATAAAAATAGCTTAGGAAGCGTGTTATAAAAAATTGAGTAATATCCATCCATCCATCCATCCATTTTCTTCCGCTTATTCCTTTTAAGGGTCGTAGGGGGGCTGGAGCCTGATTTGAGTAATATACCACCCCTAATTTATTTATCTTTTTATCGAGAGTGCTTCTCCATACAGTCACACAGCAACATTTCTTGGAGAATTCAACATTTTTCTGTAGGGTCTCGACCCCACTGAGAGGGAACAAGGTTGCCTAGATTAGTGGTAAGAGCTCTTCCCGACAATAGTTTGTGTTGACTAAAGAAGAAGCTAATCCTTTCTCCATAGCTGTTGACTCGATGGCCATTCATTGGTGGTTTGGCTGTGTTGTGTTTCCATCTCTTCTTAATCCACAAGCCGCTGAAATGGTTGAAACGCTTCAGCACCTCTACACACACACACAAACACACACACAAAAACACATTCTCTGGCTCAGTCTGAGCATAACAAAAGCTTTGAAATGCTTTTGTGTTTTTTTGTGTATATGAACTACAACTACACATGCATTCGTGTGTGTGTGTGTGTATGTGTGTGTCTTTTGTGTGTGTGTATCTATACTTTGTGTACGTAGAAGTAATATCCTCCAGTATGAGTCACTGGGTGGAAATTAAAGCCTGAGATGATCCCTTCCTAAATAAGCAAACACTTCATTTTGACAGATCATTAACTAGACATTATCTTTCATTAGGCGCCTCTGCATTACTTATTCAACACCCCAAGGACACACATGCACAATTACGGGCAGACACACAGATGAACCCTGTCCGCACAGGCCTGAATGAGGGAATGATTTGATACAATGAAACGCTGCACTCAGAGTATTCCTCCAGTAAGCAACCCTTGATCAGAGTCTCAAAGCAGCTTGCTGTGCTTAGACTTATTTAATACATTGCATTCAAATTCAATTCTTGTGGCTCCCATTCACGCCCGCTACTATCATCGCGCAACAAGCACACAGCCACTTTACAGACGGTCAGAGAAATTAGACTGATGTGAGTTTTTGAGAGAGAAGAGCAGGCAGTGTTCAAAGCACGCTAATGAAGAGGCAGATGCTCTCAAAGGACAATTTCTGAATTTCTCACCCTCTGGGCTCTATTTTCTATGTGGTTGGGTCAAAATGACTGATAGTGACCAAAAGTATTGGAATTGAGTGAGAATCCTCTAGCCAACAACCAAAAACTGCAGTTATATAATCCCACAAGGCAGCCGAGTTTGATTTTGCTACTGATGAGCTCAGATTTTATTATCAGTGTCTGACAGCATCATGGAGAGGATTCCCACAGAAATGGGGACTGCAGAACTACCAGAATAGTTCACTGAGCAGTTGTTTTTTCCATCACCCAACCGAGCTCACTTGTTTATTGATGTCAACAACTTTAGCTAATAGTATTACCTCCACCTTTATTTTTTTGTAAAATGGACTCTTGTGCAGGATTTTCTTTTCCTGTTTGACTGTTACAGCAACAAAATGAAGAGGCCACATCCTACAGATGTCTGGTATTTCTAAATTTGTTTCACAGGAGTGTCCATATCTTTACTAAACTACCTGCTGGCTTGATAAACTCCCCTCTGGAAGGGTTATCAGGACAAGCATGGCAGATACAACTCCAGTCTCCTTTTTACTTTTTATTAAGCACACACAAGCACACAGTGGGTGCTGCTGGAGGAGGCTACAGACCTTAAAAGGCTCAAGCGGTCACCTGTAGCATCAACTTCTCACGTTCCCGTCTGTCCATCAGTCTCTTCCCTGTCTCTCCCTCTTCTTTCTCTTTCCCTCTCTTTCCTTCTGCATATCTGTCTTCCTCCATTATCTGTCTCTGTCTCTGCCCCACTCTCTTGCTCTCTTTCCCACAGTCAAAGCAGAAGGCCGTCCCCACTGATCCTGGATCTGCTCGACGTTCCTGCCTGTTCAAAGGAAGGTTTTCGTCGCCGCTGTTGCCTGATGTGCTTGCTCATGGAGAATTGTTGGGTGTTAATTCATTTAGGGAGTGTGGTACTGGACCTGCTCTACTTGTAAAGTGTCATGAGATAACTTTTGTTGTGATTTGGCGAGATACAAATAAAATTGACTTGATAACTTATCATAAACATTCACACACTATTTAGCCTGCCTGCTACATAGCTACACGAGTCTGCTGTTCGGTAGTTGCACAATTATTGATATAATATGATCTCTTGATTTACAACATTAACAATGCTGGTCTTTCACCACTCACCAACAAGGCACGGCAGTCCTGATGATCAATTTAAAGAAAAAAAAACAACAACAACTAGTAACTGTGCCCTGCAATGAACCGCGCATGGTCACACACGTAGTCTGGTGATCAGGATCATCAATACAGATGATCAGATTATATCAACTTAAATATAACTTGTAACAACGAAGCAATAGTTGCGACTGCTGGAAAGTTCTAAAAGGAGAGTTTTGTGTTTAAATGTTCAAGGCTGGCATTTTACTTGTATGCACATAAAATCTGTTAACAGATTAAGGATATAAATACAGAATCTGTTGCATCAGTGTTAACAGTCGGTGTGGAGGGCAGAAGAGACAGAAATAGTTGGCTGAAATGCAAGGTTAGAAAAATGTCTTTAGTCTTAAGATCTAAGTAAGCCGTTGTCGTAGTTTTAAACCGTTTTGTGAGCGTAAACTGGCTGCTTTTCCAAAATCTGCTCGTCTTTCTTATCTTTCAACTCCATGCAAACGTCTCCTGTGAGCAAAGTGTGACAAGGAACTCTTGGACTGGATAGCCACTGGCTACACACCAACACTGGCCCTTGTTCCCTGAGGCTAAATCGTCAGACATGGCTGACTGGTTCCTATGCACCTGACCAGCCACACATATATGCTGATGATTTTGCCTTTTTTGCTGTCCCAATTTGTACGTCCGCAATTATGAAGTGCTTTTCATATTTTTTGTCTTTTGGAGTATATTTTTAAAAGCTTGACCAGCTTAGCACCTTATTCATTAAGAACTAAGAGTGAGACTGAGCCCCAAAACCAAGAACTTTAAGTAGATGAACTTGGGATAATTGCCCTGCAGAATTAAGATGCGACCATTTTGCTGTTATTTCATATTAGAATAATTAAAAAAAAGAGATCCATCTCAATCAGGAGCCCAAAGACATGGAGAATACAGCCAAGGTTGAAAAACGACATCATGAGAAGAAATCCATTGTTATGTTGTGATAATTCAGATGTCCCCATTCCTCTCAGTGGAGGGGCAAGGATGGAAAACTGCAGCAATGTGAGCCCCGCCCTCCTCTATAATTCTATCAGCAACACAACTTTTGTTGCAGCATGAAAACAAGCCTCTGGCAACATTAATAGGACAGCACATTTCGGGGTAAAGGCTGGGGTAGTTTCCGGCCTGCCAGCCTCCATCCATCAGTCTGTTGGACACATTGGCGCTTTTCCTGTTTGCTCTCTCCATCATATCCTGCATCTACCAACCAGTCTCTCTCCATCCATCTCTCTTAGGAGTTTTTTTTTCCACCCGTGCCTGGCTCGGCCAAGCACACCCCAGTGATCTATCAGAGGGTGATTTTATGGGCTTTCTCCCCTGTGCTGATGGCTATCTAGCTGTCCTCAACCAACCCAGGATGATTTGTTATTGTAAGTGTTTGTCCAACACATTTGGCTTGTTTGCTGTGAGTGCATACAGATGAAAAATGAACGTAGTTTATGGAAAGTTATGAAAATTCATTTTGCTGACAGATCAATGAAACATGAAGGGAAGTGAGAGCGGTGATGAGATGAGGGGATATCAAATATATAACACAAGATGAGGGATGTGATGAGATGCAGGGGTAAATGGGAATCGCAAGAATGTCTGGAGACACCTGCTCAAGGATATCACGACTTAAAGACCACTTTTTTTTTCCCCCCACCTCCTCTTTCTGTCATTCCTTTTTAAGATGATTCACTCTGTTGGCTTTCACAAGCGTATGGAGGGTTTATTGTCATCACTGTTTCAGTACACTAGCTCAGGTTGTTTTGCTCTGATGGACAGGCACACAGGTCGTCACGTGTACACACACACACACACACACACACACACACACGCACACACACACACACACAAAATCTCTGCTGAAAGAACAACCAATCACTATTGGATGCCAGTCAATGAAATACCAGTATGAGAATTGACCCACTCCTTAGGAAACACTGGTAAGTGATTATTAACTGAAATAGTATGTTCTTCCAATTTTTGTTTTTGCTTTGGATTTCAAGCATGTTGTCATCTGGGAAGTTAAATCTGAAAACAATCAGGTTTCCAATATGCAATTCAGGTCTGTGGTTTGCACAGATAACAACAGGCTCTTGGTCCACAAAACACAACACCAATTTGCATTACTGTGGGCTTGATTAGGCTTACTTTTGTGCATGTTTGTGCTAATGTTACTCAATTTATTGTATCTGAAAATAATGCACACGCCATACTCGCAGGGTCCAACATGCTTTGTGGGGTCAAAATTCTCAGGCCCACAACTTGAAGTTGCTTTCTGCAGGTCAAAAACTGGTTTTGGGGTCGTTTCAAGGAAGTCTTCAGACTTATGCAGTCAAGCCCCTTTCACACTGCACCCAGGTGTTTAGCGGCTCGCCTGCTATGTGAAATAGGCACCCCCCCCACTGTCTCAGGTTTCCTGCGACCTCCCTGTCGCATTCTGATTTTGTCACCGTGCCGCCTGTCAGGCTGACATTGTGGAAGCTCCAGAAAAAAGAAAAAAAAAAAAATTGGGCTGCGCTGCTCACTCATCTCTCAATAGAGTTTTGGCCTCTGCCATAAGATCAGTCTTCCTGTTGATGTCCCTGAAACTCTATTTCACTCTTTTTTTCAAACAATTTACATGTGTATGATCGTACGTGACTTAATCTATGCTTGGGAACTCCCACCAATTGGGAAACCCTAATGTGAACTGCGCAAGCGCGACCGTGTTTATAAAATCTTGTATAGCGACCTTGCACACCATTTTTATGGTGGTGGTTTAAGACAGTGAAGTCTGCGAGCTGCTCATCATCCGTGGTGAAGAGGAGATCTGGTGGCAGATCTTTGGAATCGTACGGGACACTGTGATTTATGGGAACATCACCGGCATTTGGAGGTAGCGTTCGACTCGATGACGTCCATGCTGTCATTTGATTGATACACTTTGATGTGTAATGATGATGTTGTCAGCGCGATGACGTTCGGCCGAGAAAAACACAGGCACTCAGCCCTCACAGCGGGAGCTCAGACGTGCGTCTGATAGAAGCTTGAATGCGCCCTAATGCCGAGCAAATGCGGGTACAAAAACCTGCTTTGACACGCGTGTTTCAGTGTGAAAGGGTTATTACAGAAGTAATTTGCTTCAAACCCTCTGATATATCATCTTAAATACAGTCTGATTATGTTAAGGCAGATAAAACTCAGAATACACAGCCATCACAACTTGTACCAAATTCAAAATGCATTCTCTTGCACACTTAATCTAAGCTGTTCTATACCAGCAAGTTGGGGTCTTCCTTAGTCCAAAGCCTATCCATGAACCAAGATTCATCGCAAGCAACACAGCTGTTTTTGTGTCATCCTGCTAACAATCCAAACAGAGCAGTGAAAACAACAACCTGTTTCAAGTTACTTTTCATCCTCATTTGATTTTACAGTGACTTGCAAACGTTGCTTCTATAAGGCAGAAGAAAGGACACATAAGGTCAATTAACTGTGAATTGGTTGAACAATTGTCCTCTCTTCTCTCCACAGCAGACGGGACAACAAGCCACCATCCCTTTGCCAAATATAAACTTTTTAAGTCGCTGAATCTCACCTCTCTGATGAGGGGTCTGCAGATGCAGAACAGACAATACCTGAGGTCAAGACAGGACAAACAATGTCAGCAGCTCTTCTTCGTCCTGGAGTTCCTTGATGAGGACATCTTTGGAATAGTGGTCAAGTGCCAAAAACTGGGGATGATAGAAATGAGCAGTCAAGGACCTAAACACAAGTTTTTTGCAAGATATTGAGAAGACGTCTGTGTTAATGATTATCAGGAACCTGGATCCTGCCTGCTTGAATGTCATTCAGTTCTTTTATAGATTCAATTATATGGGACACTCTGGTCTGGCGTTTGAAATGCTGTACAGAACTTTATCACCTGATGGAACAAGAGTAGCAGCTGCTGTCTCTGAGCAAAATCCACTCCATAAACAAGCAGGTGTTGGTGACCTTGGGTGCCCTGAAGCGTCTTGGTGTCATTCATGGGGACATTAAACCAGAGAACGTAATGCTTGGAAATCTCCAGAACTGGTGCATCAGAGTTAAATTGATTGACTTTGGTGAGTCTGTTCCAGTGCCAAAGGTTGAACCAGCATTGGGAATCCAGCCTCCCTGCTTCCCTCCCAGTCAGCCCTTCACCAAGGCTATAGATGTCAGATGGCTCAGAAGCATCTTGGCATTCTCATTCTAGTAAATGCCAGCTAACCTGTTCTTTTTGGTGGAATAGCTCACAATCAGTGTTTTGTGGTTAAGATGTTAGGTCTGCCAAGTGACTTACTCGGGTTGGGGGTGGGGGAAATACACCTGCAACTTTATTTAGGATCATACATGTGATAGAAACTGGAGTCTTCTGTAATTAAAAATAATAATATGCAGCCAGTGGCCTCAAACCTCAGAGGGATAATTTATTCTATCTGCCATATGCTCTCAAGGCCCTTGAATATTCACCGAGCAGCGAACATTGCCGAGTTGGTGGATAAATTGTCTTTGCAGAACTGATGGAAAGATAGCTGCATAACATTAGGGATTCAAGGGTTTCTCCTAGTGAAGCCGTTAGGAGTTTAAATTGACCGTAGGCATGGCTGTGAGTGCGAATGGTTGTCTGTCTGTATATGTTGGCCCTGCAATGGACTGATGACCCGTCCAGGGTGAACCCCGCCTCTTGCCGAAGGCAGCTGGGATAGGCTCCAGCCCTGCGACCCTAAACAGGATAAGTGGAAGAAAATGGATGGACAGACGGATGGATGGAAGCCATTAGGCGCCTCTTCATCACCATGGCTAACGTGGCTGAACCTTCAGAAAAAAGCTCCTATGTGAATGTCTTTTGATGAACTTCTGTGCAGTAGAGGACAATGTAGCTGATGTGGACACCTGAACCCCTACTTAATTCTTAAGTTCACACGAGCTGTCGATCCTCTGATGGTGACCATGCCAGGTCTTCAGATGGTCCACCAAGGTGCCAGGTTGTCACATGCTTCAAAACCTCAACTCAGGGAACAAATTGAAGCCTCTTCCTCTGGCTCTATTTGAACAGTTTTGAAAAGGACTCACAGATTCTCTGAGTGAATCACCTCTGCCTTTACCTGCTGCTTCACGACCAAGTTGGCAGACCGACTTATTCAAAAATCTCATACCGTTCCCAGGCGCTAAACCTCTTTTAAAAAAAAAAGGAAAAAAAGCTATTATTCACTGTTAGACTGATTCATATCATTACTAGAAATGTACATTTGAGAGCACATACCTCATGTACATGAATGGTGTTTTTCGCTGTTATAAAACAAGTTCTTTCTTCTCAGACACTGGTACCCTGAGGCCACCACCAAATTATTTGCGAACTGTCTAGACTATTGCTAACTGTCAGATAAACAAACACTGGTGTAAGCATTAAAAACCTTGCCAATTCACTTGTGGATCTTGGCCAAGGGAAATGTTTGTATGAGGGCTGCTGCCGTCCTTCGGTCAGAGGATATCATGATGCAACATTATATTAAAAACATACATATCAGTAAGACTGTAATATAAATAATGTTCCTTCATTTTGACTGAAAAATAAATCAAAAAGTTTGGATCAGCAAAAATTAAGCCAACTGTTTGGCAGTGGGTGCTGTATTTTGGTTGGTCGAGCAGTTTTATTCCAACCGATTCACGTAATGAAGAAAAAAAATAGCTTTTTTTGCTTCGAAAGCCTGTCTTTTGCTGTCAAGTAGGAGAAGATGGTGATATTTAGTGGAGTGGGAAGAAAAAGCAATCGGCAGTAATGTTGCATCCAAAAAATATAAAAGGGTGAATATAATTTTCCAGATTGTGACAGGATACTGTAGCACCTCAACACTCTTTTACAGAGCAGATAAACCCTTCCGTAATGTAACTGTATTCTAATAAGGATGAGGGACATAGCAGATGGATGACTTGTGTAAACACTCATGTCTGTTGACTGACTGTCACGTAGGGCACCTGATAATAAGCTCCAACTACGAGTGTGTTTTTCCACCTTTCATCTGACTCTCTCTGGATGGAGAGGACATGCCAGGGACAACCTGCACTTCGGAGGACATGTGGAAGGAATAAAGAGGACGAAAACAGACAAAAAAATGGAACATGAGGGAAACAAAATGTGAGTGAGAGACAGAGACAACATGCACTTTACACTCATGAGTAATTCATACAGGTGCTTGGCTGCATTTCGTTCCTCCCTGCCAGCTCACATAGACAGAAGCAACTTTATTCCATTCAACAGTGGCACACCAAACACATTACTTGGATATATTAAAGGGATATGACGTCCCTCTAACAAGTTTCAAATTTCAGCTAAGACAGTGAACCTACCTGGGGGTTTAAGGTTATTTAAATGAAACAGAATTAAAAAATATGTTGACTATGTTGTCGAAATGTTTTCAGTGGTGAGTAGAAGAGAAAGGTGTTCTATAAATGCAACCGTTTACGGAATTTGGTAGATTAAGATGTCAATAAAGAGCTAAAAGAAAGGGAAAATGTGTGACTTGTAGCTTGTCAATTTTAAAGTAAACTACTGCAGTAAGATCCTTCAGCGCCTGACGCAAGCTTGGTGTCTTTGTGTTAGATGAGTAGTGGACCAAAATGTTCGTGATTTGATTGACAGCTATGAACTCCTGGCTGTCTCATGTTGGTTAGAGGAGCAAAACTCACTTACAAACTCGAGCCCGGGTCAGGTAACATTTAAATATTTTGATGGGGGACGGGCGAAGGGTATCATGTGAAACATCCACCTCTAGCTCCAGGGGCCAGAATCAGCAGATCACTGTGTATGTCCATGTAATGTGTGAGAGTGTGTGTGTGTGTGTGTGTGTGTGTGTGCTGGGGGGTTGACATTATCCCACTTACACCATGCTCTGTTACCAAACAAAAAGCAACATGATCATAGATTTGTATTGTATAGTGATACTGAATAGTGAAGCTCACATTCATGAGGAAACTCTGCTACATATTGACCATCTAAATGACTATATTCTTGTTTGAATAAGTATTAAAACTTACAAAGGCCACATATTTGCAGCATAAGGTGAAAATTAAACAGTTGAACTCAATTTAAAATTTTCAGCGCAGTAATTTAGAGGGTAAACATATTATGGTGTAATCATCTGAAATGAAAAAAATACCCAATTCACATACACATACGTATACACACACACACATACGTATATACACACACACACACACACACACACACTACTGGCCAAAAGTTTTAGAACACCCCCATTTATCCTTATTTTTACTGAAAATTATTCAATTTAATGTCTCATTGCACTCTGAAATGAAAGCATAATACAAAAAAGCAATTGCAGACTTGCAGAAGAAATCATGGAATCAATTTTATAGACCGAAATGTACTCGAAACTTTGGACTCATCAAAGTCACCTTAGGCAGGCATAACAGGTGAACACTCTTGTGGCATTCTTTCTATGATAGAAGTCAAATATTTTTCAGAAAGTTCACCCCAAGTCTGTCGTAGAAGTTCTCATAAATGTGTGGTTCTTGTAGGTTGCTTTGCTTTCACTCTTCTGTCCAGCTCATCCAAAACCAGCTCGATGGGGTTTAAGTCTGGAAACTGTGCTGGCCACTCCACGTTTTCAAGCTTAACATCTTGTTCTTTTTTTCCTGAGGTAGTCCTGGCATAGCTTGGACTTATGTTTTGGGTCATTATCTTGAAGGAGGAAGAACCCCTGACCAACGAGGCGCATACCAGAGGGTATTGCATGGCGCTGCAAATTGCTGTGGTAGCCATTTATGTTCAAGGTGCCTCTAAATCTGTACAAGTCACTGACCCTGGATCCAGTAAAACAGCCCCAGACCATCACACTTCCTCCTCTATGTTGGGCAATTGATGATGCACTCTGTGGAACCATCCTTTTGCCTACCCAGCGGCAACAAAGATCCTGCATGATGGACGGAAGATTTCAAATTTTGATTCACAAGTTCATATTACCTCCTCTGTCTTATTCCGACATCTTAGCAATGTCTTTCTTGCTGTAATTCGTCCTGTCAGACCTGCAGCTCAGAGTCTTTTCTTTAGAGCTGAAACTGAGACTTGTTTACTATCCCCCCACCCCAGCTGTGCTTGAAGCTGTTGTCCTGAGAGCCGCCTATCACGCAAGCGGTTAACTCTCAGAAACTTGTCCTCTGATTCAGTTGTGGCTTTGGTCTGCCGGACCTCTTCCTGTTTAAGTTTCCCCCAGTTTGAGTGCATTTTGATGGTGAAGAAAACTGTACTCAGTGAAACCGTGATTTTCTTTGCAATTCGTCTGTCGGAAAGACCTACATTTTTACGTGTTATGATGGTCTGTCTCTCTTCCAGTGTGAATTGACTTTTTCTCGCCATTTTGGTAGCAACACACTGCTTTCTGCAGTACAATACTGTTCATCTGATGCTCAGGAGGGTATGGTGCCACGATGTGATCCAACACTGCTTTTATGCAGACAGCTGTAGGAATTAGTAGGACCAGCTTCAAGGCTTGATCAACCATCATTGGTGCAGAACTGTTTGGGATCCTCCCATCGCTTTCCATGGCCCTCCTCCTCTGGCTGGGAGGACCAGGATCAGCCACACCTGCAGCCAATTACCAGCCCAGCGATAAAAGAAGCCTGGACCTGGACCTGGACTATGCTGACAGGCTCGCTTAGGATTTCGCTGGCCCTTTGCTAACACTCTTGTTTTGGCTCTGCGGAACAGTTTAAAATTGTTAACCTATTTCATGTTCCCTGAAAGAGGCTTTTGTATGATTTTGAAATGTACATTATTTTTTGGTTTTGGGTAACCTAACTTTTTTTTTTTTAACCTCTGGCAGTTCAGCACTTTTGTACCATTTCAAGCCATTTTCATTGGACTTGCACAACTTGAATTGCAATAAATTACTGGAAAACTTAGGGTGTTGTAAAACTTTTGACTGGTAGAATATATATGTATATATATATATATATATATATATATATATATATATATATGAGCATGTCTTATGCTGTTAATACAGTTATACTGTACAGTCAAAGTAATTAAGTTGGCAACAAATAGTTTCAATTAAAAGGCTTGCATGTGTGTTTAATGTTTTTTTAATCTATGCTGGTGTGTCGTGAATGTGTGTGTCAGTCTCTCTGGATACCATCAATCAGTCTGTAGGCCAGTATTGGTTAGGTGACTGCTCTGTGCTGGAGGACACTGGCACCAATGAATAATGAAATGTCATCACGACGTTCTGTTACCTTTTAATTCTTCTTCACGAGGAGGCTTTTTTTCCCTACTTTGGCACGCTTGAGGGTCCAAAATATCACTCGTGAAAGCTTTTTGTGTGTTAATCCTTATTCATCTCACCCGTTGAGGTAAAGAACTGGGTCTGCTGTAAATATACAACATTGTGTTTTTGGAGGGGGAATGTACGTAGTATTCACAGTGCAGTGCCATATTTTATATTCAACACATCGTGCCATTAATATTCACAGTGCAGTTTTGCTTGTGAGAGGGTTCCCAAGGTGAGGGGACTGACCTTGGGGTTCTTCTGAGTCAGAGGTTGTGTCTCAATAGTTTGATTAGTCTTTCTCTCCCCGTTCTTTACTGTCTTCTTTTCTTCTCCTGCTTCTTCAACTCTCTTTATTTTATCAATTACTTGCAGACAGCAACAACATAACCTGCATGTCAAAGAGTCTGCTTTGGCTTTTGTAGATCTTGGGACAACTGGGATTAAACAGTAAATAAATCTGGGCTTCACTGATGCGCAGAATACAAAGTGAATCGAGAAGGACTTTTCATGTTTATGGAATAAAGACAGCAACCATTGCAATTATGAGAATTTGTACACACTTTCCATGACCTCTCGCTGTAGATTTTCACCTCTGGGTGTTAGGAAAAAATTTCAGAACGGTCTTAGAGAAATCATCCCTAGGAAAGTAACTCGACTGTATAACACTCTAAAGCCATACATTTTTATTAAACAGACTTTGAAAATTCAAACAACTCACCTAAAGAAATACAGATAGAAGACAGGTAACAAAAAAAAATAGAATTCTAATTTCTTAACTCAAATGAAAGTGAATGAATACATTCAAAAATATACACAAAATTTAAAATTCAAAACTAGCACTATGAGGGATATTTCTACTGGCTGACAATGTATAACTATCTGAACCTCATGTCATTTTATAATGTACTATATCCCACTTGAAGCCAATTAAATCATTTTCAATTCAGACAAAGTACTGAAAAAATAACCAATATGAACTACACTCAGTTTTTATTTTTATTTTTCAGCTAAAAAACTTGAATAACACCTCAGGTCTAATGAAGCCTTAAACCGGAGGGGCTGTCTTATCTGTTTTATTGCTCCTGCTGTTAAAAATTAGCGAGCACTCACAGACATCGCACCTGAAGGCTACAGGTACGTAATATGACCAAAGAATCAACAAAATCAATTCGTTATTTTCATCACATTCTCTTCCCATTTTTAAAAAATATGTTCCCTGGATCACAGGTCCAGAATTTGATCTAGAGGATCTCTGTGAGCTGAAACGTTCTTCTCTCTGTCATTTTTGTATTGTAAATCCAGCTAATATCCTCTGAGAGGTCAAAAAAAGCTGTCAGGATCCAGAATCTACAATTTGATCCAGATCGCCACCAAATTTGAAACATTTTTTTTTCTTATAATAACCATTTTGTTCCACCACAGTTCATCCCTTAATTCGTTTTTCAGAAATCCTGCGCACAAACAAAGACAAAATAATCAAATATTTTTCTCAAATGCATTCAAGCTCGAGTAATGAACCTTTTAGGACATGTAGTCAAAGTACAGATACGAATGTGCTTCATTTTAGTAGGAGGTAAAAGGACAGATACCTGACCGTTTTTGAGGATGAAGATGAAGTATATTTGTGCCTCCTATGTTCCTTCCTCTGGTCACCACACAGCTATGACATCCTCCCCAGTCTAACCCCGCACACAGAAGCCCCTCAGCATCAGCGATTCTCTTTATTTTTCCTCTGCATCATCAAATTTAACTCAACCTGAATCGATCTTAGCGTATCATTTATTCTCGAACTCCTCCTCAGCCTCATTTAGAATCCACCTCTCCTTGTCCCCTTTCATTCACCACACACAGAAATCCAATCATTCTCCAATCGACCATATCTGTGACACATTTTGTTGGTATTAGATGACAGGAAAAGCAGCCCTCTTGGTTATTGTGGGCCTCCCTCTGTATATTGGCAGCACTCAGGCTTCAAATGAGGCTAACCAGGAGAACATCCAACCCCTTATGACCTTACGTCACCTCGTTTCTCAGGGTGGTTTAGTGCCTCCTCATCCAATTTGGCATTTTAAAGATAAATCATGTGCACACTCAATATGGTCAAGACGGTAGACGCCATAATCTCAGTTACGGTCATCATGTGTTGGGATTTAAGCTTTGTTTAAAAGTCAAACAAAGGCTAGTTGTTATTAGATGGATATGATATGATATAATGACTGCACCACTCATTTTCCACACCACATAACATGATACATGGAGGTTTTTTTCACATCCACTAAAGGAAGCAGATCGACAATTCAACCATTGAAAGTAACTTGTTGACTTTCTGTTGTTGCCAATTGCCAGGAAAAAACAGGTAAACAAGCAGAATATTAGAAAGCCGCATGCGAGGCAATGAGGGTGTTTCAGAGGTTACTATTTCAGCTTTGAATTCATGATTTTAGAACACTGCTTGAATGCAAATTACTGGGTTTTGCAATATGATGAATGGTAAAGCATCTTCTTATGACAAGAAATTGGCATCATAAAATAATTAGGTCTGTGGCTGTTCAGTATTTTTCACTCTGCGAGTAAAAATCAAACGCGCAAGAAGAATTTCAAATGAGCTGTATAATCACACAGTGATGATGAAGAGGAACTCTTTCCTCTCTTGTGTTCAAACAGACTAAGAGTATCAATTTGTGTGGTAGGTGACATTTACGGCATCATTTTTTGTTGTTTGTTTTTCTTATGTTTCTTTCCCCCCTATATTACTTAATATATCTTTTTTCTATTCTCCACCCATCCATTTTCTACCGCTTGTCCTGTGAAGGAGCCAACCTCAGAAGCCACGGGGGGGCGGGGTTCACCCTGGACGGGTCACCAGTCCATCACAGGGCCAACACATAGAGACAGACAACCATTCACACTCACATTCACACCTACGGTCAGTTTAGAGTATCAATCAGCCTCGTCCCCTCTTGATGTCTTTGGACTGTGGGAGGAAGCCTGAGTACCAGAGAGAACCACACAGGAACAGGGAGAACATGGAGACTCACACAGAAAGATCCTGTGCTCGAGATGGGGCTCGAACCTGGAACCTTCTTGCTGTGAGGCAACAGTGCAAACCACTGTGCACCACCGTGCCGCCCTTTTTTTCTATTTTATTGAAGTTATTAATTTTTTCCTCCCTTTCTCCTCTCCCCTTTTTTGTAGTGAGCGTGCCATGATGTCACTTGCTGTAAATTTTCAGCCATCAGATCCCTGCTGGGTGATGGTTTGTTAAAGGAAGTCACCCCACCATTTTCATTTTTTGTCCTTATGAGGGTCTACATTTGAGTACATATTGATCTCTAGATTATGCAGAAAAATGTGTGAAAGTATTCTTCGCTCTTTTTGAGTAAAGATCTAAAAGCGGGAAGAATACTCGCAGTACCAGAGAGATTTGAGAGTGTGCATGTTGTTTTCTAATTATTAATATTTACGATATCAGCCATGGCAACATTGGTGTTAAGTACACATATTCAGTGAAAATATTGTCTGGACTCTAAAATTTGAACTCCGGAATTTTTGATCTTTGGTATTCCTTATTTTCCTTAGTTTGTGATTTTTAACAAGGTGTGAAACCCTTTTTGTTGTAAGTTCCTCATTTATTATGAAAATCTCTTGTCTGGGTTTGATGTTCTTCCTGTCTTTTTTCCCTCCATTTCTCTGTGCTTACCTGTCATTTAATCAGCTCTCCTCAGCCACATCCTTCTGTCTCTCACCCAGTCAGCTCCAAATCTCCTGTTTCTTACTTTACAGCGCCACTGTGACACGATAGATGCCCTCTTTTGAACAAAATCAACTAATTTCAGCTTGTCACCTTCCAGTAGAGCCTCCTTGTCCTCTCCACTCGAGGTCCTCACATGCACTGGTGTGTGTGTGGGACTGACAGGAATGCATGCTTAAATAGTAATTTCAGTAAAGAGGACGTGGTCTAATTGTGAACCCTTTAGAGACATGTGCCTGACAGTGAGAACACAAGTAGCAACTGAGGGAGCTGACATGCTTTCTAACTCAGAGGGTCAAAGGTTATTTAAATAAGAGAGTTATTCTGCTGCTCAGTAACAAGCTGAGAGCCAGATTATTCGAGAGAAACGATGAGAGCGAGAGAGTGAGGATAGAATGTAGGAAAATATGGCAACAAAGACAGATTGCTTGACAGATTGTGACCACATGTCATAGTAAGAGAGCAGGAGTGATGTGAGGGGAGACAAAAGAGAAGACGGGGAGACACCAGAGTATTTATAGATCAGATATAGTCCCCACCGCTTGCTGCTGTGTGCTCCTTTGCTGCTTAAAATCTCTCGGGGTGTGATAATGGCAGAAAGTGAGAATCCATGAATGAAGCCAGAAATCCATTTTTCACCGAAGCAACAGTTTATTTTTTAATATACATTTTTTTTTATTAAAAAGAGACAGTTATTAGATTCATCGCGTATCCATCTTCAGCTCATGAGTGTGCGTATGTTTGTAGAGTGTTCATGTGCGCGTGCATGAGCATGCGATTGCCGAGCTACAGACGCGCTCGGCTCACTCCGCTCCTGGATGCTGAGAGCGCGTACAACAAGGGAAATTACATGGCTCTTTCTGTTTTTATTCACGCCAATTCAAATATGACTTGTTAACGGTTAATACATACTTTTTTTTTTGGAACCATCCCTCCGTGAAGGTGAACTCTATTCTTCAGTCACAGGAGAGCCGACATATCAGCTGTTTTGACATAGTTTTTGCACATTCCGGTGGCGCACACGGCCAGACATGAAGGCGAAAAACCGTGACCAAAGCTTGTCGGACTCCCGAGAGCTGGACGGATCCTACGACCAACTGACGGGTGAGTGAGGCACCGGAGGATGTTGTGTGTTGAAAGGAAAGATTCAATATGTAAAGCTGATACTCTGTAAAGAGCTCTAACTTAAGGTTTATCATCCAACGACTAAGAAACAAAGATATTCGCTCATGGCGCACAAGTTGTTGAGTTTGTGTATTTCCTCTACATTTAAAGTAATCCTTCAAAAATACATATTGAATCTGTTGGTTGTGGTGTCGCATGTACATATGCTGTGATGTTTGATGTTCTTCTGTCAACATTCATCATAATACCGCTGTGATCATTTCTGACCTGGCTCAGTGACTGGGAGACCACGCTGCTGCTGCTGCTGCTGCTGCTGACGGTGGGGGTCCCTGTCCAAAATCTGTGGAGCTTGTTGTGATTCCTCTGCTTTATGAAGAAATATCCAATTCTCCTGAGCGTTGCTTGTGTTTTATTTCTGAAGAAAAAGAGTCGGATTGTCATTGTGAGCAGAAGAGCAATGCACTGGAATGTGAATTTGGAAGTGTTTTGTGCACGCTTGCAAGTGTCTGCGCTTTCCTGTACTGTCTTCCAATTCTTTCCTTTTTGTGTGTGTTAGTGTTACTCACCAGACTTGGTCCTTTTATACTGAACCCTTTCAGGGAGCATACCTGAGTCCCCCCCCCCCCCCCCCCCACTCCCTAGAGATGTGAGATGTTTTCTTGTCACCACAGTCTCTGATGGTCTATGTTTGCCTATTAAGTGCCAGCTGCCTAAATAAAATTCCTGCTTTATGTCTAAACACACTCTCTGGCGTGCAGAAGGGAAGATGTGCCTTGTCCAGACAGCTGTGTGCCTCAGGCTTCTCAGGGACTCTGTAATCTCATTTTCTCTGGTCCAGCAGCTAATCAACGCTTTGTCACAGATTTGATGCTTTCTAAATTAAGAGAACATGTTATCGTGTGTGTGTGACTGTGAGGGGTTGGGAGCCTAAATGCCAGGTTTCTGTGTGAATATTTTTGTGTGTAAGCATGTGGGTATGAATGCGTGGGTGAGTAAAGCATCGATTGCCTATGGACCATTGTTGGAAGTTGGAAAAAATGGTAAGATTTTTTTTTTTTTTTTACAGATTTGTTCATCAGACCCAAGGCTACAACTCAACATTTTAACTTGTCATTTAAGTCAATCTCTTTTATCATTGGAACATCCATCAGAGGAGTGAGATGAGGAATGAGATGTTTTGTAGAGGATGCTGCAATGTGGAATACAGTTGTATGTATTAGGTTGCTCAACTCCAATTCTCTCAAATATTCAACATTTGATTTCTCTCCTTCCGTTCTTTTTAGCTTGTTGAGGGCAAAGTGTTTACAAGAGGTTGGCGTGAGTTCTAGTTCATTCGCTCTATTTTCAAACCTGACTTTGTCATGTTGTGTTCATACTGATCACAAAGCACATCTTGATCACTTTACTCTCTTGAGTTTGGCCACCAGATCCATCGGGTTTATTCCCTCCTTCAGAATTTGCAAGTAAGCTCTTTGGGAAAAAAGGGATAAGACTTTTGTACTTCTGTGTACGTACATTTTAAAAGTATTTGTGGCCGTTTTTATGAACATAAACCCTAACGTTTGCTTTCATAAGCTGTTTTAGCTGTATGAGCTTTTACAGCTGCTGATGGTGAGTTACGAAGGATGCTAGGATGTTAGCTGTTGCTAGAATGTCCCTTCCGCAGTGCGGAACAAGCAGTGATCAGTTTGTCCTCCATTTTCGGACTCAACGGGATGTCAGTGATGACCAGGAGAGTCTTCATGCTGATGGTGCGTCACAAAAAAAACGCATTCATTCTTCCTACAAACTTTGTGTAGACATACTGTGTTATTTACGTATGTTATTCATTATAAGAGAAAGTTCACATCTGTGAACCTTTCAACTTTTGCATCCATGCAAATATGCTTGAGTCAGCCAATTTAAAGGTAATTCTCATCCGTAGTCCCCAGCAGGTCATTCCAGTTGCACAAAACATAATACACTACATAAAACAATACGGGCACATGATCGGGAAAACCACACACACAGTATAGGCACTTCTGTGTGTGGGCACCTGATCTGAAGGTGTTGACCTGTCCCTGTTGCCTGTGTAAAGTCTTACACATGGTACGACATAAAAACATTTAAAACTATACAGCGCAATGCAAGATTTATTAAAAAATGTGTTTGCATGGAGGAAACATAGCAGGATCATTTAAATGGATAATTTAAGTTCTATTTAATACGGATAGGTGCACTTTGATTTCTGTCAGGCCTTGTCTGATGAGAACTGACGTGAATTTGTATGTCAGACTGACGATGAAGATTTTTTTCTGTAGGAAGAGGAAGGCTTCTTCACTAACTGCCCATATGGTCAGCAAGGGGAGAGTGCACTAGATGTGATACAAGTCCAAGTTTGGGCCTGTAGAAATCTACACTATTAAGTACATCTGTACTTAGAAGTACAATAACTGCGTAGTAGGTCTGTAAACATTTCCATGGTTAGTTTATGTTCTCGATGGGTAGTTTTAAGTCCTCCTCATAGTGTTTGTTAATTATTTCTCTATTTAGACCAAAAACAATGAGAAACCTGGGTATGCTGTAGATTGTGTGAGTCATTACCATGGAGGCACCACCACAGCTCCAAGTCAGGCCTGCTTCCAAAAACAAGATAGTGTCGGCCAAACTAAAGTATTCCACAAATTAATGGGTTAGGTCCACATACTTTATAGTCCGTTACACCATATAAAGTTCTCTTGAAATCGTTGCTTTCTAAATATTTGAGCAAGAGAATAGAGAAAGTTGTTAAATGTGGCAGTGTAATTTGTTCCTGGCAGGATTTTTGTTGATTAATCTTTGTAAAATGCTGTCAAATCTACATAATAATTCGCTCAACTCTTAATCTGGCTCTTACCAATGAGAGTTAGGATAATGAAGATGAAGAGAAATGTAGTTTGTTTTCAGTTATATGACAGGAGAGTCCCCCCCCCCCCCCCCCCCACTGTGTTCTCATGCTGGCAGGGAGCAGGTGACAGGTGATTTTCTGGATAATCCCCAGTAAAATGAAAAAGTATACGCTACAAGAAATCCTGTGAGCGTAGATTATTAAGTGGTTTTTTTTTTTGTGTGGGAAGGACAACTTCAGGTGAGTCATTGTTCGTTCTTACAGGCAACTTGTGTGTGTGACTGAGAGAGAGGGAGAATATGTGTGTTCTCATAGCAAAGCTTACCTGTGTTGCTTAAAGGTAGTGTGGGTGGTCTCCAATCAACAAAAAAAATGTGAAATGTAACCCTTTAGAATGGGAAATGTAACCCTCTAGAAATAACTCCCTCTTACCTTGCTATATTGTACAGAAGTGCGCCCCACTGTGTGTATGTGTGCGTGTGTGTGCATGACGGCGTGTGTGTTAGCCTAGCGTTCCCTGCTGTGTTAAAGAGCACCAGCTGAGAGATGAGAGGTAATTATAGAAGTGCGCTGCGGTAATCTCCTTGTCTACCTCAAAAGGAGCATATCACCCACAAATGAAGGAGAGCACACACACACACACACACACACACACACACACACACACACACACACACACACACACAAAACTTCTCCCCATATGCCTGCAGAGCTCTTCTTTCAAGCATGTCATGCTGTCAATGGGAAGTATATTGGTGTTAAAATTGTTTCCTCATGTTTCATATCTCATGATCTTTGATATGTTTGTCTATTTAATGTATGTGTATTTATTTTATGTGCCTTCAGGACATTGTGCTCCCCCCGACTGTTAATGTGTTTTTGTGATATTTAAACAGGTCATTCACGCTTTATTCTTTTTTGACTCAAGGGAAAACACCTTGTAGTCTGTTAGCACCCATTAAATGGTTAACTCTATTTATTTTAACATCCTTCTGCTTTTAGTATACTTTCGCACCATTGGAAAATACATAAATTGTATCCATCCATCCATTGTCTTCCGCTTGTTCCTATTAAGGGTTGCAGGGGGGCTGGAGCCTATCCCAGCGGCTATGGGCGAGAGGCAGGGTTCACCCTGGACAGGTCACCAGTCCATCTCAGGGCCAACACATAGAGACAGACAACCATTCACACTCACAGTCACACCTACAGTCAATTTAGAGTATCAATCAGCCTCGTCCTCTCTTGATGTCTTTGGACTGTGGGAGGAAGCTAGAGTACCAGAGAGAACCCACACAGGAACAGGGAGAACATGAAGACTCACACAGAAAGATCCCGTGCCCGAGCCGGGACTCAAACTTAGGACCTTCTTGCTGTGAGGCCACAGTGCTGACCACTGCACCACCGTGCAGCCGTACTTAAATTGTATATTTTTTCATAATTATGACTTTGAGTATTTTTCATAGAAGAGGAAAGTAAATATTTTGTACATAGCATCTTCAGTACAACTCTGCTGCAATTCATCATACACAATCAGGTGAAAAATAACTACACGAGTGATTAATGTAAGGGGCTGCATGGCTCAGAGGTAGAGTGACTGAAGGGAAGTTGGTTTGATCCTTGAGCAAGATACTGAGCCCCTAATTGCTCCTGATGACCCTTTGATGGACTGGAGACCCGTCCAGTGTGAACCCCGGCTCTCGCCCAATGTCAGCTGGGAGAGGCTCGACCCTTAACAAATAACAAATAATTGGAATTGACAGTTTTATTTCTTTTTCTGGCATCACAGTCAACACATTCCCAGACACAAGGAAACGGGTTGAGAGGGTGGTGGTCCTGACTCAGGCAGGGCAATGGGGAGAGGGTCGCCTGTGTCTCCGCCATCGTCTAGTCTGAATCACCGTCTCCTGTATTCGATTTTGAGCTCTTTACCCTCCACAAAAACAAACATATGAGTCTCATCACTTGGTTTCAGCTGATAAAAGGAAGACTCAAGTGTGTTATAAAGTGTGTGTGTGTGTGTGTGTGTGTGTGTGTGTGTGTGTGTGTGTGTGTTGGAAATGAGCATGTTAGACTCACGTAGTTGTCCCCAGTGGACCACTCAGGGTATATCTGTGCATGGTGATGACGTTCTGCTTTGGCCCACTCACGATACGTAGCCTTACTGGGCTTTGGCAGACACTTCCACTGTGTGCACCTGTCATTTAATGCACGCACTAACACACACACACTCACAGCGTGGTTCATGGACATGCACAACTATGAAGTTTTCCCAAACTTTAAAGACAAGTTTGTGAAACGCAAATGGAGTACACACACTTACCCTATTTTTCCAGAATTGAATTGACCTCAGCATTGTTTTTGATCTTCAGCTTAGCAACCACATTTGCTCTCTGCTCCCTCACAGACAGCATGACAGCATTTTTTTGTGTTTTTTTTTTTTTTTTTTTTTAACATAAGGGTGGTCTTGGTCCTGCTTACCCTTAGTTGGTGCAGCCCCCATGTTACCACTGTGTGAAACTGTGAGGGAGTAAGTTCTGCAGAAAAAAAAACAAACAACCAGTAATATGATGTGAGGTATATCATCCTTGCTTGGAAAACAGACAGATTGTAATAATATTCCAAGGTAGACAAATAACACTTGAAATCTAAGCTGCTAGTAAATTGTGGCTGAATATGATTACATTGTTGTTAATTGAGTTTTGTCAGTTGTTGAAAACCAACACCGAGCCAGTCCCAAGTAAAATGTATTTCAAAATTTGAATAATCCTCTATTAATGTGTGGACATTTGCAGCGACAGCAGCAGTGGTGGGTGGAGCTGCACCTTCCTTCATCCCCTGTCCATTCCTACATGGAGACAAAAACTCACATTAGATACAAGGATGAATGTGTGTGAAGTTGCACACGGGATGTAAACATGTGAATGTCAATGTGTGTTCCTTTCAGCTGTCCAGCAGGTTGTTTGTGTCCGGAGGCAGCAATCGCTGACCCTAAACCAAAACAAACACATTTCACTTCCCATCTGATATCAGTCGATGAAAGTAAAACTGTTTCACCAGTTAGTGTGTATATGTGGTCTCATATTCGCTACATAGTGAGGACCAGAATATGTATTAAACCAAGAGAATGAGGACTTGTTTAGGAAAGAGAGGACATTTTTGCAGGGCTGTTTGACAATAAAGGCTTGGTTGTAGGGGTCAGGGTTAGAAGTAGTTTACGTTTAAGGTTCAGGGTCGGGCATTTATTTGTGATGGTTAAGGTTAGGGTAAGATGCTAGGGAATGCATTATGCAGATGAAGGTCCTCACAAAGATATGAGTACAACAATGTTTGTGTGTGTTGCAACTTAACATGTTAGACTCACATAATTGTCCCTGGTGGACCAATCAGAGTGTTTCTGTGCATGGATCATAATAAATACCCTGCATGGCCTTTGGCGGACACTTCCAGTGTAAACACATGACAACACTCTGTCAATAAACACACACACCTATGGGCTGATTCATGCACAGGTACAGTATGTACATAAACACATATTAAATTGTAATTGTATCTGTATGATAAAGTGCTTTTAAAAATCTATGCTTTAGCAAACTGTGAAGAAATTGGTGTAAGACTGAGTTCACACATTAACCCATTGTCCCAGCACTAAATTGCCCTGAGAATTACTGTATTTCTTACTTGCAGCTCAGCTCCTATGTTGGCTCTCTGCTCCTTCTCAAAGAGCATGAAAGCATGAGGTGGTTTTTTTGACATAGGGGCCATACTGGTCCTGCTGGCCCTTAGTTGCCTTTTTCTGTGGAAACAGAAGAAAACCATAAGCGCCTAAGTTACTACTGTGTGAAACTGAGGAAAAGATATGGTTTGTTTTTTAGTCGGTTGGTGACCACCATCACTAAACATACAGTATCAGTAAAAACCATTTTTCTTATTTCTGTGAAATCTTAAGTTGATGTTTTTGGGAGAGCACTGGGCCCTTTTTCTTTAGCGCTGGCAGGTAAGCAGTCCTCTGGTTACATGAAGTCCACCAAGCCTCCATCCTGACTCTGCACTGGCTGGGGAGACTTGAGGGGTGGTAGCGTTTGAAGGGACAGGAGCAGTGGAGACAAGAACCCTCATTAGATATAAGGAAGAGAGTGTTTGCTAAGAGTGTGTGTGGAGATGCAGAACAGATGTCCACCCACCCATCCATCCATCCATCCATCCATCCATCCATCCATCCATCCATCCATCCATTGTCTTCTGCTTATTCCTGTTAAGGGTCAGGGGGGGGGGGGGGGGGGGGGCTATCCCAGCGGTTACGAGCAAGAGGCGGGGTTCACCCTGGACAGGCCGCCAGTCCATCGCAGGGCCAACACATAGAGACAGACACCGTTCATACTCACAGTCACACCTACGGTCAATGTAGCGCATCCAGTTAGCCTAGTCAGTTTCTGAGTGTATGATGGATCGTGTATAACCCACATTTGCTAGAAGCAAACTGTACAACTGAAAGTCTGCTGTAAATATAGTCAAATATCTGAGGTGTCACGCGTGCAAGAGGCAAATCTACGAATAACGCTGCCACTATTTTGGACCATCAATACAATGCTGAGGTCAACTAAATCTTGCTCGGAAACCATGTCTAATGCATATCATGAGAGAGGGAAATCAAAACGTGAATGGACTTCTTTAGAGACATTGTTGTGCACCGTCTTTTGTCTGTCTGCTTGTACGTATTTAAAAATGCATAGATTTGCAATGATGCAAATTTCTCCAATCAACTCAATTTTTTTTAATGCTGTAATGCAGCACACACATTTGAAGTGACATAGTCGCATTTATTAGTATTTACATAAACTCATTTCACACCTTTATTTGTTCTTGTTTGACCTAATAATAATTATTTGAGGGATTTTAGAGGTTTCCAAAGTTGTTTAAGTCCATTATCCACTGACAATAAAAATCAGTGTTTTACTAGCTAATTAAACCACTTTTCTCCCCAACTGCACATGCCTTCCCCAATTAACAAGTCTGAAGTCTGGTTTATGACTCAGAGACAGGCTTAAGTCATACTTACACTCATTTCTGTTGTAGTAATTTAATCAGTCATAGGTGAGGTACCACAGATTGCCTCAAGTATCTTATTCAACAAATATAATTTCATTTACAGATGACTTATTTCACACAGCTCCCTTAGCTTGCAGCACCAAGACATATGTTTGTCGAGTTTTTTCATGCATGTGTGCAGCTGCCAAAGAACAATACAAGCCTCGCACCATGTTCTGAGTCACGTTTGTACTTGCCAAAAAAGATAACCGAGAAAGGGTCGAGGTAATGAGTTGAAGGTTACTTGCTGCTCAGGCAGCAACATGACACATACCCTGATTCTCTGACTGATGCAACCCCCCCCCCCCCCCCCCCTTGGTCCTAATCATAATTTATAATTTTGAGATCAAACAGATTCCAGGGCAAATATTGCCTTCCTAATTGGGTGCGTCAGAGGGAGTTTAGCCTTGAGTCACCTTCTCAGCTTGACAGCTTTGGTTGCAGCTAGAATCTTAATGGCCACTGGCAGTAATTAACAGCCTTGATTGAAAGTGTCATCTGATGTGCTGGGACATGTGTGGCACACAGCGCCTCATGAGGAATCGTCTCGAGCTGAGTTTCTCCTCAATGTGCCAGAATGGCTGATGTGAATTCCTATGCAGAGGAGCGCCTGGAGACGTTCACTGTGGCTCAACTGTCACATATGTTACATCATTGTAGGAAGGAAAGAAGGAAGGGATAATGAAAAGGAAGCAAGGAAATGAGGAAAGCAATGCTGGTAGGGGAAGATAGAAACGTATAATCTTCTTTGTCTCGACACATTGTTTGGCCTACTACAGAACCAGGTGAGAGGCAGGGTTCACCCTGGATGGGTTGTCAGTCCGTTGAAGGACCAACACATATAGACAGACATCATTCACACTCACAGCCTCATCTATGGTCGATTTAGAGTCGCAGATTAACCGAACTTGCGCATCTTTGGACTGTGGAAGGAAGCCAGAGTACCCGCAGAGAACCCACTTCTTCCCTCAGTATTGTCCTGAACTGACCTTGGCGCTGCACATATGACCTGAAACCCAAACTAACATCTGAACATAGAGTAATCGCAGGAGCTGGCTGTTATTAACACAGCAGAACTGATTTTGAAACCAGCCCAGTGGCTTCTGGTTGTTTGTAGGTTTTGTATTTTAAGTGAAAGGGAACTCCACAGTCACTTGTGTCTGTTCATCAATTTAGAGACTAATGGCACCACTACACTACAAGATCATTCATCATGTAACTAATTTGAAAGGATTGGTCAGGCCCCAAGGCCCTTGTGCTGTAGACAGTACGTGCACCCAAGCCCTGCATTCAACTGTCACCATTTAGCTTATTTGTATGTCAGCTAGTACAGACCAAACTAAATGGCTGCTGCTATACTGCAGGCAAACTGCTGTATGTCACCTACCTGTCCAGCAGGAAGCAGTCCTTTAGTGCTCGAAAGCGGTTGAAAGATTCACTCTTGATTCATTCGCTTGCCGTTTTTCCTCAGTAGACCTGCTTTCCATTTCCTCAGTGTTCCGTGCACATACACTGTTTTCACAGGAAGAAATTTTGTTTAGATGCTTTGTTTTATCAACATGCATCCCTCACCTGTGCGCTCTCATTGTTGGTCCCGACAGAAATAACCCATTGAGGTGGAGGCAAGTGGCGCTGCAGGCAGTCATCATGACATATGTCTAGAGGCCCATAAGTGATTAATTTGTATGAATCTATATTTTGGCTTTAACTAAAAAGCGTCAGACCTCCCCTTTAAGTAAAGAGAATGCAATATTTGCATGTGGAGAAGAAAAAGTTGATGGAATTGTCAATGTATCCTCCATTGTCCCCTTTGCAATATATTACTCAATAATCTGATTGACAGTTACACTGCAATCTAATTCTCTCTCCTATCCGTATCACACTCAACCCCCTCACTTTGTCTCTGCTCTCACAGATGATTATGTAACAATATCTTATATATATATATATATATATTTATATATATATATTTATATATATTTATATATATATATATTTATATATATATATATATATATATTTATATATATATATTTCTTTCTCTCAACAGCTGCATTTCACATTGAGTCCTGATTCATCTCACCTTTAGTTCAAGCGCTTTCTCATAAATTAATGGCTATATGCAATAATAGGATCATTGACTATATTCTAAATAAGAAAATAATTTGATTTAAGGTGCTTAGTTTCTCTCGGAATATTCTGACTAATGACTGGGGGTGCATGCATAACACCCCTGCATTCTAAGATTCCTTTGTTGAAGTCGACCTGAAACTTTCTGTCATGTTGGTACATTTTGAGTGTTTTCTCGAATAAAACACATAATAACCCTTGTGTTAGATACATTCGTAAAGTATCCTTGCTAATTTTGTTATTTGTTAGTGGGTATTCTACTATGGGTAGTCTACAAATCATGTAGACTGATCAGACCATGTGTCATAAAGCAGTTTGACTGCCATACTGTACATGTACACGCTGCACCATGAAGTCCTGCTGGAGTTTTCGGAGCCCTTTTCTGACATGTACAGTATGGCAGTTTGACTGCCATACTGTACATGTCAGAAAAGGGCAGTCAAACTGCCATACTGTACATGTCAGAAAAGGGCTCCGAAAACTCCAGCAGGACTTCATGGTGCAGCGTGTACATGTACATACACACCATTGTTCAGGTGAAGATGGTCAGAAAAGGTTGTTTACATGGCTGTGTCAGTTTATACGTCATCCTGTCTGATACGTATAGTATTTTCCTAAAAGGGTTCTAATTGAAATATTGTGTTCTTTTTAAATGTAGCAACTGTTCCCGTTGTCCTTTCTCTAGTCATTCTCTGTATAACCCCTCCCCCCACCTCTACAAGTCTTTCAAACCACAGTGGGACTGCAGCTTAATGGAGCTGGAAGCCAGAATCAATCCTAACGAGTTTTAATCTTTGACCCAATCTACGGAGGCCAATCGCTAATTAAAATATGCCCCGCTTACCTCTCTCTTGCCCCCCCCCCCCATCTCTGTAAACACATTAATTTAGAGAGAAGACGAGGTCAGGTGGATAGGATGGAGAACAAAGCAATGGGAAATGGGAAGATAAGGAGCAGAATTTGGCTTTGAAAAGTCAATGAATGTCAGGGATGGAGATTTCAGGGGCAGCAGAGAATGTAGAAGGTTTGACTGGTTATGCATTTGTACCACACACACACACACACACACACACACACACACACACAGTCTGATTTGTCTGTTTATCAACACAACTGATTGATTGACTGACAGAAAGTGTCTCTTAGGTTGACAGAACTCAATGTCATTCATTGTGTCTCTCACTCTCACTTTGCTGCACTGTCACTCAGAATATCTGATCTGCATTAAAGTATGGTTTTTGGCCACGAGCCCGGCCGTTCTCTGTCGCCACGATTCCTAAACTTGGGTATGCACAGTTACATAAAAGAGTATACCAAAAGATATGGAGTATCCTTTCAAAATCCTCTATAAAAAAGAGCATGTATTATGTTTTAGCCTGCCCGTTCTCTTACTCTGACTGAATCTTACTCCACATGCCTAAACTTACCCCCAGAGTAGAGTAGGGCTGAGGTTGAGTCTTCTGGAAGTACCCGCTGTGTGTTCACTTCCTCCGGGGGTAGGAGAAATATAACCCTTTAGCGCCCACTACATTACTACCTAACTTGCTCAAACACGGATAAATGCTGGAAATTCCCATGACCAATGCTGATTGGACCAGCACAGTGGAACTGTTGAAACTATCTACTCCGGGGTTTCAAGAACCATGTCTGACAGAACAACATTAGCAGTGCTAGTTTAGCCACTGGTGGTTACGTCAACAGCTAAAGTGCGGATGAATCCATATCAGCGAGAACTGTTGCGTATCATGTCAGTTGTTATTTGATGAAATAAGAGATGAGACTGATTTAAGAGCTCATAACACTGTCATGTCTTTTCACAACAAACTTACTTTTTGTCTACAAATACAGCAAAATAACAGTTTGTCATCTGTTGAGGGAAAAAGTTATAAGCATTTGTGTGTTTCAGGGCTACAGGGCTTAAAAAAATTGTGAATCAGTAATGAAAAAGAATGAGGTAGTGTGTAACTGTAGAGGTCAGGACAAGGTTTCCATTTCTTTAGAACAGCAGGAGTGTCTGTCTGACAGAGAGAGGGTCCTCTGTCATCAGGGGGTATCAGCATGTTTCACAGTTACGGTGAGGAATTAGTCTGTGTGAGTGTGTGTGTGTGTGTGTGTGTGTGTGTGTGTGTGTGTGTGTGTGTGTGTGTGTGTGTGTATGTGTTAGAGTGAACCTAGCTGTGTGGAGCTGTTCACATGGTGTAGAGGATGTTTAAAGGACATGCCTGCAGTGTCTTTGTCTTTTGGGATGTGTGATGGCATGTTAGTGTCTCTTTTTCCTTCTTCCTTTGGCGCTACAGAATACATTTGGTGACTGACTTTGCTGCTGTTTTGGTGAAATATAATGCTAAATGTAGCCACTTAGCTGTATCTTATGAAATGCTGTCTTTGCTGAAATGTTTTGTTACGTTCCTAAGGGCGACTGCGTGCTAAAGTTTGTAATCACATGAACACACTGCATACAGCACAATAAACGAGCTACCACATTCATGGCTCTTTTTGTCAATCATTGTGTGCGAGTTGGCTGACTGTCATGTTTTCCAGTAACCTCTAGTGAGGCTCAACAACAACAGGGTTGCGCTACCTTAGTGTCTTAGCTTACATGAACCATTATGGGTTTCCTAAAAGGGGCAGGGCAGCAAAACTCACCTGACACAGATATATTAAATGGCTTTTCAGTGGGCCGCCCCATTCTTGAACCATCTGACTGTCAAGGTCTACTATTCTTTACCAGCCTACATCTGTTACCTTCACTGTCATATGATCTCTTTGCTCCTCCACCTCTGGTTGTTAAGCCTATGTAGTCAAGTCAAGTCAGTTTTCTTTGTATAACATCAAATCATAACAAAAGTTATCTCATGACACTTTACAAGAAGAGCAGGTCTAGTCCCGCAGACGCAGGATTGTCAAGCACACCCAGGCTCAATGTGAATGGCCATCTGGTTTGGCCGGTTGGGGAGAAAGAGAGCAGGACAACAGAGGGCAAAGACGGAGGTGGATAAAGGAAGACAGAAAAGAAAAAAGAGGGACAGAGTTAAAGAGAGAGGGAGGGCAGGGAGAGAGAATGACAGACAGACAGGCACGTGAACAAGACGGAAGGAGAAAGACAAGTGGAGAGAAAGACAGGGGCAAACAGCCCAGAGCTACAACAGCAGCAGAAATAATGTTAAATTAGCTTCCAATACAAACACAATGCTGATATTAATGTTCTTACAGTATTGAGAATACTAATGTGAATACAAGTCGTGCTACAATGATGTTAAGGGTGGCAGCCTCCTCAGGTCTGTAGCCTCCTCCAGCAGCAGCAGCAGTCAGGGATCTGGGAGGTGGGAAATCACAAGAGTCTTTTTCCTCTGAGTCTTTTGAGACTTCCTGGTGCAGTCAGATACTGATGTAGCTGTTGTGCCTCACCATTATTTACCATTAAACCATGGTTGGTGTTTTCTGTGTGTTTTTGTTTGACCTGCTGCTTTTACCAGCAAACATGAGACACGCTTACCGTAAATTCTGGACTAAAAGCCGCGACTTTTTTTCGACGCTTCATGCCCCGCGGCTTATGCTCCGGTGCGTCTTATACGATGATTTTACCTTCACCCTGGGGCTGTGGCGGGCAGCGGCAGCGGGCAGTAATTCCCTATTGTTCCTGATGGTAGCTCCAAGTACCGTACTTAGGGAAATTCCTAGCCAAATGTTATGGTAATTTCTCTAAGTACTGTACTTGGAGCGTCCAGTCCATATCACGGTGCAGTGTAAAAAGAGCATCACACGATATTTTCAGTCATTTGTACTCACGCTCAAGACGGAGAGCAGAAGAAGGAATGCTTATGATGCAGCTTTCAAGTTAAAGGCAATCAATCTGGCGGTGGCAGATGGAAATAGAGCTGCAGCACGTAAGTTTGGCATAAACGAATCGATGGTGAGACGCTGGAGGCGGCAACATGACGAACTGACCCAATGCAAAAAGACGACAAAAGCTTTCAGAGGTCATAATAGCAGATGGCCCGGACTTGAAAACGCTCTGGAAGACTGGGTCAACACGCGAGAACGGGCGGCCGAGGTGTTTCCGTCGTGCACCGCGGCTTATTTACCGGTGTGGCTTATACATGTACAAAGTTGATTTTTTTTCCCGAAAATAAGCATCTGCGGCTTACATAACGGTGCGCTCTGTCGTCCGGAATTTACGTTATATTTCAGCATTTCCATCGTTTCTGGTCACCCCCCTTTTTTGTCCCATGACTGTCTATTTGGCAGGGTCATGTCTAAAATGTTTGAAGGCTACATGCCCTTCTGTCAGTCATTCATGCCTCATGGAATGAACAACAGAATTGTGTCTTGTACATTAGCTCTGTGACTAATATATTCCATTAGGAATGTCAACTTATCCCTGCATCCTGAGTTATTGTTGTTGTTGCTGGTCGGACTGACCCTCCGGCCACCAGGAAATAACCTGATCCTCCCAATGGGCTGCCTCCAAGTGTAGCAGTGGTGGTCATTAAAGGAAGTTGAGTGACATGCTCAGATCCAACACACACACACACACACACACACACACACACACACACACACACACACACACAGATGAGAGGAGCTGGAGGGATGGCAGCGTGGGAGAAGCTGGTCTTGAGTCAATCAGTTCAGTCAAATCACAGAAAGACGCATATCAGTAAAGTGTGCAAAGTTGTGGAACAGAGGAGAAAGCAGAGCTGACAGAGCCAGTCAATATCTTGACAGTTCATCTTCAAGTCAGAATAAACTCAGTGTCTCTCAGTGCTCATAGGCTTAGGTTTCTGCACAGGGATCAAAACTAGATCACATTTGAAACCTTTCAAATGTTTTTGAGATATGGGAAAAAAAAATAGTCGCAGACTTGCTTGAGTTTAGTCTTCCTTTCAACTAGATTTGAGCTAATAACACTCTAAAGGAATGATTCAACCTGGATGGGGACAGGTATAATTTATCTCATGGTTTATGAGGAAATGCAATAACTTGGACTTTGTCAGTGTTAATGAAAGACAACCAAACCATTAACAAATTTGTTTTATTAATGGCAGCAACCCACTGAATGATTTTGATGACATTTACGTACACATCGTGAATCTGAATGGAATTCCAACAGCTAGAAAAACTCCATCTGAAGCAACATCACATGAAGTAATCTGTTTACTGAGGAATAATATAAATTGAAATTGACTAGTTCTGACTTCATATGATTTCTGACTTGGAAACCGAGCTATACTGTCTAAACCAAACCAAGTTTAATCCTGTATTGGTTCCATATGGAAGGGGGGGCGGGGGGGTTCTGGGTATCAGAGCAACTTCCTGAATGATCATTAATAATTAATCAACTTTTAGGGGCTTTTTCTTGTGATTTGTGGCTTTCAAAATGGCCGCTCTCCTTCATCAGTGGTCCAGGTGGTGTGATGAGACGCAGCTTGGTCTTTTTCTCACTCTGTAGTGGAGTCTGAAGTCAGGCCGATCTTCAGCCATCTATATGAAGTTAGAGGGAAACAAGAGCAGTTTAATTGGAGAGGCTTTGACATGGTTAGGGGTATTACAAGTGTTTGAGAAATGTAGTCATACTTAGTAGGGTCACTGTGTCCTGTACTCCCTCCCAGGCTGCTTCACACACTGCTACACTCTGAGGACCTCCAACTACATATTTGTAGACTCTGAATCCATTTGCTTTGATCATGTCCATTGCACACTATTCACTGTGGGTGTTTGCTCACTGGCTGTCAGCTTGATAATCCCCCACCACCACCACCACCACACACACGCACACACACACACACACACACACACACACACACACACACACACACACTCTATCTCCCTCTGGCACTGGTAAACACAGCAACCTGACTTTCAATAAGTAATTCTCCCTCAGCGCTATGGCTTGCTACCAGAATTTTATAAGAATTGATGGAGTCTTCTAATCAACCCACATACACACACACACACAAACACACACACACACAGACAAGGATGAACACACTCACACACACCAGCAGAATTGACTGATTAATGGCGTGACAGTCGTGACAGCAATGCGATTGTTACCGACCTGCAGCAGCACAACAACCACTTACATTACCAGCAAAAGTAGACCAGAACCTAGTTAAGAATTCAGAGTGAAGACAGAAGGTCAAAAATCAATATCCATCCATCCATCCATCCATCCATCCAAACATCCATCCATCCATCCATCCATTTTCTACCACTTATCCTGTTAAGAGTCGCAGGGTGGCTGGAGCCTATCCCAGCCGCTACAGGCGAGAGGCAGGGTTCACCCTGGACAGGTCACCAGGCCATCGCAGGGCCAACACATAGAGACAGACAACCATTCACACTCACATTCACACCTACGGTCAATTTAGAGTATCAATCAGCCTCGTCCCCTCTTGATGTCTTTGGACTGTGGGAGGAAGCTGGAGTACCAGAGAGAACCCACACAGGAACAGGGAGAACATGCAAACTCCCGACAGAAAGATCCTGTGCCCGAGCCGGGGCTCGCACCGCAAACCTTCTTGCTGTGAGGCGACAGTGCTGACCACTGCACCACCGTGCCGCCTAAAATCAATATCCACTGTTACTTACAAAAATGAAAACAACCACTTAAAAACATATAAATATTATTTATAACTTGTTGCTTTATTTTTTTTTAAAAAATACTTTAAATTGCTAAATTATATTAGATTGCAATATAATTCAGACTTGAAGTGGTTGGAGAGATGAAACAGCCTCCCAGTCTTTCAGAATAATTTTGATCCATTTATTGCTGTTAAATTAAAGATAAGTTGGCAGCAGTAGTCACCCACACGCAGCTCCGGGGGTCAGGAGTGAAAGTTGGGGCGGTGTGCAACGAGATTTTGCACCATTTCTGACACCTCTACAAACACGAATTTGATGACTGAAAGAAACAATGCGATGGAGGTTTTAAAGCCCCTTTTCTCCTGTTTCTCATGATCTTTGCAGATATCAATCAAACCTGGTCAATCATAAGTTTGGCAACTGAAGACAATTCTGATTTATTGATTTGTTTGACTGATTGACTTATTGGGTAACTCACCCGCTTACGTCGTCTACTTTGTATCATCTCAGCCTCGGCGGAATACTGGGGTATTGCTGGGTAAAGTCTTTTATACTTTTCTTGAGTGTTCTATTTCGCCGCTTGAAGCCTTGCCTGTCTGTTGTCCCTTACTAGTTTGAGCAAAAAACACTGACAGAGCATCAGGCATAACGCTGCCTCCATGTTGTCCGTTGCTGTTGTTGTGATGCACACAAGTTATGCCAGGGAACTCTTGGCCGGTGAGTCCACCCACACTGACATAGTACACAGTGCTAGTGGAAACGCACCCAACCCCACCCGACCCGAGCCAAAGTTAGACAGTGGAAACGCACCCTTAAAGGACGAGTGAGGTTGCGTTGTAATCACTAGTTCACACTAGTTCCTACCCTCTGTAGCATTGGATCTGTGCGTCTGAGGTTTCAAGTAAATTGTGCAACATCATCAGCACAGTACACTGTGATTTAGCCTCCTTCATCCTTTCAAACATCAGCATTGATTCGTGGGTGAAGCTGAATCATTACCGCTAGCCTGGAGCATTTTAGTTGATTCTGACATTATTTGTGTGTGCTATGTTGAGCCTCCTAAAAGCAGAATTCCAAACATTCATCCATCCATTCATTTTCTACTGTTTATCCTGTTAAGGGTCGGGGGGGGGGGGGGGCTGGAGCCTATCCCAGCAGCTACAGGCGAGAGGCGGGGTTCACCCTGGACAGGTCACCAGTCCATCTCAGGGCCAACACACAGACAACCATTCACACTCACAGTCACACCTACGGTCAATTTAGAGTATCAATCAGCCTCGTCCCCTCTTGATGTCTTTGGACGGTGGGAGGAAGCTGGAGTACCAGAAAGAACCCACACAGGAACAGGGAGAACATGGAGACTCCACACAGAAAGATCCCGTGCTCGAGATGGGGCTCGAACCCAGAACCTTCTTGCTGTGAGGTCACAGTGCTGACCACTGCACCACCGTGCCGCCATAAACAGAATTTAGATTAGAGATTATGTTGATCAGGATTAACATGTAGGCTAGCCATTTGAAAAATGCTAATATTTGGAGAGAAACAACTAGTTTTTAAGAACATTTTTTGTGTGCAAATAGTGAATATTATTTGCTGCTACTTTCAAATAATGTTTGTATCGATGCTCCCCCGGTTTTACAGGATGACAGGCTGGACGCCTCCTGGTTTCAAAAAGTCTGATATACAATTTGAAAATACTTCCAAACACAAATTGTGATAACTCATCCAAGTGTTCACGCAAGAAATCTCGGTCTTCAGTTGTTATCACTAGGGACATAAAATCTATTCAACCAAAGTATAACAGCAGCTGCAATTAAACCTACATCCAAGCTGATGGAATTGATAATGACAATTCATCAGTTGTGGTAAATGTTAAAAAAAGAAAATAAAAAAGTGCCCTGAAGAGACTCCTTCACAATCTGACAGTTTTACTTTGTGGATGTCTGAATACCTCCACTATGGCTCCACAGCTTCATCATTAATGTTCCGCTGGGGAAGAAGAACATATAGGAAGTTATTTCATGAGGTCTTTTTTATTGAAGCTGCTACAATGCAATATACGACACGTTCTTTCAAAGGCTCTAATAAAATCGAACTTGAGGAAAGTTGCAGGATAGTTTGTGGAGGTTTTTTTTGTTGTTGTTTATAATCAAAGGTGTTTATTTCTAATGCAGCTAAATTCAGGTGCCCACATTCTAATGCACACCAAGGAGAAGTCGTTAAGGGAGGGGTAACGATTATTAATGAGGCCGGCATTACATTCATGCCTTGAAATATGAGCCTGTTGTTTCCCTCCTGCCTGTTCATGATTGAGAGAGGCGCTGGTGGATTCTGGCATCAAAGGAGACATAACTGGCGGTGTGTAACGGCATGCCTGACACTCACTGAATAGGTGAAGCACAGTTTGGGGACTGAAGCGGTTAATTAAAGTTTCATTTTTAAAGGCATTAAAATGTCTGTAAAGTTTTCATGAATGTTAAACATGCCAATTATACTTCTAGTTAGAGTGTGTCAGGAATACTACAGTACAATTCTCAAGCCCCTCCATCCCTCCTTTTTCTACAATAACAGGTACAAAATATGACTCAGACTTGATTCCTGATCAGTGGACTAATATTTAGTCCAAACTAAATCTCACTTTAGTCTGGATCAAACTGGAACCTTGTGTGGTTTCTTTGCAGTGTGAACATTTTTTAGATGGTCACTGGAATTTGATGAAGGCTATTTTTTTTTAATCAGCGTTTCGTTTAGTCAAAAGTACATTTTTTTAGACAGTGAGCATTAATCTGATACAAGTCTACATTTAATTTAAAAAATTTAATTATTATATTTATAATATGGGAATTATAATACATAATTAGACTACATTACATAATTGCTTTTCCCTTTCTGAAGTTGTGTTCAAGTACATTTTTGTTCACGGTGGTATTTGGAGTATGTGCATGTCGTGCAAAATGTGTTCGGTTTTTTGAACCAGTGTTGAAAGGCGTGTATGAGCACTATTCTCACTGATATTCATGAGTAGACCTTGACATTAGGTGGTCATTAGAGTTCTAAGAGTAAGAGAAATTCCTCTGACTTCTTTGCTTACATCCACTTGTCACCTTTTTACATCTCTCATACCAAACTCAACACGCCATGGTTTTATGAATGGGAAATGACGCCTCTCCTCGCCTCTCCTCTGATTAAAGTGGAAGTTAAGTTAATAGTTTCACATTCAGCTCTCATGCATGAGTGGGTACACATCGTGAGCGGGGCACCGGTGTGTGTGGTTGTTTCCTACCGAAGATGTATTCACCTTTGCCTTTCAGTTTAGTGGGGGCATCAACAAGTACAACTTAAGTCTCATTTCAATTGAAAAATGTGATGTGCCAGTTTTAACCTTTCTCCTGGAGGTGGAGAGTTTTACATCAGAAGGCTATTCTCGCATCCATTTGCACAGAGGGGAAATTTCCCTTTTTTTCTGTGGTTTGTGGAAAACTTAATTTGAAACTTAAAGCCCCCGGTATACCAAAACAGTTTTTAGTGAAGTAGCAGACATTTTTCTGTTACCCCTCTCTCCTCTGTGCTGCATTGCAGTGCTTAGAGCAGCTAACTGTTAATAAGCTTAGCACAATGAATGGTGTTAGGTGGGAAGTGTGACCTTATCTCATTCAAAAGTCATCAAATACACTAAAGGCCTTTGCCTGCATTAATAGAAGTCAGGTTGTGTATTGTATTAACAGTGAAATAACAATTTAGAATAAGGAGACATCGGTATTTTAGAATCAGACTCATATCTACTACTTTTCTGATTGGGTGTAGTGATTTGATGCAGCATCTCAATATTATGGCTAACAAATCTAAGCATTTGTTGACAGCTAGAAGAATGACATAAGGTAGTAGACATGGCTGACTTTGAAAGACAGGATTGGAGGATTACGTAAAAGACAAACCACCATCTTGAGCCCGATCTATCTGATGCTAACACTTCCCACTCGCCAGCATTCATTGTGCTAAGCTAACTAGGAATCCCCTGGTTGGTCTCAATTCCATAATGCATCACATATGAGAGAAGGGTATCTATCTTCCTGTCTGGCTCTGGGGACGGTGGAAAATAATAAGAGTTTCCCCTAAAAGTCAGAATGTTCTTTTTAATGACTTTAATGAGGCAGTTTAAGTTTGATGATACTGAAGATGTGAAATAACACAAATGATTCTCTTGAGTGGGTTTTTATAAATCTGTCAAACGCAAAAGTCCCAACTGCATATCAGAACAAATCGAGATAAATAACTTAACAAACGGTATCCTTTCATGCACTGTGCTGTGAAATGACACAGGGAAAACTGTAGACTGGCCATCTGAGGTACTTCAGGGTGAATCATTAGTAATGCAACAAGCTGCCCTTTTGTTATCATCTCAAACTTATACATTTTTAACATTTCAATCTGTTGACAGTGAGGGATGCCAACATGAAAAGCCTGGAAAGCACCAGAGCTCGACAGTAACCAGCCAGCAGCTTGTCTGATGTTTTATTTTTTACAGAAGAACAAAAGAAATTTCAACAGGATTTGTTTGAGTTGACAAGGGCACAGCAGGTGTTCCCAAACCTGAAAAATTAGGCTTTCGATGCCCGCCCACAGGGTACACAGCATAACTAACATATTGTACACTCACACACGGTGATTCTCATAAGTAAAAATACTACCAAACACAAGCAAGTGACAAAATAGCTACAAATTGCTCCTCATTGTATCCTCGACTTAATATGTGGGTCTAATAATCAGTTTGAATCACCTTGATATAACTGTCATGTAGACTATTATGTTTCAATGGATCAAAGATCCCTGGTTTGGGCATGTGAGTGTGTCTGTGAGAACAAACTAGCAGTCTGACCGCACGTTCTTTTCTCTTTGTTCTGAATTTCTCCCATTTTTATCCGTCTTTCATTAAAAAAAAAAAAAAAAAAAAAAGCTAAGTATGATCGGGGCAGGCAGCCAAACACCAGTGACTAAGCAACCGCAGCATAATGAGCTTAGATACGATCCTGTAGGTCAGTAAAATAGCTTCAACTCTGAAAGGCGGAGACATCCTCGGGTCTCCTGTTTTATACTCAACAGGCATCTCAGCAAGCGCACCAAATCAAGGTTTTATGCTCTATTGAAGTTCTTTTTAGAGGAAGTTCCAGCTGTCTGCCAGGTGAGATGATGCAGTAGTCAAACATAAAGTGGAGGTGGGGTTGTAGCCCGCTGATCTGTTGATTCGCACCTATAATACCACAGCTGCTCTCTGTCAGCACCTTCAAGCAGCTAGAAAAGAACCTCTGTCACCGCTTGCCCGCCTCTTAGCCTGGCTCTATGTCAGCATCCTTGAATAGAGTCTGCTGAGTTGCCTGAGACAAGACCTACTTCCTGAATATATTCGTGTATGAATAAGTCTTCAAATTGCTATTTTACAATTTGAATTACTCCTTAAAATTAAGCCACAAAACTGATCATGCATCTTACAGCTCATTCAGCTGCATTCACCATGCAAACTGCTTCTCTTTATGTCTCAAAGTTGATCATGGTGTTGACATTTTTAAGCATCACAAGCACAAAAACGTGCCGAGCCCTCTGTCTCTTCACGGATCAAATATAAATTGTGTGTTTTTACGAACTGGATTCAAGGTGGCGGCATGGCTCGGAGGTATAGAAAATTGATGGGATGGATGTAGTGGATTGGTTCTTTAGAAACAGTTGTTTAACATTCATCTAGAGCTGATGTTCAAGTTTACTTACGGAATCTGTTCGTACTTTGTGCATTTTGAATATAAGGTTGTACTGTATGGTTAAAGTTTAAGTGTTATCGTGTGAGATGTCGTGCTTTTCCACACTTCGTTTAAAATAATTTGATTTATTAATTTTTTTATTTGATTAAATGTGGTGGAAAGATAGATAAAATTACAAAGAACAAGCGATTAACTTTCGCATGCAATCTGGATCAAATTGTTATCCTGGATCCTGGAAACTGTTTTAGGGCATTGGAAGGATTTAGCTTTAAGCTTTTCCATTTGAAATGAGTGAAAGACGAATGTTTTGGCTTACAGAAATCATATTGATATGATTTTATTCCAGATCTGTGGCCTAAGACCTATTTTTTGGTATAATTGTTGACATTGCTAGAAAAATATGAGCATCTTTGATTCCATTTGCTTCGGTAAGGTACTTCAGTCAGAGGGATCGGGGAGATAACATGGATTCTATGATCTGGAAGACATGAAATATCGGATCATGAATATCATCCTAAATGTTGAGATGATGTTCATGTTCTGTGTACTTGTTGCCTCCTTGGTGGAGTGTTGTTCTGTTTTTTTTTTTATTTTAAACCTTTCCATCTTTAATTGCAAGATACTGGGAAATTATTGTTACACTGTGGGAAAAGAATTGTAGTATTGTTAGTAATGTTGACAGAATCATGTGGAATACTGTCCTTATCCAAAGCACTAACCACATCAATGTTCAGTTTGCAAGTCGTTATGAACCTCTGCTGCCATTTTTAAAGTGGGTTGAAAGCCTCTTTGGCATCTTTGAATATATAAGGGCTTAGCTGCCCAAATATAGATGATATATGGGGATTTAAGTAGTCGTTGGCTTTAGAGTATTCGGTCTAATGAGAGCAGTACGGTATGCTGTCACTAGCTGCTCCTTGGAGGAATATGTTATGAAATCTTTATGGCGTTCACATCAGAAATTAATCACTTTGATGTGTGCGACCATTTCCAGTCTCAGCGATGATGATATACTGCATATGTCGTATGTTCCAGTGTCCACTAAGTCAGTGGCAGAATCTCAAACCTGTAACAGAGATACCGTGTTTATTTTTCATCTCCTGTTGCCGTTGTCTTTTAGGCGAGAGGGAGGCACACTAAGACAACCTGTGACTGATTGTTTGTGTTTGAATGTGTGTGTGTGTGTGTGTGTGTCATGCCGACATCAGTCAGCCTCTCCTGCTTGGCTGTGTCTTTAGCAGCAGAGATGAATCGTTGATTCTTACCAACTCCTCAAACAATTCTCTGCTCTCCTCTTCGCTTAACTTTGAGTTAGACAGGCGGTCTAAAGATAGAATGGAACATTGAGGACTGCTCTACCGCTCTGCTCTAATAAGCAATGATTGCTACTTTGTGTTTTTTTAGTGGCTCACCCTTTGAAATAAGAAGAGATGAATCAAGCGTGTTGTTGGGCTCTACTGCCACTAATGAATATTTATTACGCAAGATTTGGGTCTAACTCTGCAGTGTACGATCACCTTTAATCATTACTAATCATGCCTAGATGAATAGAGGCTTAATTTTGTATCGTATATATTAAAAGTCTTACCATTTAATTTGACTAAACATATATTCTGCCTGAAAAAAAAAGACATGGTGTACATTTAGGGCACTGGGTGTCTACTAATTGGGTCAAGGTATACGGTTAAGGGACTGCAGACTGTATACTAACTGACTAGATGGTCTGGCGTTTGGGTACTGGGTAAGTGGTATACAGTTATAGTAGGGTAAGTGGGTGTTATTTGCTCAAGCTAAGAGAACAGAAGTTTATCTGATGTTACTGCATCCCCTCTGTTCTTTTCACTTTTCTTGACTAGAATGATAGCTGTTCTTTATCTTCTCATTGTAAACACAGATGTCGGCTCGAATGCAACAGGTTGGCTGAGTCCTACATCCTGAGCATATACGCTCAACCGAGTCTGTAGTAAATTGCCTTTTTTATGCGTGGGAGAGTGCACATACAGTATGAAAATGATGAAAAGTTTGGCAGCTGCTCTCACTGTCCTGATGGTGGGTATGGGAGAAGAAGAATAAAAGATGGAGGTGGAGAAAGTGAAAAAAGGTAGAGAAGTAGAGAACTGCTGGTCAGTGCTTTTTTGGCTCAACAATTAAATGAGGTGACTTAAGGATTTTGAGGAGGCTCAGCAAAGCTGCTGTCACCGTAGGTCTCATTTGTTAGTCAAAGTACCGTCCGTCTCAGCTCACCGCAAAATACACCTTGGCCTCTCTCTCACTCCTCTTCCAACATCCTCGTCTGCTGAAGTTGCACTCTGCATTGTGGCAGAAATGACAGGAAAGCTCTGACGATAATCCCCTCCCCTCCTTTATCAGCCCCTCTTCCTCAGCCCCAACAAAGACTGTTTCCTCATACAGTATAAGAGGATATGTGCTCCAGGTTTCTACTAAAGTGGGAGCACTGTTCACACTTTTTTATGATGGAAGAGATACTGTCAATGATATATATATATAGACAAAAACCTGCACACATATCGCATGTGTTACTGCTAGTTTTGAAGAGTACTTTGCAGCTGGAAAGTTTCAGTGAGTGACATCTCATCCTATGATCTGGTCTGTTTCCAGATGCCAAACCTTGTTGTGCTGTCTCTGCTTTTACACTCTTGCCAACTGTATTGACCCTCAATAAATGGAAGGGCTCGAAAAGTCTCTCAGAACATCCGAGTCACTGCCCAGATAAGATAATACTTTATTAATCCCCCACCGAGGAAATTCCTGGTGTCACAGCAGTAAAGATGGCCAAGATAGAAGGGCAAAAACAGCAGAAGCAGCGAGCTAAAATAAAGTGCACGACAGTAGCCTGGTTTCCATGTCAAGGTGAAGTGAATCTACTGTTTGCGAAAAAGAAATTTGAATTAGGTGTGTTTCCATCAAGTGGTTGAAGTGAATAAGCTACGACCAAAGATGAAGTTACAGGCAACCTTCCCTTACATGGCTGTAATAAGGTAGAAAAGTAGAGGTTACAACATGTAAACAAAACAAGTACAGTAGTTCCCCTGGCAACTTCCCCATTGTGATGCATATATTTTCATGGATGAGACTGAGGAATATGTGATCTCCTCATCATTCAATACGTATCTGATGCTGTTGTTATGAGGTGGGTAAGAGGCCGTCAGCGGCATCAGCTGTCACATGAGTTCGATATTCGCTATGTCAGAATTTATTCTGCAGATGTGTTTGCGGTCTCCCATTTTATGCAACAACTTTTCAGATATGTTAAAAAAAAAAACACACACATCCGCCAAGCATAAAAAAAGGAATCCCCTTTTCGAATGCGATACGACCAAATGCGCATAAAAACAAGATGAGATAAACCCAGATAGTTATCCAAAACAAAATTCAAGCTACTGTTTAACACAACCATGCTAGGCTAAGCTTGCTTCAGGTCAAGTACAAACAAACTTAAGCTCAACACTGCTGTTGATGAAATGTGCTATAACAAGTTGCTTCAGACAAAAGCTAAATGGCAGACTCCGACGTGCCACACTCTGATATTTCTGTCATTGTTTTGTGTTCATGGTGCAACTGAACATTACAACTTTTAAATGACTGCTTCCATTATAAAGGCTGTGCGTGAGCCAGAGAGGTTACACCTCCAGGGTTTGTCCATGCAACCAAACTTACCAGCGTCTGATTACTATTGACAAAATGTCCTTCGCTGCAATTTCTAATCGCACCTCGCGTCTACTAAATATGTCTGGATATAATGCATTCTCATTATCTGTGTGGGAAACAGACAATAACGCTTGAAGTCACCTTTAAGTTGGTTGTGTGCATCTATTATAGCTTTAAAAACCTCCCGATGTGAGAGTTTTCACTACATCTGTCAGACTTTACAGCTGAACTCCAAATCAACTTCATGCATTCTATTGTATTCTTACCTTTTGCAGCCCAAGCAGTTTTTCTTAAAGTGCTCCATATGTTGCATAATAGACTTCTAGTTATCGACTGCTTTTAGATGTGAGTCAGACTTGAATTGTTAAAATGGGTGTGTTTTTATTTCATCAGTTTTTTTCCTCGTGACTCTTTTCTTTCCTTGTTGAAGTTCTGCAAGTTTAGGATTTAGGAACAGACAAATGGGAAATAAGGTTGGGTGACGGCACTAATGGCCCAATATGAGAGTATGATTTCAAACACACGCGTGCACACACACACACGCACACACAGGCACAGGCCCATCGTTCTTCCTGTGTTGGTCTTTTAAAACTGTGACATTTCTCTCCCTCACTTCCTCCTCTGTTCCTATTCAGACGCATTCTGATGGAGGGGGATGTTTGTCTTATCGTCCTCCACCAGCTGCAGTTTTGGATCAGGGATCTGGGGGTCTCTCCATCCCTCTGCTTTCCACACAGTTAATTGGGGGGGGGGGGGTGCGGACAATGATTTTGCATGCTACACACATATACAGTTACATGCAGGCACACAAACACTTTTAACAAAGGACACACACACACACACACACACACACACACACAGAGTCTCAGAGCTCATCCAGATTTCATGGCTGCACCTTGTGTTGGACCTCAGAGGCAAAATAATAACACGGAAGAGGAAATATTGTCAGGCTCCTTCTGTGCTGGCGCGTCGCCTTTACTGGCCTGATCTGCCGTCATGAGACGTTCGCCCTGCTAGACTCTGTAATGCCACCTGCCTGTGGCTGTTAATGACTACAGCCACTCTTTATTCCCCTATTCTCCTCACTCACTTAAGCACCTTAATGAACCACCTGTGGAGTGTGCGTGTGTGTGCGCGCCCATGTATATGCATGTGACGAGCTGCCTGAGGGTTGCCCTCCTGTGTATATGAGCCAATTATTTTTACTTACCTTCCAACGACTACTTGGAAATGAGAACAGAGGTGAGATGACTGGCGGCCACAAGTGTGTGAGAGGTTCCAGCTCATCAGCGAGATGAAATGAGCCTGGATTGAGTTAGTTTAGTTATTAGTTAGTTTACAGCTAGTTGATAGTTTGCATTTTTATTGATTTTTTAAATGGCTGGAAAGAAATATGTATACTTTTATTACAATTAATTTGACAATACATATAGCTGTTACACATCCATGTTCTTTTCAGTGGCTTCTTAAAAATAATTTTCTCCTCCATGTGCTAAAAAAGGCTTGTCGTTAAAACAATTAATGTACTGTAGTTTGCTAATATGTAATATTCATCAATCAAATGCTTAGTAAGTAATAACAACAATCACAACCCCCCACGAGAAAGAAAGACAGTTTATCAAACATTAATTTTGATGAATTAGTTACAAAGAATCATGTTTTTTTTTTAATCAACGCAGTTATTTCAGGAGCAATCTGACATGAATTGTAGCCCTGTGCTGCAACAAGTCAAAGTAGCAGTAGAACAATATTTAAGAATAGAACTAAAATACCAGGTAAATGACATCATAGCTGCAGCTATCAACCAATCGGATTGTGAGATTTTTACTACGAGTTTTATAGTTTGTCTCTTGTATTAGCTTCTATTTTTTGGAGCTGTAGGCCATCTTTGTGTATGACCTGTGAAATGGGTTCTGAATCCATAGAAAATAAAAGATTTTGATATTCAATCACATATCAAACAACATCGACGGTATTTGAATTTAGATTTTGTAAATGCTTGACGTGGCAAAAATGTATTCATGCTGTTAACTTTGAATTCATGAAATCACGTAATATTTAGCTAATTTTTGTAAAATCCTTTGACAGCCGGTCATGCCAATAATATGATAACTTGATTGTATTTTTACATTGTACAGTACTTCAAACAGCAAGGTCAGTTACTTCATATACTCCCAGAGTGGAATCTCAGGTTTGTGTCAGCTGCCACTGAGCATGAAAATAGAAAAGAGACATGCGTTGCCTTCAATAGTCACCAAAAATTGCATCATGAAAGTTTTTTTTTTTCCAGTGTGTTCAACAGGATTGAAAATATTGCTTTTAAACACATTCAAATAAAAAAACTACTTTTTGGGGGGCTTGTTTTACTCTGAGTAATTGGACTATCTCTCAAGATTTTTTTTCCAGACACGCTTCACCAGACCGGCTTAATTAATCCTCCACAACTGCTGACAGTTTCTCGTCACTGTTGCTGTTCTCAGGGCTTTTCTAATAAAACCGAGGTCCTAACAGGTAGCGCGGGTGTTGTTGCTGACAATAATACCTTTGTTTATGCTGCCCTCTGCATTGCTTTCAAATTACCTGACCACCAGAGGCAACAGTTTCAATCCAGCACAACTTCTCCTTATTAAACAGAATTCACTGGCTCCTCTGTGGTCCCTCAGCGTAGCCACAGGTGGTGACTGTGATTGCCATGTTTTGAATTTATTCCAGGGATGGCTGGAGTGCACCTGCATCGTCCATTCCTCAGTGAGCCAACAAGACTGTGCCTTTCTCCTAACTTCGGATCTCAAGTGGCAGCCTTTGGTTTATTCTTTGACGTGTTAGATCGCATGTATATGTTCTTTAGGTTAATCATTTTATTTAAGTGAAGAAGCCACAAACGCAGCAGCTGGCAGACATCCAGCAGTGTTTAATACTTGTATTGACTGACACATCACACAATCTATTTCAATCTCTTGCTATTCATGGCTCCGAAACAAACTCGGAGATTAGGACGGTGTCTGTTTCCTGAGCAAACACACACTTTTTCTGTATGGCTATTTATGCCCCCTGTAGCCAGGCTTCAGTCAGTGGACATGTTTACTTGGCTCAAGGTCTCACCAACAATTAACCTTGTGTGAAGTTTTCCCTGGACCTGCTGAGTGTGCAGGTACACAGCTCTAGTTTTGAAAGTGATATCTCACCCAAAAAAAGGATCTCAGGAGTACTCACAAATATGTTTCTTGAGCTTTACTCCCTGCCTTACATCTTTGTGGCTCCAGAATGCAGAAAGAGCCAGCTAGATTTAGGCTAACGGTGATTGATGGCTAAGAACAACTTAACTGTTCAAAAACATCTGTTTACAAACTCATTGCTGCATTATCTGGTATCATCCACATCCCATTTCTATCCAACCATATGCTCAGTAATCCCCAAACACTTTGGTTTGCTCATTCACGTCAGCGCCGACCTGGAAGTCTTATAGGGATTTTTTTTAGCTAAAATCAAGTTGCTTTGATTTCCTATGGCCGGTCGCTTGTAACTTTCTGTTAATGACTCTGTTCAATATTATTCATTATTAAAGATGGGAAGAGTTGTATCATTGACTCCTGGGGAAAAAAACAAAACAAAACAGTACAATTGTAGCTGCCAGCTTGGATGCACCTAGGCTTTATCACTGAACACCTGCTGGGCTGTCTGGGCACTCTAGCCTCCTGGTCTCCTGGGAGCTGAAATCTGCCTGCGGTTAGTTACCAGACAAATGGATTGTGAACATGGGAACACCTGGAGGTAATTTTATTGGAATGAATAAAGGCTTTAATAGACAGATATAGCTGACTAAAAGTTGATCATCTGTTTAAGTCATAATGTGATTTGAAATGATGTCATATTAGCTCATTCTTTATTACCTGTTAAATTATGACTGCTTGAGCTTTTATGTCCTCACATTTAAAATGACACCTGACTGCAGCTGCTGGATTGAGGACATTAACTCTCTGTAACAATGGAAGTCCCCGTTCCTGACTCAGCATTGTCCCTCATTGTTCTTCTTGCATTGCATATATTACTAACAGTGACCTTCGTCTGAGTTGCAGATATAACTTTATATGCAAAAGTTGAGATAACTTGGACAGATTTTGAATATCGTTGGTTTCATTATTTTGTATTATTTTCATGTATTGACCAATATTTATCAATTACAGGCGATATATAGGTTTATTTAAGGAATGGTATTGAGAAGGACCTTACAATATGATTCATCATATATTGAGATACAATTTTGTTTTGTGATACAATTACAGAAAGGTAAGCTTGAAATTCCACATGCTCTGTCTGGGTATTCTGATGACTCAACGGACAAATTCACCCTGTGATAAGACGTGACCCTTTAGCAGACTGCTGGTCACTCAGACAAACGGAACAGTGGAAAAATGGTAGCCCTCAGTGTCAGAGCGATAACCAAAGAGCTTCTACAAAACCTTTGGAGACAGCTGAGGAGTTGCACTCATCCGATGTCCATCATTTCATCAATTTTAACCTGTAAAACAAAGTAAAACAAGATGCAGATCATTATTACCAACACTCGTCAATGCAGTTCTGAAGCAGGTGCATGGGTGGGTCTGTGCAGTACCTTAAAGTTCGCAAAACAAACATTAAGCAAACATTAAAAACAATTGTCGCGTTAAATTAACGTTACTAGGGGCTGGAAACATTTGATACAAAACACTATGTTTACTGGTTCATGTGAGTTTACAATGTGTGTACTCAGATTCATTCATGTCATTGCTACTTGGAATTTACCCTAATGGAATGGTCAACAATTCATGAGATTCTTTCACTGACACACTCTTTTTGTTTTTTTTTGCCACGATCACAATTCTGCAAAAGCCCACTAACCTGGAGCTCTGGAAGCCAGGCAAATGTATTTGACACTTTGATATGGATTCAGAAGTATCTGCAGCTTTGGGCACCCTTACTGTACCTGCATGCGCGAGGAACGACACAGCAGGTGTTTTGCCACATGTAGAAGCAGCTCTACTCCCTGTTGGTCTTCTATTTCCTCTGACACAACGATACAGTTGTGAGTGTGGGTGTGCGCAGGAAGGAGCTCCGCAGGAAACTGATCTCCAAAGACGGCAAAGTTTGAGAACTGTCCCACTCGCTCAGTACAGTAGGTGGCGGAATGGCCTTTGTGCTCAAATGTCAGACTTCCTTTCTCCTGCCTTTTAAACTATAATCTCCATCACACCCAAATAGAAAAGCACACACCTCCATGCTGCATATAAGGAGCTTTTGTGGTATCTTTGCTCTGCATGTGTCTACTGCTGCCTATGTCTTCTTTATACAATCTCCATTTTGTAGTGTTAAATCTATAGACCATAACATTTTCCATCCTAAAGCTGGATTCACTGACGACCCTGGAAAAGTAAACGTCTTCAAATGGAATGGCTAATGGTGTGTGCATGTATTTATGTGTGAGTGTGTGTGTGGGGCTTCTTATGAGTGGAGGTTATTTTTTACAATCAGTAATGCTTGCTGTCAGAGTAGTGACACTTATTCCCTCTATACTGCCTCTCTCTCTCGCTCCTGCTGTCATTTCCTTGAGTTCGCCTACTCATTTTTATGTCTGTTTTGTGTGCGTGCGTGCACAGTAGTGTACATGTGTATTTAAGATTTGGGTGTATAGCCTTGAGTGCATGTCTGTTTAGATAGAACTAATCTCCCTCTAGAGATATAGGGAATAATAGAAACTTCATTCAGGATTTATGAGCAGTGTGCAAAGACATTCACTTTACCCTCCCTGTCTACTGATACACACACACACACACACACACACTCACACACTCACACACACACACACACAAATCTGACCCTGTGAGCTGGTCAGGGTTTGAGTTGACTCCCATTGCTTTCAAATGTCTATTTCTGTCTATAGGAACGGATGTTGTGCTTATATCTTGAGTGCACACACACACACACACACACACACACACACACACGATACTTCAGAGATTCCTATACATCAGGAGGTTGTTGGCTGCAGGAAATTAAAGACACCACAAATATGGTAAGCCTTATTTGATTACTGAAAAAACGCTGACCTTGATGACATTTCCCCAACTGGTAATGGTAGTAAACTGTATTTAAAAAAAACAAACAAACATATCAGTATTATTAAAACGTAATGATGCTGAGGAGGAGTGTGATTTTTTTTCCTCTCTCAAGACTGAAGTGAAACATTCTTACGCACCTGCATCTGGGACAAGTGGATGTGCAAATGGTTCATTGGTCAATATTAACAACAACAAAAATATGATTCAGTTCAAAGAACTCCAAATAATGGACTCTTATATTTCTGAACCTGTTCTCACAGTCCCATAAAAGTCGACCTGACCTTGATCAATCAAGGTCACTGTCGTTACTCTATCATTATAGCCTTCATGATCCCTGACATCAGTGTTGTGCACTCAGATGGGTTTTGAAATGAAACTCATTCAGTGTGCTCTTGCCTCACGTTAACATTCAAACATCAGTTTCAACCAATGATCAGAAGTGAGGTTCAGAACCTCGCTATTGGGTGATTGAGATTTAGCGTGAGACTTCCATGACCACTTCTCTGATCAGTGTCTGCTGCCCCCCTACCTAAATGATATTCAACTAGAAAATTTGTTTTGTCAGAAGTCAGCCACATATATTTGGATCAAAGCTAAACGGGGGATTAGTCAGCCCCGTGACAGTCTGGCAAACCTCGTAGTGTCCCGCTCCAACCCCCCTCTGCCACTGCTGTTGTTGAGGTCACAGACCCGGTTGGACTTTTTTCACAAGTTTTTTTTTTTTAAACGAAGCTCCTCTGCGACCTTTTCATACAACAAGCCATCCTTCACGGTCCCGTGAGATGGTCACGGTCCTCTTGCCAGTGATGTTAGCAGCTCCCTGATCTCAGTGGCTCCCCAGGTGCTCATCTTGCTGAGGTGACAATGCGTCGGAAGAATATTTAGCCCTGTGACAGTCTGTAAGTTTCAAAACATCAACGCTGCTCTGGCTGCCAGCAGCGATGACATTCTTGAAGGGGTTTGATGCGGGAGAACCGGCGAGCGTTATGTTTGCGAGTTTGCGTCACCATCGACACCTCCGCCCACCTCACACCGAGCCGGCACATTAATGGCTTGGATTCACATAGCAGTGGAGGCGGCAATAAGTGTACTCCCGGTGGAGGAATAATGCCGGGCCAAATTTGACCCCCAATTTGCGACACTCTGTCTGAAACCTCGGACCAAGCGGCAAAAAAAAACGGGCGATAAGCGGCTCAGTGGCCAATGTGAAAGCACCGAGTTAAGGGTCAGGACTTTGTTGTTCCCTGTTAGTCTTTGACAGACAGTTTTTAAGATTTATTCACAGCAGTGCTTGTGTCAACTGGAACAAATGGAAAATACTCCTAGAATTAAAGTGAACAATGTAACGTACAGAGGATGAATGGTCCATTGACCTGCTCTGTGGTCATCTGTCCTTGTCCCTGACACTGACATGTCTCCACAGCAGCTGTTACAGCAGCGACAGCTCTCACCATCCATCCTTGTTTGGAGATGGTAAGAATATTTTGGCTGTCCCTCAGGCAGTCTGTCTAAAAATAAGAAAAATATAACTGTATGTCCTCCCCTTGTTAAATAAACCGTCAAATAAACAATTTCTCTGAGGATGGTGTGTGTGTGTGTGTCGAGGTATTTGTGTATGAGTGGGTGAGCTCTGTTTCCCACCTCCTGCCCCCTAACTCCTTTATTTCTCCCGATGCTGTAAAATATTAGAATGTGTCATGGTGAGAATCTTTGTACTGTATGTGCTGTTGAATTCAGGAAGGGAGGAGGGGAGAGCAGGATAGAATCGGACTCTTTAAGTTGTGCATTTAATTCATAGCATCGTTTATCTTCTCAGCTCTTTGTGAATGCTCATCTCTGTTTTATTCTTTGCCCACCCACCTCCACCCCCAATTAAACTCTCTTTCTCCATCTTTTTTCTTCCTCTGCTGCTTTTTTGTCTTCCCATTTCCTTGACTATCCATCCAGACTGTATGTCAAGAGGTTGGGAGCAGAAATAAAAAGAGTGGGAGGGGGAAGATTTAGTCACAATAGTGGGTGTAATGGGCACAATCGGTTGGCAGAAATGGGTCGATAAGAAAGGCATGGATTAATGAACATGTGAGAGAAAAGGTCCAGGCTTGCTCACAGTGAAAGTAGTTTTGGAGGGTTTTAGAAAGGCGGAGAAGTGCTTCACATAGAGGCCAGGAGACTTGGAGAATTGGGAACAAGGGGCAGCAGGACTGCATTTAATATCAGCCACACTATATATTATAGATAAAGGAGAGTTGTGAAGCCTTGAGTTTCTTTTCTGCCACTGCACAGCATGCCGTACCTCTGGCTGCCTTCTTTTTTTTCTTTTTTTTTTGTCACCCGCACAGAATAAAAAGGGAGAATGAGCAGCAAGAGAAGAAAGCACAGGGTTTATATTTTAAAGGAAGATGGAGAATATGAAGCAAACACAGGCAATAATACAAGACACACAGCAGTATAACACCAACACGAAGTCCTGCTGTAATTGCAGTTCTCTCATTTTGATGTAGTTGACACTTTCAAATGTGTTAAGTCGTCTTTGAGCTGTTATAACGTGAAGACTGAAAATCACAAGTAGCCAGATGTGTCCTCTTAATTTGAATGTCAATTACCACCATGAATCAGTTTTAATAATGTCAGCACTGAATTAATTAACTTTACAAGTTAATCTGAGAAGATTCTGAGAAACAAGGATTCAGATGCTTGGACGGCATCACTTACTGGATCGAAACATACAGACACAAAAACACATTCCACATGCCTGCACACACACAACATTTCATGACCGTCTTCGTGGTTTAAGATCTTTTATGCGTGTTATTTGTGTCTGTGAATTGTCAGGTCTGTCACAGTCACTGATGAAAGGAAAGTTATGCTCTTTTTTCCTTTCACTTGTGTTTTGTGCAAGCCTACATTTCAGGAAATAAGCACACAAAATATGCCTGCTTACACTGGTCATTTGTGCTGCGTCCCTGACGCTAGAGAAAATAACAAACCTTTCTTTTTATTTAGAGTGCCTGTAATGAGGTGTAGACGGAGGTTCTCAACCTTGTCAAGGCTTCTCTATTCAACTGGCAAAGGTCCATTTAAAAAAAAAAAAGGAAAGAAAAAAGATCCCAAATAATATTGACTTATCTATTTAGTTCTAACCACACACTGTCGTACAGGTTCAGGTTTAATAAATCCAATTAAAACAGCCAGATTATTAAAATTGCATGCCGTGCGTGGTCCAATAGTGGTGTTGAACAATTATTAACAAAGTTACAGGCTAATGTTAGCGAACCTTTTGCCGACCTGAGCTTTAAACTGATGTCAGTTTAATGTACTGAAAAAATTTCTCCCTGAGTTTCAAGTTTTCCTTCTCATCTAAAGACACACACACAAGACACACCAGCTGTCCCCCGGCCCAGTGGTGGAGCGAGAACCGTGGTGCAGATGATATCAAAGCACCAGAAGAAATGTGTTCGATAAATCCAACAAATACGTCTTTGCTTTGAACTCAAACTCCAGAGTGGGTCCCTAAAATCAACTTTAAGTCAAATGTTTGGATGCTGAAAGGATTTTGGTATCAAATTTGTCACTAAAATGTACATTTTGAAGAACTTCTTCCCCATTAAACAATAAACAAGAGTGCGCAATTTACAAATACTGACCGATTCAGTATTGAAAATCACTGACCTGAGCTTCAAACCTCTTGTAGGGGTTAAGATCTTGATTGTACGCTTCAACGTTAGTGAGTGTGTGTGTGGTGGTGTAGAGGACTGTTAAATGTCTTTTCTGCAGACTGATCATGCCAGTGTGATAGCATTTCCACCATGGAAGATGCTTTCAAAAATCTTTACAAGTGTAGACGTGATCAAACTACAGGCAGAATCCAAAATGGTTGTGGTGTAAAGAACGGAGTAGGAATGGAGTGAGTTGATGCTGATATAAGATATTGGACACAGTCACTAAAGCTTGATCTGTATTGTCAAATGTAATATTAGAGCTGAGCCAGATGGCAAAGCTCTCTATTTACTACTCAGTCTTCATTCCTTCTCTCATTTATGGTCATGACTCTAACAGTCAAATTGTGGGTACAAGTGGCCAAAATGGGTTTTCTCAGACGGCTGGCTTATTTCTCCCTGAGGGGGAAAGTGAGACTCTGAGTGGAGCTGCTGTTTCTTTGGTTTGACAGCATCTAGTTGAGGTGGTTCAGGCCTTTAGTAAGTAAAACCTCTTGGTTGTCTCCTCAGGGAGAAGTGATAGCAGATGGGAGGAAGCCATGGGGCATTCTGTCATAATGCATGGCTCATTTTCATCTGACATCACATCACCTGGTGATACAACCGCATGTATGCATACTTCATGTTAGAAATAGGCAGCAGGACGGTCAATATTTTTCAGTGATATTGCAGGTATGACCCTGAATGACCTTCCCAACCTGTATATGGTCAGGATTTTGTAGAAAACCCAGTCAGTCCTGTTTATTCTCAGACAACCCCTTCCTTGCTGCAGTTAGACTCTAATAATAGCTCAATATATTTATTTTTATGTTGTATTTTATGTTATTGTTTATTGCTAGGCATATAAAAAATTGCTCCTGGTTGATAATAAGGACATTTGCGATTCTTGGTTTTAAAACTGACTCCAAATACTAAATTTTCTTTTCTACAGAGAAACAGCAATCAAGAGAGTACTTTAAAAGCGTACATTTAAATTTATAAATAATTCATTATCATCATTAGTCCCCCTTGATCACTGTGAAATTAGACCTTTACAACTGAAAGAACAGGTGATCAATTTAGAGTATGATCTGTGAATAACTGTTAAACAGGAGTTTGAAGAGAGCAAAAGTACTATTAAGAGACTGAAAGAACAAAGGTGTGTGTGTGGGGTGGGGGGTGGGGGGGGGGGTGTACCTATTTTAGTTAGAGAACTTTTCTTCCCAATACAGCACAATGTAATTTCTGAATTCCTGGTTAGAGATAAGGTCTGAATTGAGGTTAGGTTCAGGTTAGGATTAGGGCTTGGGTTAGCCTGTCCACATGAATTGAAGTCAATGCAATATTTTAATAAGACAATAAGGATAAGTCTTGGTTATGGAAGGACAATGTAATAAAGAAACCTCTCTCTCTCTCCCTCTCTCTCTCTCTCTCTCACTCTCTCTCGCTGTATGTGTGTGTGTGTGTGTGTGTGTGTGTGTGTGTGTGTGTGTGTGTTAGAGTAAACCTAATCCCTCCTCTTTCTATCACAGATCCATACCTGTCCACCCACTGATTTCCCATGAGCCTTTCATTGTGTGAATTCAACCCAGTCTGACTCCTTTTTCTTCAGTTATGGTCATTTACAGACACACACACACACACACACACACACACACACACACACACACGCACGCACACACACACACACACACACACACAAACACGCCGCTTGCTACTTGTTGTTTACAATGAAGGAGGTGAAAAGTTTCAGTGTCCTCTAGGAACATAATTTTTTGTTTTCATCTGAAAGATGTCTGTGTATTTGTGTTTATATAAGTGAAGACAGTTTAAATGCCATTAGTCTGATGAGTGTCTCTCCTCCCAGTAACTGCTGCAGTTCACCTGGCTTCACCTCTGGCTCCCTACATGGTGAGTGGATGTGAAACACACAGATACTTAGAAATAGAAGTTGCCTTTTGCTTCATTCCCAGTGTCAATATACCAATATCATGAGACAGGTGTGTCTTCTCCACTTGTGCAGACACTCATGAGTATGAGCACTCAGCAGAAGTGAAAACACTTAATTTCATCGCTGGGTGTCTTGAGTTGAGTGTGAGTTGGAAAGTTCATCAGAGAGATAGAGAGAGAGGGAGAGATCCTTCGGGAAGCTGTAGATAGTGTCAAGAGGAGTGAGGGATTACATTAGGAGAGTTAGTGATTATAGTAGTGTAGCGTAAGTGCTGCACCCGTCATAATCAAAGCAGCTATTAATGCTCTTAGTGGGGATCAAATTGAGCTCATGAAACAAGTAGCATGAGTGCAAAAAGAGAAGCTGTCAAGTCAGGAAGAAAAAGACAGGCGAGGATGTCGAGTGTAGGAGGTATTTTAAATGTTTCTTACTTTGCAGTTGATTTTTGCAGGGAAAATTTCCCCAATTTGTACATAAGAAAACTGGTGTTCGACACATCTAACCAGAGAGGCAGTGCTCGTTCAAGTCACATTTAGATATTCACCTCACTTCTAACAAAATAATGCTTCTTGCTTAATTAAGAACAATATACACGTTCATCAGGCAAATGTTGTAATGTGCCTCATTGGTTTTCTCACGTTCTGTTCGCATTCTCCTTCACCCGCTAACCGCGTGTCATTTTCATGTCCTCATCATGTATTTTAGTATCTGACTTCCCTCCTGCACTTTCTAAACTGCAAGTCTATGACTCTTGTCTGCAGTTGCACAGAGGGATAAGAAAGTTTGTGTAGGTGTTGATACAGTCAAACGTTTAATATAATTCTCAAATTTAAACACTTATTTGATGAACTAAATGGATAGAAATACGGTTGTATAATCCGCGGCGTGGGCCTGTTTCAGTAACTTTTGACCTCTTGATTCTTTCTATTTATCCTCAAGGCCCAGCAGAAGTGCATACCAAATTTTACGAAATTCCATCAACCTGTCATGAGATATGGTGTTAACAAGAGATGGACAAACTGCAAACCTGAAATTAGCATGCCTGTGACTCAAATGAATCCACATCGCCAAGGTTAAAAAAAAGGCATATGACGTGACCTCGTTATGTAATCAATATGTGCGCATTGGTGGTATTACAGGATCTAGATGGACTGGAAACATCCACTCATAGTCACGGATGAACTGGTACATGTTGGTAGTCATAGGTCAGCGTTGCCTCATACTTTCACCAAAACAAATCCTCTCAGACAAATGTTCAGTAGGATAGAATGATCCAGAAGCACAGATTCCACTGTGACATCATTATTTTTCAGCCATTATTCATGCTTTAAATCAGGAGTAGAAGGGAGGCTTTTATGACTTTGTAGTAAATCAAATAGACTTTGAACAGACATGGATGTGAACTGCAACTTGACAGCTGCACAGTTTTAGTTTGAGCAGGCAGGTGCAACTTTGGGTGGAAGGACAGCTCTCTTGGGATTATCGTTTGTTTCTGGGGGGGGACTCACTGGAGCTACCCTCGTTAGACTCTGGTTCAGCATATATATATTTATAACCTTTGCTCTGACACTTTTTGATGAATTATCCCTTCTGGGTGCAGGACACACATCCCTTCCCATCAATAATTGCCGTGGGCCCTTCAGTTTTGTTTTTTTTGGGGGGGGGGGGCAGAGTCTGTGTCAGTTTCTACTATGTGGCCCAGAGGCTGACCAAAAAGTTGGAGACAGACTGTAGTAGTTGAGCGTGAACACACACATGCACGGACACACACACACACACACACACACCCAAATGAAGAGTTGCACAGCTTCAGGCAAGTCTCTCCTTGGAATCCCAATCAGGTGGACGGCACCTAAATTGCAGTGAAGGTGACCTGTTGTCCTCGGATGGATGACAGCGATGGGACCGATGTGTCCCTCTTCTATTAGAAATGATTATATCATTTAGATACAGATGGATCATTTAACCCAGCAGCTGTCTTCATCAGACACACCAGACTGAGCTCGCTGGTTAATGGCTCACAAGAAGCCATGGGGGGAGCAGTGACTGGCAATGAAGCACAGAAATGCAATGGATGGGCAAGAGGGGGGCAAAGTGGACCAACCTGTTACTGGAAGGCGTCAAACTCCCTCCGAGACGTGAGTGCAATACCTGACTGAGCTGTTCGAAAAGATAAACCTGACACATCAACAAGCCTATCCAGCAGATATGGAGCAACATTAGCTTTGATTTGGAGTCGCATCTTCTCCCATCGACCGATTTGTCTCAAAGAGTTGATGGTGAGCAGAGCAGTAATAATATCCCATCTTTTCATAGATGTAGCACTTTTTTCAATTCATCAATTAGAAATTTTGCACCCTAAGGTTTGTAAGAACCACGAGTTACAACTGCAAAAAAAACAAAAGCACATACATGATGCATTCAGCGGGAGAATTCTTTCAGAAAAACACTTAATGCAACCGTCCACCCACAACTTCAAGGCAATGCTGTGTCCTAATGTGCTTTAAATATAGAATATGAGGTTGGTAAAAATAATAGATGCTCAACACATTTATCTTTATGTACCATGAGGTGAAACCGTGAATTGAAGTGTTATTTTTTTGCATCCATAATTTGAATTGTTAGTGCAGCAGCTGTACTTGAGTCGGCATCTTTGAAACCTGACCTATTCTCTGACCTTCTGCAGTTTGGATAGATCTCTGCAAAGTCATGTCTGCAGGTTTCTGGCGCACAATGGACCTGATGGAACTGGTTTCTGTTTCTCTTTATCTCCCCCTCCCTCTCCCTACTCATTTGCCATTTTAGTCCATGCATGTGTACACCCACTTCTCCCTAGTGACACATCCATTCTTGACAAAATGTCTCCACAGGACACAGAAATGCTGGACACATACGTGAGCGTCTAGAACATGAGGAAAACACGTGCTGCGGTGGTATAGAACTGAGGTTCGGGGGTGGGATAAGTGCTCTCTCCTGTTGAGGAGGAGAAGACAGACTCTGAAAATGGAAGCGTAGATTTTCTCTCCTCCTCCTACACAGGCAGCAAGGCTCACAGGGGCTCTGTCTTTCTCTGATCTTGGAGTCACTAAACACCTGCTGCCTGCCTTCAGACAGCCAGAGGGAGGTAGAGAGGGAGGGAGGGACGGAAGGAGGGAGAGAACAGCGGTGGAGCAGCAGAGAGGTTGGGTGTGACGGTGATAGAGGCTTCAGAAGAAATACAAAGAACCAGACTTTACATCGACCCTTGAGGGGTATCAAAGACCCCCAGTACTTGAAGAATATTTGATGGAGGTGCAGGTAGCGGCGTGTTATTCCGCAGCACTGTTTTCCAATGTTGGGTTGGCTGACTTCGCTTCCGGCTGACTTTGGTAATATGACCAACATGAAAGCCACACAATCTCCCTAGTGGGTTATTTGTGAGCTGCACAGCCCGGTGACCCCCTCCCTCTACCCACCTCTCACTGTTTATTTGTCAGTGTAGTCTCCCTGGGCTCGGCCCCCTCTTTGCCATCTTCTATCTCAGAGCCTGATCCCTGGCTTTTTCTGAGGGAGTACATGAGCAGCTCTTGCAGGGTGCAAAAGAACAGTAGATGAGTATGTGTGTGTGTGTGTGTGTGTGTGTGTGTGTGTGTGTGTGTGTGTGTTTAGCTTCTACACACGGAAGAGGAGATTTGATTCTCTCTGATTCATCCACTCATTGCTCTTCCTCACTAAACGCATGTCTCTGATCCCATAAAGTCATCATGGCCATGTTGCTGAACTACGTCCTCTTGTGACCCTTCAGTTTTTACTCCCGTCACACTCAGCTGATACAAATTGAACGGATTATAGTTTGAGAGCAGCAAAGCGTAAATCTGTCACGTCAATCACTCTAGGTCAGTCAGATCCAATGAACGTATCCGACTTTTCTCTACTAGAAAAATTAGTTTGTGTATTTTCTGCAGCCCTGATAATTAACTGTATACAAGGCAGACAACTGAGGCCAGATATCATTCTGAGGTCAATACAAATAATTGCTTCTAGCTCAAAAGTGAAATATTTATTTGTTGTGGATTCCAGCCTTTATAGGCTAATATATTCAGAACTACATTACTGTACTCAATATTATTGAGCTAATATTTTTCTATTGTAGTAAAATACATTATTTGTGGTCCTTGAATAAATAATGTGATACATGTCATACATAATTTTGGCTCCCTGCTAATTAAACGAGTTAATTTAGTGTATTTGCCATATCTTTTCATATTTTTAAAATTATTTTACCTCAATAATTATTAAAAAAAAACATATTTTTATATATATTGAAATATCTTGGAGTTTTTTTTGTCTTGGTGCAGCATTTTTAGAAGAACAGCATTCATGACTTTGCTGGTGTTCAGGTGCCTCCTACTGGTGAACAGAATTCAGTGCAGGCCAGTGAGCTCTGGGCAGTTCACGTCAAACTACAAATGAAAAAACTGTTTTATTTTCTACACTGTTCATGTATGTACTTTCTCTAGAACTTTTTGGAAGTTCTGCTGCATGTCAGCACATCTTGAGTTTTGTTTGATGACATTCTGCTGCCTTTAGTGTCATCATTCGTTGTACACTTAAAAATTGAAAAGAAAATGAATATAGTTTTTATTTTAGATTGAGTCTCTAGAGTTCATAAATAAAAATGAAAAATAACTCAACACAGTCCAGATCTAATCTTCAGTTTACGGAGGTTTGCTGTGGAAATTTGAAACATCCAGAGCACAAAACACTAAGAATGAACTTACACTGACATCTTGTGTCCAGCAGGAAAATATTTGTGGATTTTATTGGAGATGGAATTGTGCTTTTAATAGTTTTTAGTTGTTTATGCAACTTCCATTCCTACCTGCACTGATTTATCAGGCTCAGTATGGAAACTCAGACACCCCTCACTTCAGAATCACCCTTCAGCTCTTTTGCGGGGATCCCGTGGTTGGTCCCGAGCCAGATGAGGTATATATATTTAATCCCTTCCTTCCACTTTAAAGAGCCACTCTTTCCACTCTGAGCTCCCTCTGGATTTCTGAGCTCCTCTATCTCAAAAGCTGAGCCCAGACTCCCAATGGAGAAAACTAATTTGAGGAGCTTATATAATTCATCTGGTCAGCAGACCCAGGGCAGCAACTCACTTGAACCCCAGAGGGAACAATCTATTGTTGTGACTTGGAGCTGCTGACCGCTTCACACTCGGAAGTAAAACACCTCAGGGACCATGAGAGGTCACGGAGAGATCAAAAACAGAAGTGACATTGTCGTCTTCCAGCTGTGCCTTGAGACCCTGTCCATGAATATCACAACAGTCCTTCTAGACCAGAGCCAGGTGGAGTCGAACCTCAACCTTCCTCATCCCGAGAACCAGTTTTACCATGCTGGGGGTTCACATGCCAAGGCCGCCACCCTTGTCTGCTGCCTGGTTGAACCGCACACACGACTCTTTATTGATCTTGATTTGAGGAAATAACATCAAATGACCGACAAAATATTCATTCATATTCAAAAGATAATTCTTATTTGCCGTCATGCCGGAATTCATAGTACTGTATGTTGTATATTATGAATGTAGTCAGTACTGTGTGGTTTAAGGAATAATCTGCTTTTACAGAGGTCAAGTATTTTTACATCATTTTTCCTGAGGTAATTTCAGATTATGAATTCCGACAGTATTGGCGTGTGTGTGATTCCGTGACTTCTGTTTTAATTTGTGATTGAAATTTTTTTCAGATTTTCCTGCTAACTTTATTGGCATTATTTCATAGTTGATATGATCAGGATTCAATGTGTTTTCTTGGGGGGGTTTAGTGTTTGTGCTCATGTGATTAATGGCCAAAAAAGATTTTATGGTTAAAAAAAAAAGATGTTCTACAGTTCTATTTTCATATCATCATTTATATCATTAGTGGAAAAATTACCATCATAAATTGATGACCATATCTGCCGTCAATCGGTGGTCAGACTGAGGAGGTAAGGCCACTCATCCCTCCGATACACGTGTCAACACAGTCTTACAATCTATATTTCCATAACATGCTTATGTTGACGCACTCTGGTTTTCTTGCCTCTCAAGTGAAAATCGTTTATCAGCAGTTAAAAACAAAACAATGTTTCAACTCCAACATTTTGCCTGTCTTCTTTTCATTAGGATGTGAAGCTGATATGAGCGTGCGGAAGTTGTAATGTACTTCTCCTCCTTGAGTTGTGTCTTTGCAGGATTGTGCCTGCAGAGGGCAGCATCATCATGAAGCATCTCGTCTGTCCGCGCATGACGGTCTGTGCCGACATTAGTGGACCGCTGCATGAAGAACATACGGCATGTCATTATTACTCGTCCTTTTTTCAACCCTCACAAGTGGTTGTTGCTTAAACCTGGATTCTTTTAAAAAGAAATCTGGGATGTTCATCGTTTATATTTGAATGATGACTTCCTTAATATTGTAATAAATCAGGATGCAGTTTGCACCAAAATTTCATCAGTATCACCACCTCTGAACCACCTCGTTTGAGTAGATCTCCCAACTATTTGTTCCTCTCCTCTCATTAGGGCCAGGTTTCATGTACTCCTCACCAAAATACCACACAGAGCAAATTTCAAAGTCACAAAACATTAAAAACAGCAAAGAAAGCAGAATCCCCAGGACCCACTGACTGGGTGTTAATGGCCTATCATGATAATCAATTAGATCACAAAAAGCGTGAGTAAATTAATTATATTTCCAAACAACTCTTAAGGGTATAGGATGTGTTAATAGATAGAAACTCTCTGTATATACGTCCTCATATTTTGTTTGTATTTAAGGCAGCATCCTTGAGGATGAGTGTTTCCACCTGGGTCTCTCTTCCTCCTCAGTCTCTTGCTCTCTCTCTCTCTCTCTCTCTCTCTCTCTCTCTCTCTTCTGTCCTTCTCTCCTCAGTCACTTACTCTCAGTAAATAGAATGTTGAGTGGGTTTCACCAGCTGGTGCATTTGCCTGCCACATAGTGGTAAAAACAAGTGTGTGTGTGCGTGAGTGTGTGTGTGTGTGTGTGTGTGTGTGTGTGTGTGTGTGTGTGTGTGTAAGAGAGAGATACTTGAGTGTCAGCGTCACATCTGCCCTCCAACGCGCGAGTGTGTGTGTCTTTGTGCTAATATGGCACCCTATTACAAATATGTGAAGGATCATTATGTTTTCCCTCGCAACCCACACACGCACACACACTCCAATTATCCCCTGCATCTGAATCTCATTCAACACAAACCTGAATCAAAATGAGAACTGTATTTAGGAGCAGAGCGTGAGAGGCAGAGTAAATGTAGGGCAGGTGAGGTCAGGCACCTTCCTGTTGATTTCCAGGCTGTGTGATGATGCTTTTGAACGTCACTTGACAGTTTAGTCAGGTCAGGTCAGGTCATAGTCTCTGTCATAATGTCTGATCCAATCACAGAACCTTCCTGCCAATCTGACGCTTCACGACTAGGTCGACGGTGCAGCGAGTCTTCCTATCAGCTCGTCTTTCCTGACCTCTGTGTCTTCCCATCTATTTTCATGCCTTTTATGTCTGTGGACTGACATTTTCAGACTATTTTTAACTGCATGTCTACTGTTATTTGAATCCTCGATTAATGTGAATGAGATGCAAAATGTGTTGTTGGCTGATAATTTCTGCTTAAAGGACCTGTCATTTGAAATGTTGTGCTCTTCTGGGCTGTCATCGCGAAAAGGCTGAAGCTCTGATTGTACTCTGCCCGGTTCACACCATGGACATCTTGGTGGTGGTGACTCATACTGCTGGACTGATACACTTGAAAATTTACACATAAACACACACATCCTTGTACTTGTATCTTTGGGAAGACTTTCACTGACGTAATGCATTCCCTAGCCCCTCACCCTAAACCTAACCATCTCCACTGACTGCCTGACCCTAACCTTGACCCTAAACCTAACCAGAGCCTAATTCTAACCTCGACCCTAAAACCAAGTCTTGACCTTCAAACGGCCCTTTAAAGATGTGAGGACCGGCTAAAATGTCCTCACTTTCCAAAAATGTCCTCACTCTGTTAGTTAAATACGTATTCTAGTCCTCAAGATGTAGCAAGTACAAGAACACACACACACACACACACACACACACACACACACACACACACACACACACACACACACTTACATATTAAGAGCAGGTGCTGCATCTTGGCACAAATCCTGTATATGTTTTACCATGTTAACAACAGCACAGCAACACATGCAGACCTCTTAAACAACACCAGTCACCTCCTTCACACTCCCCCTCATGGAAACCTGTGTTACTTCTGCTGCTTAATATTTCTGTTTGGTCTGGCTCACTAGCTGAAGTGAAGGTGCACCAACATTGCAGACAATCCTCTGTAAATCCTGTTAAAGCTGTCACATATCTGAAGAAGGTCTGACATCCTCAGACACAGGCAGTGCTGGAGGTTTGGTTTTGGAATATGTAAAGCTTTCCCAGAGGGAGGACAGATACCTGATTGACAAGGAACATACAGAGAAAAATGTCTTCTTACTTCAAGTGAGTCAGATTTATGATCCCAAGCTAAAAAGTTATGTAGTTTTTATGCAAGGATGTCCTGAATTTAAGATGAACTGCACACTAGAACTAGATTTTGAGTGGTAACCCAAATGATGTGACCACAGGGATGAAACACGGTTATGGTAGTGTTATCATTCTTTCCAATTATATGAAAATTGACAGTTCACGGGTTGAAAATGGGTATCTCCTTCACACGGCAACAGATTTCACTCCTCACACATATTTGGGTTTTTTCACACAATGTTAAGTCTCTTAGCAAAAATACAAGGAATATCCTCCAGCAGACCCTTTGACTCCAGTGTAAGTGAGACTAGGCTTAAGCAAGAAGATACTCAAGTAGTTTGTTCCTGGCACAAAAAGCCATGGGAGAGTTAGGAAATGATCCTGGCTTGGATTCAAATGAGAATCCTTTTTTTTAACAGAAATGTCAAGCTAACATTCACGACTGGCAACACAAAACCAACAGCTGGTTCCTGCTGCAGCTGCACAGTACCCAAATATCCTGTCCTGTCCAATCGTGTTCGAAACCACAGCGAAACAGCAGTCACCATCACAAAAGCTTCCCCCACTCATTAGCCTGCAACATGCGCTGCAGTCGCCTCCCTAACAGTCCATCCACCACTCCCTCCTCCCGCTCACACACTACAGACTTTTCTCACCTGATCCTGATGTTGTGCAATTTCCTGCTTCCGTGTCTTGTCAGTTGAAACCTCCCAAATGATTCAAATTAACTGATTATACAAGTTCTCTGATGTCTGCAGTGATTACAAAACAATTGAGCGGCATTTCTGTCAATGGAACTTCTATATGAACTCTTATTACTATTGAAACGCATTGATTTATCACATATTACAGAGTCATGAGCTGGAGTCAACGACAAGACCAGTGAAATCCTGAACCATGCTACAGCTACTGCTCTCAGTTATGGCCATAATTATTATAATAAACCTAACAAGATATCATTTCATAACTTTCTCTCATTTATTTTGCATTTCACTAAGTGTGAATTTTTCTTTCCTCCTCTTCCTGTCCAGAGAATAAAGCTGGCACTGCAATGCAATATCTAACCTCCTACCATCTGCTCATACACTTTGATCTGTTCTGCCACACACACTCACACACACACACACACACACACACACACACACACACACACACACACACACACACACACACACACACACACACACACACACACATATATATAAATATACACATATATATACATATATAAAGTAGTTTGTTGGTATAGGTAACATAAGAGATCTGTAATCTCATCCTGATCACTCAGTATCCCTCTTTAGTTTTTATTTCACTGTTTCACTCCACGTTGAGGTTGAAACAGTAACAGGATTGTTTGTCATCTGTCATAGTATCTCCCGTACATGCTTGAACGTTTTTGCTTTTTATAAATGATGTTCATAATTTTCAACCTTACTTTTAGTAGTTTTCGTTTGCTTTTGTCACATCCTGCTGTGTATAAATTCTACCAAACAATGTAAGACAGCTAAGTTTGTTGAGTCGCATCTGGACGCTTCGGACATCAACTATGAATAATAGTATTTCATAACTAATATGGATAACTAACTAACTAACTAATAACTAAGTAATATGAACTAATCATAACTAATATGAATGTAGTGTAACAATAACATGAAAGTGTAATAGATATACATCAACATGTATCAACAATAGTTGAGCGGTAAACTTTTCTTTCCTGTGTTAAAGGTCTTAATTTGGGAAAAAATCCTCCTCTTTCTTTGATAAGCGATCCACTCCACACAGTCATCAGGCGTGAAGGCTGGCATTGCACATTCCTGCAAAGCTCCAGTACCTACAGCCCCAGTGTTTTAGTCAGTATTTTCATAACATTTTTTAATTCATGTACTTTTGATTCTTAATTTCTCAGTCCATAAAGCAATGCATCTTTAAACTTAATCACTTGTTATTTTAGCTCCATCATCAACCGTTGGAAACTTTCAATTTCAATTTTCTGTGAGCTTTGTTGTATAAATGTATGGAATAGTTGACATGAATCACCTTTTAAATAACCACATCTTCCTTTATAAGATTCTACCATGTGTTCCTGTCACTGTGACCTTTGACCTTTGTCTAACAAATGCTTTTCAGTTCACCTGGGAGTCCCTGAGGATCTTTCATGATGACAAACTTAATCAACCCTTGTGAACATGCTCCAGAATCACAGCAGCTAAGCCAGTGAGAGAGCAGAAGCTGCCAGTAGCTTCCGCTGCCATCGGATTAATCATGACACTGCACCTGATTTTAAGTCGAAGCGTTCCTTCATTTTTTCAGTTTTACAACGGCACAGAGCCTTTGGCGATCCATGAAGTTAAAACAAAGGAAGCTTAACCCTGACCTGAATCATGAGATCAGCATACCAGAAGTCAACGTTAGTAATTAGTGAGTAATCCTGATATGATCTTTAATACTCCGATGTCTCCTGCATCTGCTCTTAAGCCCCTCTCCACAATATTCCACTCTCAAATCCTTGAGTGTGACTTGAATACAGCAGGGCTCTTTATCTGTCTGCTAGTGTTGCGTTGACTCTCAAGAGTTTCGAGCAGCTCACTGTCAAACATTCACCTGCACTTTGACCCCTCGTGGGGACTCTGAATGGGGTCAGGGAGCCTGTAGAAGGAAGGAAGGAAGGAAGGAAGGAGGAAGAGAACGTTTAGGGGAAGCATCTGCCTGACGTCTGATCGATTTTCTCTCCTACCTGAAGGAGAGGCAGGTGTGAACGTGTTTGTAGGGGTGTGTGTGTCCACCACTCCAGAAAAATCCGTGGAGTCAGAGGTTGCCATGGCAACACTAATCACTTTTAATTCAGCATCGGGGAAAGAGACAGGAGATAAAGGTGAAGTGGCAGCAGTTTAGTGGGATAATGTGGGAGTTGTAGAAGGAGACACAATCAGATGTGTCAACAGGGAAAAGCAGGTGAAGGCTTGGTGAGAGAGACAGAGAGAGAGAGACAGAGAGAGATTTTACATTAATACATTTCTCTCATCTCACAAGATTGAAAAGCTCCTTTTTTCTCTCCTCCTCCTCCTCTGGGGGCAGACAATAATCTGTTCATCGGTCCCAGTGAAGGGTGGTATTTGTCCAACAATGTTTTTTCCTGTCAGTTTTTTAGTCACACTTTTTAAAAAAAATATTTTACCACAGTAGAGGAAGATGGGAAATAGATTAATTATACATTCCCCCACTTTTTCTCCATCTCCACCTCCTTGCCTTTTGTGTACCTTCACTTTTTCCGTTTTGCGCCTTCTTTTTACCTCCTGTCATAAATATTGTAATGAGTATATACAAGCCGAAGACAGACAGACGGACAGGTAGGGAAGGTGTGTGACGCTAATTAATGGGTTTTCTTTGTTGCGTCTGTCACCTTGCTCAGCCTCCTGCTGCCTTAAAAAACACACACAAATATTAACAGTCACACACACTCTCCCAGGCTGTCGTCTTTTATGAGCCATGAGTGGAGAGGAAAAAAAATAGAAAAACAACAACAACAAGACGTGTATGCTGCTAGAGAAAAACCACCACCTGCCAGTCAAGCCAGCCTCCTTGTAGTACACTCACACACACAATCGCACACGCACTCAATAATTTTCTGCCACACTCCTCTCTCAGCCAATGAGATGCTGGAAAAGGGGCATCTCAGACTGTGAGGAGGAGGAGAGAGGGTACTGCTGGCTGATTGACAGCCAGCGCCCTACAGGTGGAGAGAAGAACGGAGAGGAAGAGAGAGGAGGGAGGACGACCGAGAGAGAGGAAAAGGGAAGTGAGAAGGAGGAGGAGGAGGAGAAGAGAGGCACCACCGGCAATCAGACTTTCCTCCACACACCTACTCTCACATAGCTCTGTTCCTTTCCTTCTTACCTTGAGATCCTGTGCCCCCACCCCCACCCCCACCCCAACCCCCCCCCCCGGCAGACGAGTCGACCACCATCACCATCCTCCACCACAGCTGCATCAAGATGAGCCAGTGCAGGAAAAGGTGCAAGAGGCAGCTCACTAAGGTGGCTCGATATTTCTACCGTTTCCTCATGGGAACACTCAGCCAAGGTAGGCTCCCAAAACTTCCAGGTTTCTTGGCTGCGTCTGTTTTTTTTTTTTTTTTTTTTAGTAAGTACTAAAGATGATCTAAAGACATTTTTCTTCTTGTTGCTTGTAGTTTATGGTAGTGTTTCAGTGTCCGGTTTCAGGGTTGCATTGTTGTCTCAGTATGATGGTAGATGCTCTGTTAATGAGCATACAGTCAAATCACTTTTCCAAAGAGTGTGTGTGTGTGTGTGTGTGTGTGTGTGTGTGTGTGTGCGTGTGTGTGCACTCTACTTCAGAGCTTTGTGTCATCTTAGAGAGATAAAGTTAAGACTTCAAACAGTCCAGATTTAAATCCTTAACTCTACATCATGTATGTTTGTTTTGTGTGTCTTATGTATGCTAATAAAAACAATTAGCAGTAAACAGAGTGAGAATTAGATGCTGGGCTTGAATTAACCCCCCCCCCCCCACCAGAAGTCAAACAGATTGCCCTCTGGAAGAATGTGGCATTCCACCTCCATTGAGAAACTCTCAGTGGGAGAAACACACGCACACACACACACACACACACACACACACACACACACACACACACACACACGTTGCCTTTTATCCAGCCCCTCAGCCAGCTCTCAGTATGACATCAGCTCCCCCATCCTCCTCTGAAGCTCACTTAACTTCCTCATGCTAATCTGTTCACTAGGATTAAAATAAAGGTGCAGTCAAAGTCCTTCAGGATATTTAGGTTTTGTTCTTTTATGTCCTCACACTAAGCTCATAGCGTTGGCTGAGTTCTGTGTCCTCTGCCAGAGACGCCCTCTCCAGCTTTACCTATAGCTCTCCTGCAGCTAAGCTGTACACCCATTCTTCTTCATCCCTCTGACTTTTGACGTTGAGCAGCAGCTCACTTTGCCCCGGGGGGAGAGATAGGCTGCTTCTATTGAATCCTGCAGTTTATCTGAGTGGGTGGATATAAAGCACTGTTTAGATGACCTTGTCAATAGAGGAGCGTGTGAATGCTAATTTGACATCCATGCAGCACATCTCCACTTCAGCTTTTCTCTTTGTTGTCTCTTCAGACTTTGACATGCAGCTGCAGTCATGCATGTGGAAGAGGCATCCTCATACTTCTTACCGTAAATACAAACAGCATTAGATTTTATGAGATTTTATCAGCGCTTTTACTAATAATTGTGAGACTGTCGCTTGAAATGATTAGCTGCATTTGAAAGTAAAACCATCAGATATTTGTCTGACTGTGTCACACACAAGCAAATCACTAATAGATTGACGTTATTGTATTATATAAAAAAAAACATCTATGGAATAACTAAGTAGATGCCTGTGTAGCTCCATTGTTCATTATCTTATTAAAAATCCATAAGATGCCCTGTTGCACCGTGTGACATATTACATCATTCCAACGATCATCAGCACTCTTGTTGCTTTGAATCAGTCCTGCATGCACCATCCTGCTACTGTTGTAGACTGAATTAGGAAATTAGCTCTTTTAAAAAAGAAAACTTGTGTCTGAGTTTCAAAGAACATCAAACTGCACCAGTGTGGCCACATACAGAGTTTTAAGAAAGAACCAGACTATTTTACTGTTTAGTTCTTCTTAATGAATTTGTTGATCATAAGAAAATACAGACAAAAAATGATCCTATATATGAAAGCAAAAAAAAATAAAAAAATCTGTTCAAATTGTGTTAACTTGTTGATGTGGTTGATCAATTCAGTTACTCTGATATTCTGGTATTCAACTGATGCATCAACACATACACACTTACGTAGAAACAGACACTTTGCAAAATCATACTTTGACATCTGAGGTTTAACTATTCACTCTTGCTCACACAGCTAGCGCTATACCACTGCCTCCCATCCATGATGCATTCATCAAATACATTGTGCATGTGTATGTATGTCTATGCACATGCACAGCCTTAAGTTTACTCAGAATGGGGTTTCCATGACTACTGGCTCCTGCATGTCTATTCCAATAGCGAGAGAGAGAGAGAGAGAGAGAGAGAGAGAGAGAGAGTCTGCTTCAGTGTGATGGGAGCCACGGAGGTTTGAACTAATGGCTGTGCTACATAGGGACTTCATCAAGGCCATTCAGAGTTTGGTATTTGAGTATTGTGGCATTTTGGGCCGTGCTGAGGGACATGCCATTTAAGGCGAACCTAGAGAGAGAGAGAGAGGGAGTGAGAGAGAGAGTTTACTCTGGTGTGTATGAACCTAATAGTACTTTAACCTGTATGCAAATCAGGAGAGATGACATTAAAGAGCCCCAGCCACAAAACTAAATACAGTAATTCAACTCTGTTGGAAATGATGTATATGTATACACACACTGTGGCTGGGTGTGTGTCTGTGTGTGTGTTCACATTAGCTACTGATGACAGTCATTTGTAGTCGCCCCTTCCTGCCCCTACTTTGCCCACTAATTGGTTTGTTTTATTAGCTTTTGTTGGGGAAACAGGGCTATTTGTGTGTGTGTGTGTATGTGTGTGCGTGTGTGTGTGTGTATGTGTGTGTGTGTGTGTGTGTGTATGTGTTCGCCTCTCTTTGCCCTAGAGCTTTGTTTGTCGATCCAACTAATAGTGAGGCTCTTTTTAGCACAATTAAATGTATTAAAGACTGTTCAGCCCTTAAGCCTGCATGCATTAAGTTACTCTAGTACTGTATACACACACACACACACACACACACACACACACACACACACACACACACACACACACACACACACACACACACACACAATCTGTTGTTTCCACTGACACTACAGTATATCTGTAGATGTTGCATCTTCCGCTGTAGAGAACCTGTGTGAGCCCTATTGATCCGTCCTTAAGCCGTGCTCTTATCTAACATACACAGTCAGAGCTGACGGCACAGGTCTTCTCCACCTTTCTGCTCCTGACCATCTCATTCGACACCTCCTGCTGTTCCCACCAGTGTCCCACTCCCCTCTGTTTTTTGCTGTTTCAGTCAGAATCTTTATTTGCACAGCTAAGTAAAGCTAACTTTTTCAGTTCAACTTGGCTTTTTAATAGGACTGTTGTCCTCGTCCTAGTATACAAGCACCGGGAGAGGAACATTTTACTGTTCCTCTCTGCGACAGTAGGTGACGATATGCTTTCTTTAGCAAGTTGCTGTCACACTTCCTTCTCTTTACCTATTGCATCAAACTAAAAACAAGTCAGTAAACAGCAAATTAGTTTCATGTTTAGCAGTGAAACCATGGATAACTTTTAGTTCTAGCACTCGCCATGTTGATTTCACCTCTGTCTTGTTTTACTTTTTCTTTTCCCCCCTGGCTTTCCGCCCCTTGTGGTGAATGTACAGCATACACAGAATACCGAGGTCAGTTCATCGCTATAAATCGATTGAAGATGTGTCTCTAGGCGTAGTTTGACTGATTGGAACACATTTTAATGGAAGTACATGGTGTCCTCCATGAAAATAAGCAGATGTTGCTGCCTAAGATTAAACACCATGTGCTATTTTTGGCTGGATGTAGATTAATACCAGTTCGTCCTAAAAGATAATAAAGGTTTATATTGTCAGACTGAAACAAATTGCACTAAAAGGGAAACTTCAGTTGAGCTCTGTAGTAAAACAAAACAAAACACGCCGAGAACAAAGCATTTAATCTGTCCCTCAGAGTTTATGCTTGTTTTTAATATTTAAAGACTTTTTTTTGCCTGCAGTAAAAGCAAAACAAAGATTAATGGAATATCATTAATGATTTTCAGTTATTGACATGTTTACAAAAGGAGGAAAAAGCCCAGACAAAATTCAACTTATTAATGAAGGCTGAATCCCATTTAGTTCTTCAAGGTTCCTGATGTATGAATGATGATCCACTAGAAACTGTTTCCACTTCTGCTTTTCCTGCTTTAATAAGTCAAAGTATCTCAGGGCAAAAGATTGATATGAGAATCCTAAAACTGACGCAGTTAATTGGAATCCAGCCATTATTGATTCAATCTTTCACACTCACACGCTTGCTACTTTGACAAGTTAAAATGCGGTCTTTCAGAAGGCATTGTTTGAAGCAATGCTTTTTGACGACAGGTCAGAAACTTCCTCTACAACCGCTCAATTACAACAATATCAACAGCTCAGTGTATCCACCTCAATCAGAGTAAATAAGTGGACCATTAACCACATTATTAACTGGCCACTTTAACCACAGAGTGAAGTCTGCAGCTTTTCTGGTCAGTAACACCACAGTTATACAATTATGCTAATTTTATTTCATGAAATTAATGAGGGACACCTTTTGCCCTGAAAACACAACTCCCCTGTATATACACACACGCACCTCGGTTGGTAACAAACAGCTTTATATCAATATTTCATGTTTCATGATGAATGTGTTTGATGCAAGGCTGTGTCATGAACAGCATCTTACCGCTCACCGTGATGCATTTCTAAGGCCCGGTTTACACGATGCCAAAACGGTGATGTTTCCATGCCTTTTGGCCTTTCGTTTACACGAAAAACGAAGCCTCAAGTCACCGAAAACGATCATTTCTGAAAAGTCCAGCCAAAGTGGAGATTTTGAAAAACTCCGTTTTCACGTTTGCATGTAAACAGGGGGAAACGGACATTTAGGCTTCAGAACGTCTAACTAACTTTTTTCTAGGATTTTGATTGGCTAGCATGCCTTTACGTTTCTCGTTACACTGCCGCCTATGGGTTTGGCATGGTCATAGCAGCTCTTAACAGCGCATTTATGCAGGTTCATGGAAATGAAGATATTTTGAAAACAGTCTGGTGTTAACAATGTTATTTTTGAAAATGTAGAGGGGGGAAAACATCCGTTTTTGTAAATACGTGTAAACATGGCCTAAATACATTCACAACTGCAACAAAAAAGACTGTCTTAATAAAACTACACAAATAACCTACGATTTACAAAGGGATTGAGAATTGCCTTTTGAACAAACTCTTTATGAACAATAAAAAAATGAAACTATAGATGCATGTAAAAATGTTTATTCTTCTTATTGTGACAATCATAAGAATGCTGTAACAAATATTGAAGGAAAACAGACTCAGGGAATTTTAACGTCATAAAAAAATGGATCAGTAAATACGGATGAGTGTCAGTATTTTAGAGGCAATTTCAGACCTATGAACTAACTCACAGCTAAAATTTTTATTTCAGAATGGTTTATTAACCCATTATATGAAGCTTGGTATAGACACCTCACCAATTACAGCACCTAAATTTAGCCAGTTTTCTAGGATATTAATAACTTAATTGAAATGCAAAAAGTCTGTTTGCAATCAGGTCGAATACATTTATATCTGTGGCACAGCTGAAGTTAAAAATTGTAGCAGTAAGATGTCGTGGGAGTATTTAAAGAATATGAAAAAAAGTTTTTGGTACTATTGATCTGATGAACTATTTGATAAAATGGAACGATATCAGAAGGCTTCCAAAAAAACTGGTAAATACAATCAACATGCTTCCTTGTGGATTCTTACAGGTTTCTGAGTTGGGCCTTAAACTGTTTGTTCTATACATTATTAACAAAGTGTCAAGTCTGATGAAATATTTGTTCACCGAAGCAATTTTTTTTTTTTGCTCTGAGAAGAATTTACAGCAGCTTTTGGAACTGAGCGCATTTCAAAGTTGGACAGAAATAAATTACCATTAAAGCTTTAGAAATGTTGAAAATCGACAAAGTGAATATGAAAAACAACATAAAAAAAAGACAACGTATTGCTGGGTGTGATACTTGACCGCATAAATGATTTCAGATGTGTGAGAACAAAGTTGAGAGCGGTGAAGTTCTTGGAATTCCAAACAACATTCTAGCTCATACATTATCTGGTATTGCTCTATTTTTCAATATACTAAATGAACTCAAATGGTAAATGGACTCAATTTCAGATAGCACTTTTCTACCTTAGCGGTACTCAAAGCGCTTTACAGTGTCATCTCATACACACTTACACACTGATGGTGGAGGCTGCCATGCAAGGCACCAACCTACTCATCAGGAGCAATTCTGGGTTCAGTATCTTGCTCAAGGACACTTCGACATGGTCACCGGGGTCTAGGATCGAACCAGCGACCCTTTGGTTGCTAGACGGCCACTCTACCCCTGAGCCATGCCACCCACATGCTACATACATACATACGTATATACTACACATACGACTACTATGCTACAAAAGGTCAGGCAGCAATGTTGGATGGCGTGAGCACGCTGCCATCATGGACTATGGCAACGTGCAGGAATGGTTTCAGATGGATATTTCAACTTGTGGGGTGAGTCAGTTGCACGTGTAAAAAGAACTGAATAAATGAAAGAGGGTTTTTTGAGAAGTGCAGAGATGGAGAGGTTCTCTTTTTTACCTGTTTATGATAAGATTCATCTATATGGACATGTGAAAAACACTGTCTATATTATTAATTGAGCATTGAGGCTGATGTGTCGTATTTATCAGTTCGGTTTTGGTTATTTGTTTTCTAAGACATGGTTCAGAATCAAGTTTATCAAGTGAAATTACCTGCACTTAGAAGACAAAGAACTGGTCTCGTTAATTTCCCCCTCCTTGGTCAGGGTCATTTGTTAGGGGCTGTGACATTTTCCTAAATTAACCAGGTTTTAATCTTCTCTCAGAACCCATTAGATCGTGTTTTATCCAGTTAATAACCTCTGATTACCTCTCGTCATACATTTCTTCATTTTTCTGCTTTGGAAGCTTTCACACTGGTGAGGATATAAACTTAATGTTATACACAGAGGCGCACACACACACACACACCACACACACACACACACACACACACACACACACACACACACACATTTCCATTCTGTTTTTCCAGCTCTACCTCTTGAATCAGATTTTCTTTGCAACTTCACTGCTGGATGTGACCAAAGAGATTTTGTTATCAACCTTTCAAAAATGAATAAAACATAAACGGACACAACCTTGGCCTCAGCAAAGAGATGCTGAGATTTGTGAGTGTTAGGAAGAGATGGTGCTGCATCTTAACAATAAAACTGTCTAGTCCTGTTTGAGGCAGCGTTGCGGTTGTTACAGTGGCTGAAAGTGAGATAATAATGTAACGAATGGTCAGTGTTTCTCATTTTTAAGCTTGTATAACTGTAAGACGTCTGATAAAACTTGACAAATGAATCATGCCTCTTAGGGGATGGAGTGTGTATTTATATCTACACAGAGTGTAGAGTTTAACAATGTCGCCTCCGCACCCTCCCGTCTTGTGTGACAGATGTCATTACACACCTGTCCTTCAATTTGATCTCCTGCTGACACAATTTGAATAAACATGAATTTTGGCTTAATAAATAAAACATTCTCTGCTTGGCGTTTGCAGAGTTTGTGTGCGTGTGTGCGTGTGTGTGTGTGTGTCTGGATTGTTTTTGCACATGGGGAGTAGCAAGCCATATCCCAGTGTGTGGTAATGACACTCGCTGTGGGGATGGAATTGTTCATTACCATAAAGATAAGTTACTCTGAGCTAATGCGCCCGGCGTGTGCATTTTACTGTGTGGTGACTCTCTGCTCGGCTGAAGAATGCAACCAGATAAATTGGGCTTCATCTGTTACACTTTGTTATTTTGAGATGATGATTTTCCCGTTACAATTGTTTTGTCATTTGATAATCTACTCTGCGACTTAAAAAAAAAAAAAAAAAAAAAACTTTTGAAAGAAAGCGACTGGATAGAGGATGAAACATGCCACATCCTATGACATCTGAATGCTGGCATCCATTTTAAGACCGCCCCCGTTTGCTCCTCGCCAGACATGTGAAGATTCTCACTTAAATGATCTCACTCGCCGCGCTGATTATATTCGCTTCTGTTTCCGTCTATTAATGACACCTCCTGACTCGCACATTCACGCTCGAGATAAAAGTGTGGCCTATAAATAAACTCCTCGCACAAGTTCAATGTCAATGCCTGTGCAGAAAAGTTCCACTTTGAAGATCTATAATTAAATAATACATTTCTGGGGTTTTTTTTGTTTTTAATTTTGCATGTGATGCAATTTTTACGCACACGCTGTTATTCCAGATCAAGATATTAAAAGAAAAGCGACAGTTGGTTTGTAGTTATTTGTGCGCTCCATGTATGCTGAATAATCCTGCTGTGTATCTGTTGCTTGCCTTCTCAGCCTTTGTTTTCTCTGGCATCTCCCTGACTGTTGGAGTCCTAATCTGCTCCATGCTGTTCACGTCTGACTCCCAAGTTGATTGAGTCAGTGCTTTAGCTAACCCTGCCTGTCAGCTACCGTCTGGTGTCTGCAGATTCTACATAACATATCCACTTTCGGCTGAATTTTAAAGCACGCTTCTCACCTTTAATTGCTTCTCTGACTCCTTCTGAAGACAAGACAAGAGGCTGGAAATGAGTTTTGGCCCAGAGCTACAACCAGTGAGCTGTGTCTTAATTGGGTGGTAAAGTACATCAGAGCCTTCCTGTCATTCTCAATCTCCCTGAGAAAGAGCACGATCATCTGGTGCCTGTTGATCTTCAGCCACTCACAGGTCAGTTTGCTGGGGGTTTTAGGAAGCTGTGTTCCCTCCTCTGTCTCCCACTGGGCTTCACGCTTCCCCGTGTAGTAACAGATCCTCCAGCATGTGACCTTCCTCACAAGCCTGTTTCCTGCCCTCCCTTTACCCCTCCCATGTCCACCTCCATCCAACCTTCCCTTACTAGGGAAGTGTGAAACATCACCTCCATCCATCATGTGTACACACACACACACACACACACACACACACACACACACACACACACACACACACACCTCGTGCTAAAAATAACCTGCTATTAGTAGCAGTCTGGGTATGGGGGGAAGGAGAGGAGGGGTAGGTGTGAATGGTGGTGAAGAAAAAAGAAATGTCATGTAATGTGAAAAGAACAAGAGAGAGGAACTGTGAGGATTTTTTAATTTCATCTCAAGTGATTAATTGGATGCTTTGTTTATGGAGGTCTGGTTAATGGTTTTTTTTGTTGTTGTTGTTGCCAGGATTCAAGTTCATTGTTGTAAGAGAGGAAGCCTGAGTAGTGGAATATGGAGGAGTGACGTGGTTTCAGCAAGAAAAACTCGCCCATCAAGCTGGCACGCTGTCAAACTGTCTTCAAACAAATGTTAAACTAGACGTTCAAACCCCCGATAAGGCATTACCACACTCAAATCATGTTTTATTTCCTGAGAAATTAATGAAAATGCCCTATAAAGTAAATCTAGCATTCATAGAGGTGCTCATCAGGAAAGGGGCCACGTTTTTCAGGGGGTTGTCTCTAAAAATCCCTCAGTGGGATCCTCTAGGAATGGTAATAAGACTCTGGGCTGAAAACTGAATCATCGTTGTACTACAGAAATCCCTGGATTGACACCGAAGTTAGCTCTCTTATCCATGCTTCTGAGGACACACCCCTGGTTTTAACTTAAGGAAATAAGTGAGCACCTTTCTACCATATCGTGCTTTTTTATATCTGGACATAAAATCTCCGGCTCAGTCTTGCGCAAGCTTTGTATCGTCAAATTATAATCCTCATTTCTATTTTTGAAGATTCTCTGTGGGTTTTGCCAGCAGCTATCAGCAGGGCCGCCTTGACCTAATGGGAGGCCCTGGGACCGAGAGATTTTGTAGGCCCCGTCTCATCCCCAAGGCCGCCTTAATTCATGGGCTTGCCTGAGCTGAAGCCCAGATTGGAGCTTTTTTTTGTTTTATTTGTGGGCACTGCTCTCAAATTTCTTTTTTCCTGTCATTTTGGAACTCACTCAAGCAAAGGGTGAAAACTTGACACATAGGGGGTGAGGCTGGGCTTAGCCAAGGGTTAATTCAGATCAATCAGCTGCCTCGAACATGGAATAAAGTGATTGACAGGATGTTGTGTATGTGACCTATTAACACAACTATATTATTAAGTTAAACAGGTCTTTACTTGTAGAATCCAGAACGTAACAGAACTGTACACAGATCAATGCACGCCAAATAGCACACACAGTGTTTCTACAACATAAGTCAAGTCAAGTCAAGTCAATTTTATTTGTATCTCGCCAAATCACAACAAAAGTTATCTCCTGACACTTTACAAGTAGAGCAGGTCCAGCACCACGCTCCTTCAATGAATTAACACCCAACAATTCTCCATCAGCAGCACATCAGGCAACAGCGGCGATGAAAACCTTCCTTTTAAAAGGCAGGAACGTCGAACAGATCCAGGCTCAATGGGGACGGCCTTCTGCTTTGACCGGTTGGGGGGAAAGAGAGCAGGAGAGCGGGGCAGAGACAGAAACAGATAATGGAGGAAGACATTTATGCAGAAGGAAAGAGAGGGACAGAGATAAAGAGAGAGAGAAAGGGAAGAGACTGATGGACAGACGGGGACGTGAGCAGGTGGAGCTGTGGGTGGCAGCTTGAGCCTCTTCAGGTCTGCAGCCTCCTCCAGCAGCACCCGGGATCTGAGATGAGGGGAGCCCAAAGGCTCCGGAGAAGAAGATGAGTTAGTAACACATATGAGTATGATTTATGTATGACGCATATAGTAGGACAGAGAGGGAAGAGAGGAGGAGAGAGAAGCCCAGTGCACCATGGGAGATCCCCCAGCAGCCTAAGCCTATAGCAGCATATCTAAGGGCCAGCCTAAGCAGCCCAACTATAAGCCTGATCAAAAAGGAAGGTCTTTAGTCTGCTCTTAAAGGTAGAGAGGGTGTCTGCATCCCGGACCGAAACTGGGAGACGGTTCCACAGGAACCAGCCTGATAGCTGAAGGCTCTGGCTCTCGTTCTACTTTTAGAAACTCTAGGAACCACAAGTAACCCTGCATCCTGGGAGCGAAGGGTTCTAGCTGGGTAATAGGGGACTATGAGCTCTGTCAGCCCAGGTAAGCCTGTTCATTAAGGCAGCCTCGGTCATCAGTGATGATGCTCACTCGAGGTGGGACCCTCTCTACCAGATTTTTATCTCAAATTTAAAGTTCTTTCAGGTGTCAAATCCAGTCTTTCTCCCCTCAGTCACATTTTCAGTTGAATTTAATGCATTTAATTGCTTTTACTCCTCATTTTTCATCACAATGTATGAACATTTCTTTTTAAAATAATTTTCTCCCTTTTCTCCCATCTCAGATGAATCTAAGGATCATGATGAGGATCAGGCATTTAAGGTTTACACTCACCTGCACTTTGGAGTATTTATGAAACTTAAAATGTGTGCATTGGCAGACAACATTAAGCTCCTTTTCAAGTAAATGGACAGCAACATAAAAATTAGAATTTGAGTGATTATTTCTTAAAAAAAAAAAGTATGTCTGCTAGTCTGAAGCGGGAAGTACTGCACCACCCCTGGATCTTGTCTAGCTTTGGATTAGGTTTGCTGGACTGCAGTAGAAGCTCTCATGGTGTAGTCACTCCTTTTATCTCTGCTGAAATCTAATTGGATGTAAGTTTGCTTTCTGCCTTCAGAGACCTGTAATTATATTATAAAGTTAAGGCCTCTCACTGTTTGGGTATCACATTACTTGGCCACATGGTGTTTGATGAGGCATTGTGATCACTTGAAGGTTTATGCAACTGGAAAATGTGCCATTTGATGTTTAATTGAAGCTCTTGAGCGGTTGGAAATGTGTCAGTAGGTTCTCCCTCTGTCCGTGGTGCTGAAGTCTGGCTACTCTGTCCTCCGTCTGTTTGAGCCGCCCTTCAACCCCTCCAGTCTCGTGGAAGGTTTCATCACAGATTTTTTTCTTTGATTAGATTTCTTTGCCACCACATTCTAAACTTGCTGAGAGCAGGGTTGATGTTGTTGTTGTTTTTTATAGTTTATAGGCGAAAACACTTGATCGAATTATGATGTACATCAAAACCACAAGGACATGACAGAGGCAGGATTGAATTAACAGAGTGGATGTGCCAAATGTGCACAAGTAAAACACTAGCGCTTGTATGGAGTGTTGAGCTCAGACTGGAATGTTGACAAGAAGAAAAAAAAAAAGAACATCCAAAGTTGAGTACAGAACCTGGGTCCGTCGCCTCGGGGAAATCTTCACACGGACACTTTAAAACAACCTTATCTCCAATCTTTTCTTTAAAATTTATGCAGTTATTGGACATGTCTCGTCAGGACTGAACAGGCGAAGCCTTGCAAGCCCCTGTGATCGGTGACTCCAGGGGGACCTGAACCACATGTTGGAACCACTGACAGAATCCTTTTTTTCTTACAGTTGCTGAATTAATTCAGCTCACTCTCATGATCTCTGTCCCTCTGAATCATGAAGTATTTTTAATTGTCATTCTCAAAAATATGTGTATTTTGTTATTTTATAGCTACTGAAGTGAAATCTCCTGAGTGTTTGCACAAGATGTCTGCACAGCGATGTCATGTTTTAAGACGAGAAATGACCGGTTTGTGACAATTCAACAGAATCCAGAGCTTAAAGGCAAAAACTGGCTCACATCTGACCAAGGAACACAATGTTCTGAGGAGGCTATGAGCCCCTGTTTCACCCTAAATGAATAAGTATTACCTGTCAATTGAGAGTGAAAGAACTGAGGGTAGCTGTGTCAGCTGCCAGTGGTAAATTATGCAGGAGAGTCATTTCCATAAAATGGCAAAACTGAAAACAAATTTCAGTTTTACAACCAAAAGTTTCATCAAGTTGATCATTTGAATTGTTTTCAAGAAGCACGCCAGTTGGAGGAGGGCTTCCTCAAAAATCCTTAAAAACTTGATGACAAAACCAGTAACTTAATGACAGAGGACTAAGTCCTGCGTGTAAGTGAGTATGAGATGAGTAGAGAGGAGAACTCAAGCAAACACAGACAGGATGAACACCGATCCTTCCTTTAGGCTGATGAAACACCTTCTCACAAACACAACCACGCGCACACACATTAACAAGCTCAATCATACCTACATGTGCATAGACACACAAATAAAGGCTCACAGTCCTTTTGGAAAATTCAGAACGTTTCATTTACGCCGTAATGACTTGCTTCCAATTTTTCAGTTTGCAGGGGAAATTTTTAGTAGTATATTGATAAATAATTAATTTTCTAATCAGCTCTTTCCAGCCAGCCCTTCACATCATTAAAGGCTAACTAACCTAATGGAAGTGTATTTTCCACCCTTGGTTGACAAGTTTCCCTGGCTGGATAAATTTCTTGCTAACTATAGGGACGGCTGAATAAATCGAAGCTAACTATAGCTGCTGTTAGATGCCTCGGGGCTTCTCTGTTGCACTCTTGGGCTGTATGGATCTGAACTGTATCTGCACTGTTATGATTTATTTCATTCACGTGTTGCTTTATAATGTTCCTTCTGATTCATTTAGAGTGAGTGTTTTGTTGCGTTGCATACGTTTGTCCGGGTGTTTGTGTCATTTTTGGTTGCGGGACTAAAGGATGATCTGTTCGCTCGATCAAATTTCAGTTATTTATTGATGAATTTATCACTTGTGCATGTAAAGAATAGGTACACCTTCTCGTGGGCTAATCTCATGAGTTATATACACATACTGTATATTTTCTTTGTTCCATTCGGCCCCTCCCTCTCTCTCCTCTCTCTCAGTATCCCCTCCTTTCATCCCCCTCCCTGTTCTTTTGATGATGCAATTCCTCTCACACTCGAGTCATTAGTGCAGCACAGTATAGGATGTTTGGAACCAGTGCGGGATGCTTGTGTACACATATTGTCATGTGAATGTTTATTTTAGTTTTTATTTAACTTTTGTTTTTGATTGAGACCTTTTTTTTCTACTCACCAACGCAGTGAACGAAATAGAACTGACGTATGCTCAGAGAACCTGTGTACGGTCGTTTAAAAAGAGCAGTAACAGTACTTCTTCTCCATTGTCTGTTTTTTTTTTGGAGGGGGGGGGGGGGCTTGAGGTCATCCTTTAATCTGATTTTTTTTCTTTCAATTAAAACCAAAAATACTTTTACATATAAAATGACCTTAACCAAGAAAATGTCCTCATTTCAGAGAACTGAACTGTCTTGCCTATTGATTTGCTTTTAAAAATTGAACTGCACCTGTGATACATTTTTTATAAAAACAACCACGATTTGAGCTCTCAAAGACAAAGTGGTGAAAGTTAATGACCGCCAGCAAAGAATTAATGTTAACGGCATTTTTGTCTTCTTATATGCAAATTGCTTGGAAAATGTTTCACCCAACTGAGTGGAGGGGGGGTTGAAAAGGGCAAAGAAGAACACAATATATTTTGGGTGCATCTATTCAACAGCAGCGTATACGTGCTAGAGGGTCATTGAGATTCAAAAAGATGACACTAAAGAGAGAAAAGCAGATAAAGTACCTGAGAAACGGGTACCAAGCTACAATTTAGGAGATATCAAACATTGTTTCTCTCTACTCCTTCTCCTCTGTCATTGTCTAATGGACAGAAGTGAATGGACACAAAGAAAGGATGCACATCATATATCCACCAGGGAGGCTGCTGGTCAGAGGCACTAAAAGTCTGTTGGTCCCCAAGCGGGACGGTGCTGTCTGTTCCACTCAGTCATCCAGGCGTGAGGAGGCAAGACCTTGGACAATGCCGACCTTGAGAGACTCTGACTCTGACCTCTATTCAACTGGAGTTAGAAGCGTAAAAACGGGGTGAGAGGAAAAAGAAGACATGACAGTGTGTTCCCGCGATGGAACATATAGTTAAGCTGAGAGAAGGAACAAATACCGAAGATTAAAAAAAAAAAACAGCAGTTGAATAGGAAGAATGTGTCCTGAAAGTTTCAAAATGCCATTTATTTTTAAACTGAATCTCATTCCTGTCATGTCTTCTGCTTCTCATCTTGGATGTCATTACTCACCTATTTCCAACTGTCATCAGGGTTAATTCTTTATTTATTCCGTGTCAGACAGTAGGGATCAATTCTGTGGCACATTTACATATAGTGTATAGCATTTGTTCAACAAATTCAGATAATTCCAAAGAAACAAGACGAAACAAGAGTTGACTCATTTAATGATAATAACGGCACTTCAGTCCCCTGATGTTTCTCGGACAAATAAGGTAATCAGAAACTAATGACAAACAAACTTTAATGCATGAATAAAAATATTTTGGTCCTCCGAGAGTCTCTTGATTGACAATGGCGTTCAACGTCTCTTGTCTCTCTATTACTGTAAATGTTTCACTTACTTGTCATTTTCTCAAGTGGCACTTACTCCACTCTCATCTTTACGCTCCACAAAAATTTGATGTCTGTCAGTTATGATCCAGTGTGTGTGTGTGTGTGCGTGCGTGCGTGCGTGCGTGCGTGCGTGCGTGCGTGCGTGTGTGTGTGGGCTTGCCTGTGTGTGCGTGCGCGCATCTCTCTCTCAGTTGTGAATGATATGGCTCATCGAGGCTGAGCAGAGTTCATGATACAACGTAGACGTGATGAGGGGATATTAAAAGACAGCTTTGATTCTTTTTCTTACAGACCAACGCTGTCGTCGGAGCGCGTTCCACTCATGATCACAAGTAACTGTGGCGTTTTCTCCAATCTCAAAAGGCTGAATCTCGAAGGGTTTGGTCTGCAATAAGTATTTCTGAAGAAGCAGCAAGACATTTCAACACTAGACAAAGTGGGAGTTTGCACAAAATTCAGAAATTGTGTTGAACTCTGCACCGTTTAAGAAATCAGGATATTTTTGTGCGCACGCAATTTCTGTGTTTTGTCTATCTATAGTCAGCTTTCCTACTTCTAGTAAACATGAGACCATTGGTAGAAAACAGGCTGCTGTTTCACTGGAAGTCAAACGTAAAAAATACAGTTACGCAAAATCACGTCTTACACCTGATTGCTGCAATTGAAATCTGCCTGACTTGTTGACACTGCCCAATTAGACAAGACTATTATGAAACCTATCGAAGATTTGTTCTGTAATTCTTTAATATGATTGCACATTGTGTATCTCAGCAGTATGTAATATTAGTAGCTTTCCAAGTAATGTTGATATAGCCTGTATCTATAGCATTAATTTCATATGATATAGATACGAGCTATTTTGGCTCACAATTAATAAGATAAATAATGAACTCTTTTGATGTTAGCTATTTGCGTAGCCATCTGCTGACATGACGTTCATCCCGAACTTTGTCTCTTTTTTTCTTTGACTTAACAACACAAACATGCACTTTAGTTGGTATCAGCAATGCAAATGTCCACAATATAAACCACAATCCGTTTTTTTCATGAACTGACTTCTTCAAGAAGGACGAGACCAGAAACAATCAACTTACTGTACTCGCGTCTGTACTCGAAAACAGGAAAAGATGCTAAGCTCAGTCGGAACAACCGATGTCAAGCGGTGCTTAGTGTGAGGATATCATGGGCGTGTGAGTTGAAGTGGTTACAGTGACGGCCGTCACTGGTGCATGAAGCCAAAAATAGCTTGACTTCTTGGTTCTGCATCAAACCTCCAGCAGCCAAGCAGGTTTAGCCATCCACTAATGGGAACAAAATGATGTAATCTAGCAGCAAGAAATAATTTCTTGTACTTAAATACAACACAGGTGAAAGCCATGATTGTGAAAACTTTTACAACTGCTTCCTTGCATTATTTAAACATAAAGTATATATAGGTAAAGTGTTTTTTTTGGGGGGGAGGGGTTACTTAGCATCACAATGCTTGTGATTCCACCAGGGTAATATACTGTA